>NC_083428.1:44907406-45267940 GCF_020745735.1 Hemiscyllium ocellatum
CCTCTCATCAAGCGGTCAACATCATGCCTAACTAGCCTTGAAGCACTCACATAAAAAGGTCTCTGCTTTCATTGCTACGGAATGATGCTAAAGTAGCAGTACAACCTATTCAGTTTTTCAGGTTAGTCGAGGGTCACCTAAAGCTGTTTTCAGACCGACTGTCGTTTCCAAAGCTTTGTGACAATCATTACATCTGAAACGTTATGACATACTGAATCGAAGAGGATCTGAAAACACTATGCTCAGTTACATCCAGAAGAAACAGAAAAGGTTTGGAATAAACTTCAAATTTATGAACTTAACAACAGTGGAATGCAGTCTTATTTGTTTGTATCACAGATGATCTGAAAATAATTTACACACTAACAGTCATATGGTAATAAAAATAGTTATGGTTTTGCATGGTTTAAATATTAAGAGGGTGAATGTAGCTATACAATGAAATAGCACCACCTACTAATTCCAAACAAAATAAACTTGGTATTTGTTATAAAATCTGTTGGAGGAGTTTTAAAATACGAGATAGTATTGTCAAATGCCAAATCATCAGTACCGGTATCTCCATATTGCTCGAGACCAAATGTTGGTCTACAAGAGACAGACAGCCAGCCTAAGCAGAAGCGTCAGCGTTAGGAGTAGCATTACTGAGAGTCTTCCATGCTCAATACCTAAATTGACTTGTTATGCAAATCAGTTAATGTATGGATAAAATAGGTTGTGGAATTAGCCGAAGCCGGTTGATTTGAATCGAGCGAAGACTTAAGGTTAGCTTAAGAAAATGACAAGATTTTCACTGCTCACATGTCCAAGATGCTGGTCAAGTTAGTAGTATAGCATGCGGACTCCTGCCGAGAGCTCATCTGCTCTGTATACTTTTACTTATTCTGTGTATTTTCTCTTCCTTCACAGCTATTCTTTCTTAATTTAATCTACTTACCTTCTGTGGAGAGATTGAGTGGAAGACTCAGCCCAGTGCAGTAGCCATAGAGGTGACATTCGTGGTGATGACAAGAACACACAACCTGATGTTTCCCAGCATTTGCAGTAGCATCAAATGCACGGAGTTCCAGCCCAATGCAGAAGAGATCAAACCGTTGTGGACAGTGCAGACCTCGCATGCCTAAGCGCTTAAAAGAGGACTACAAAGTTGAACTGTTAACTATATTTGCTTAATTTTCTACTTTGTAAGAATCTATACCTAGCTACCTTTGTACCTAAGATGGTGCAGGGAATGATATATTTCACTGTATCCCTGTATTTATGTACACATGACAATAAAATCTAATTTTAATCATAAATGTCAACTTGAACAGCCAATAAGCTTGTTGAATTTGCAGCATGCAAAATATTAACAGTTCCTCAGGCAAAACTAATAATTGCAACCATGTCCCATGAAAAGAATCATTTCATAAATAGAAAAAAAAAGTCTGGCCATGAAAAGTTAAAGGTAAAATTATGCAGAAGAACCATTAGAACGTGATTCTACATATGACAACTTCATGTAAACTTTTGGAAATTTTGTAATTGTTCCATATATTTTGAACAAATATGGAATACAGTGAACGAATGTCCATGTAGAGTTTCAGAAGGAGACATTACACAAGATGCCTGTTGGAAGGATTAGGCCACATGCTACAACAATAAAACATAGCAGCATGGCTAACTGACAGCTAAGCTAAATAGATACTGCTCATACCACAAGGAGGTGGCAAAAGGTGAATCCCAGGAGAAGTGCTAGGACCATTTAGTTTTGGGAAATGAGCTGAGAAAGAGTTGTGTGTTTTGGTTTGATTATTGTCAGGTGTACAGAGACAGTAAAATGTATCATTTTGTGTGGTAACCAGACAAATCATATCTGACATAAGTACATCAGAGTACTAGAACAGCATACAGAATATCGTGTTACAGGTACAGGAAACTGGAGGACAAAGAACTGATACATGAGAGGTCTGTTCATTAGACTGGTAACAGCAGGAAGAAGCTGTTCTTAATCTGTTGGTAGGTGCTTTCAAACTTTTGTATCATCTGCCTAAAGGAAGAGGGTGGAAGATTATAACTGGGGGGAAAGAGGGATTTTTGACTACGTTGACTAATCTCCTAAGGCAGCAGGAAGTATTGACGGAATCAGTGGTAGGTGGCAGGTTTTTGTAATGGACAAGGCTGCAAACAACAAAAAGAACATTTGTTTGTCTCTGTGATTTCTTGCAGTCTTGGGGACAGCAGTTGCCATACCAATGCATCCAGATAGAATGCCTAGCATGGTATATTTATCAAACTTGGTAATTCACTGATGGGACATGGATGTCGCTGGCTGGACAGCATTTATTGACTGTCTCTGGTTGAGCGTACTTTACAAGTTGCCTTCTTGAATAACCGCAGTCCATATGCTGTAAGTTGACACACAATGCTATGAAGAAGGAATTTCCAGGATTTTGAACCAACAGCACTAAAGGAACAGCAATGTATTCCCAAGTCAGGACGGGGAGTGTCTTGGAGGGGTACTTGCAGGTAGTGATGTTCCCAAGTACCTGCTGCTCGTGATGGAAGTGGTCACAGGTTTGGAATTGCTTTCTTTGGTGAATTTCTGCAGTGTAGCTTGTAGACATATACATTATTGCTACTAAGTGTTGTCGGTGGAGGGAGCGGATGTGAAACCAATCAAGTTAAGCTTCTTGGGAGCTGCACACATCCAGGCAAGTGGGGAGCATTGCATCACACTCTTGATTTGTGCAGAGTAGGTGGTGGACAGGCTTTGAGGAGTCAGGAGATGACAGTTATGAGCCACAGTATTCCTGTCTCTGACCTGCATTTATAGCTTCTGTGTTTATGCGGAGAGTGCAATTCAGTTTCTGGTCAATAGTGACTCATAGGATGTGGATTATGGGGAATTCAATGATGTTAACATCATTGATTATCAAGGAACAGTAGTTAGATTGTCAATGCCTAGCATTTGGATAATGCAAATGTTGTTACTTGCCACTTGTCAGCCCAAGCTTTGATATCATCCAGATCTTATTGCATTGGAACATGTACTTCTTTAGCATCTGAGATGTCACAAACAGTGTCGAACATCGTGCAATTATCAGCAAGCATCCACAGTTCCGTCCTTATGATGGAAGAATATTCAATGATGAAGCAGCTAAAGAAAGTTGGTTCCAGGACACTGCCCTGAAGGGCTCCTGCAGAGATACCATTGAGTAGATATGACTAACCTCCGCCAACCACAACATATCAAAAACATAACATCAATGTTGCTGACAGCATTTTACTTAGGATTCCTTTTCCCTATCAAAAAGCACCGATCCCATCAGAAAAAGGATATTCCAACATCACCTCATATGATACACATCATTTGGCCCAACCAGTCTTTGCACGTGTTTATGCTATCGATCATTCAGCATCTTCCCTCATTTAAACTTACCATCTTAACACTATTCATTCAATTTCACCTTCATGTTGTGAAGCTTCCCTTTAAAATGTAACTATAGCATACCCACTTCAATCACTTCCAGTGATAAATTCCACATTTACCCACGTATTTCTGGTACCATCCTTTTAAATCTTCTCTTTCTCTTCCCATTGACTCTGCTCCAAGTGTGTTATGATGCACTGAAATGCCGTCTAAACTATGTTGTACTTTCATCTTGGTGTGGTTCAAACTTTTCAATCAGAAACAAGAACACTATGAATGCAGCACATGCGACACTTGTCTATTCTTTTCAGTTACAGAAATTTTAACAAACTACTAAGACATTTCAAAGCAGAGAAATATTGAGTAATATAGTGGAGGGAGAAAACCGAATACGAGAAAATACAAAATCAGTCAAATGGTGATGTTAGTGAAAATAGATTATGTTGACTGGCAGATCACCAGAATTTTTTTGAATGTGGATTATGGTTTAATCCAGTTGTTTGATCCATTAGCGTGTTTGCTGGACTATTTCAGAGTGGAATTGGTAGCTTATGTAGGCCAGACCAAATCAGGACTCCAAGTTTAATTCTGAAAGGGACAATGTACCTTTAAGAGAGATTTGTTCTGTTGTTTCTCTTGCAGACAGCTATTCCACAGTGGTAGCAGAATATCTGCTTCAGAAGCAATGGCTAAACAGCTTTGTGCTCAGAGTGTATCTTTTAAACTTGAGTCAAGAAGCATGAGTGGGTGGAGTCAGGCTCACAAAGTTTAGTTTTACATTGCACTTGGGTTTGGAACAGGCTGTGGAAGCCGATAGATATAGCTCTCTCCCCCCAGCAAATAGCTTGAGTTCTCTCTCTGCTGCAAGATTGTTTGTTAATGTTCCTTTCTCCTGGACTGGAAGGAAGATATGTTTTTGCTGAATTTGCCTTTGCCAAGAGTGTGTTTATGGGATGCTGCAATATTGGACCTGATGATGATTACGAGCAAAAATAATATTTTTATGAAGTACTTCAGTACAGTCAAAGTTATGCCAATTCTTCTTTGCATTTTAATTGTGTTTTACAAATAAAGTAGGTTTTGCTTTACACCTAGTAGTTGGCCAATCAAAACATCTGGAACACCGTGCCCTGTACTTGCCTTTAAATGAAGAAAAAGTTAGCAGAGAGGCCATCCCCTAGACATTGAGGAGTTTGGTCTGGTCCACAACATTGTATCAGAAATAGTCAAGGTTTATCAAATAATTCAAATTTGACTTCCCAACTATCTTGACAGGATTTGAAGGAAAGTTAAAACCAGCTCTGTTGATGCTATAGCACACTGAAGGCAGCGAATTAGGTAAATTGGTTACATCTGGTTCTTAAGCAGGGCAGGCCATTTAGTATAAAACCATGAGGAGGCACAGATAAGCTGAGTAGCCAAAGGCCTTTTCCCCAGGGTAACAAAGTCCAAAGCTAAACAGCATAGGTTTAAGGTGAGAAGGGAAAGATTTGAAAGGGAACCTGAAAGGCAGCTTTTCCACCCAGAGGCTGGGAAATATATGGAATGAGTCAGAGGAAGTGGTAAAGGCAGGGATAATTACAACTTAAGATACTTGGACTGGTACATGAACAGGAAAAGGTTTAGAAGGATACAGGCCAAACTCAGTCAAATTTGACGAGTTCAGATTAGGAAGCCTGGTCAGCATGAATTAGTCAGGCTGAAGGGTCTGTTTATATGCTGTGCAATTCTACACTGAGACACTAAATTGTTATCAGTTCATTATCATGATAATGGGTATCGTAACATTATCAATACAGAGAAAATAGATCATGACAGTCTGTGTAGTATACAGTACAGAGTTAACCAAAAAAGGATTCAGCAAAATCACGCCAAACTGATTTCATGCAAGACCTGTTCAACCAGGAATGGGAAGAAATGCTAATCTATCTAGGTGGAATTTAAATTATTTCACCAGGCAGGAGAGGTGCATGTATTTTCCACTGCTTATTGTTAATCACCACTGGGGTTCCATGAATGGAAATAAATTATTTACTGCTGCACTTGGCAGTGTGCAGTTCCCAGCCTGAGCTCCAGCCTGCAAATACAAGACCTGCAGTGCACCAGCTGGAAATGGGTCAATAGATATGAAGATCTGGCCATATAACAACTTGGGTCAGCTCTGTGCTTACATTCTTTAGATAATTGGATAAAAAGTCAGCTTAAAAGGATAAGATGAGAGTAAATCAGGAAAAACTTGTTCATATTCCCAAACATATCAATGAACAAGCTAATTTCGAAAAATACTAATTTTCACTGTTTCAACATTTACAATAAATGTAAAAAAGTACAAGATCCAGATGGACTCTGCTCCCAACAATCAAACCTCAAAGTCTCAGACTGCCTCAGTTTTAGTTCAAAATCATTTGAATAGCAAACAAGACTAGACATCCAAGGACAAAGCCCATGCAGACTCCTGAAAGAACAAAATTGGTACACTGCAATCCAATCTCAGACTTGAATTATACATACAAAAACCTGGCTGGTTCAAATTTTTGCGTATCTTGAGCGCTGGAAGTTCAAAATACAAAAGATATCTGGCATTCTGAATACATAGCCTGGGTGGTAACTGGAATGTGGACTTTCTATACTGAGAGTCAACAAGTACAGTATATTAATGGAATATGAATGCCTGTTTGAGATACATATGAATTTCAGCTGAAATGATTCTAATAAGTTTAAAAATCTGACTGCTCACATTTGCCAAAACTCTGTGAACCTAGTCATCATCATTCAACAGATGATTATACTCAGACCCCAGGAGATGAGTGTATGATTGGTTACCCAATGAATCAGGCAGCGTACCCAATGAATCAGCATGTTTCCACAGTACAAAGGTTTAAATGCGTGAAACTGCCATCAATACAAATTCTGGCTGTTCAGCAACAGGCATACAACTCAAGATTCAGAAAGCATTTCTTGCAATTTGAAAAGATCTACCATGCATTTTCAGTTAGTTACACATCACAGTTTAAGCTTCGATAGACCAAATAACAAGATGCTTCATTTGAAAATCCATACTTTGGGATTAATACAGTTGCACACTTGAGCAAGTGTTTGTAGGCTATTCCCATAATTGCAATTCTCAGCGCAGGTAGCACAACACACACACACACTCACTGTCTTTAGCACAGTATGGGATTCAATGAGATATTCATATTCATGAAATAGCCATGAAAAATATGTTTTCCTCTAGATTTTCTGGGAAGTTAACCCAGAGCTTACAGCAACTGCAAGACTTGGTTTTGACACCATGCCAACAAACTGCTTCATCTAATAGTTTTATATAAATGTTCAGTATGTTCTAAATTAGTCATAGAATCTCTGAACAAAATCTCAGCTCAAGTACAAAGTTGGTACTTCGGAATCAAAGAGTCAATGCACCTAGAAAACAATTTTGCTATGTATGGCAATATCGAAAAGTGTGGTCTGGAAAAGCACAGCAGGTCAGGCAGCAGAGGAGCAAAAGATCCAACGTTTCAGTCATTAACCCTTCATCAGGAAGGGCTGATGCCTACAATGCATCTGGCTCTGGCCCGAAACGTCGAATTGCCTGTTCCTTGGATGCTGCCTAACCTGCTGTGCTTTAACCAGCAACACATTTTCAGCTCTGATCTCCAGCATCTGCAGACCTCACTTTTTACTGATGCCTACAATGTTGACTCTACTGCGCTTCTGATGCTGCCGGACTTGCTGTGCTTTTCTAGTGCCAGTTTTCGACTCCGACTCTCCAGCACCTGCAATCCTCACTTTCTCCCAGAATGCATGGCAATAAAGCACAAATTATATTAGTTTGTTTTGTGCAAAATAAGTTTTGCAACAGATTTTCTGTTTTGACGTTTGTGTAAGGTTAAATCTTATTTTATGTCATAGAAACCACTGAACCCCAAGAAAATTTCAGAACCTGGTGATCATAAGTTTAACAGAGCAAACATTTTGAAAGTGACTAATTACATACGTTTGAATTTTGCACATTGGTTTGCTTTGAAATTATGGAATCTCAAAAAAGAAACAAAATCAGTGGGCTCTCTGTTAAGGAATTCATTCAAGAATCCAAACAGCTTTTACCCTGGACTCCGCAACTTTTTGCCTAGCCATTCAACTGAACAGAATCCAGCTACCATTATTTCATGCCATATTCAAAAACCAAACAATTGTAGATATTTTCTAAAATCAGCCTGTTTAGACATATTGTGGGACACCTTTGGTGCAAGTGGAACCTGTACCTGGCCTCCAACAGCCCATGCAAACAACTCGAGCGATTTTTTGATCAACCTGCTAGGCGACAGCATTACAGACCTCTGAAGCAATTGGGACTTAAATATGGCCTCATGATCTAGAGGCAGGGAAGCAAACATTTCTGTTCAACCATTAAATAACAGAACCACCTGATCCTTACCAACTTCACCACATAATCCTTAATGGCAAAATCCCTTACATTAAAACACAAAGTTGGTTACTCTGCTCTCCGCCATTCCCCCTTATCCAAACACTATCAAGCAGAAAAACATACTTTACATCACTAAAAGCTCACAATTAAGTCACCGTACAGACAAAATGTTCAGCAAAAGGCCCAAATAAATTTATTAGCCAAATAATTAAGACCGCAGTATAGACCTGGAGAAAGTGAGGACTGCAGATCAGAGTCAAACCAGAAAAGCATTCCTAACGAGGGCTTATGCCCAAAACGTCAACTCTCCTGCTCCTCGGATGCTGCCTGACCTGCTGTGCCTTTCCATTGCCAAACTTTTTGACTCTGCAGTACAGACCTTTCAAACACTTCAATCAGCATTGTATTGCTAAATCTAACATTAGGCATCAGTGGACCTAAACAATCAATAAATCTAAATTCTGAGGAAAGTCTAAACAAAGAGGCTTTTTTATTTTAAAAAATTCTTTCATTAATGACAGAGCCTCTCTTTGGGTTTGTTGCCCATCTATTCTGTTGCTAATTTGCCTGGCAACCGTGAAATGTCAACTTCAGTAGCATGTTTAATCAGACCATTACTGGAAATGATCTGAAATTTTTCATTTTTTGCCATATCCTGACATGCATACAGCTGATTTTCCAAATCACAGGTGAATATCATTCATCCACCCACATTGCAAATGCCCCAAGGGTTTTTGAGGTGCAGTGCTAGTGCTCCTACCCCTAGACCAGGAGGCCCAGGTTCAAACGCTACCTGCTCCGAAGGTGTGTAATAATATTGCCGAACAGGCTGAGTTAAACTAAAAAAAATTCACAAGTGCACTAAGAAGGGTTCTTGGGATGCACTGGTAATGTTCCTACTGCTGAGCCAGGCAGCCCAAGTTCAAGTTCAAGTCCCACCCGTTACACAGATGTGCAAGAACATCTCTGGACAGGCTGATGAAAAAGATCTGCAAGTGCTCCGAGTTGGGCCTGGAATCTCAACTGATTCACTTGCTTTTAGTTTTAAAAAAAAAATTTCAATAGAATTCTGTATTAAATCGCAAGCAAAATACAACCATGGAATTATTCTGAAACAATACAGTAAGGAACACATTGGTAAACAAAAGCTAGAAGAGTTACTAGAGAATCCCCATCACGAATACAGGGCTTATTTAAACAACTTCCTCGTGTTGAATTGCAGCAGCTCCACACGAATCTCTCAGACAGATAAAGGGACTGATTTCCAGTTCAGCATGTAACTCCATGATTATTCAGTGTGGATAAAAGCTCTTAATGTCACTGCATCACTCCCACATGGAGCTTGGGAGTAACCAAGGCCCCTCCAGACTGACTTCCAGAGAGCAGCTTGACCCTGAAGACATCTATCATCGCTGTGCGGCAACAAGAAAGGCTGGGCTCCCCCCCCCCCCCCCTCCGATGCCACACAAGACGAGCGAGTACGCCCCCTCCCCTCGCTTCCTCACAGCCAGACGATGTGGAAGGCCGCCGGGACACTGATGGCAGTGAGGCCACCTCACAACATCCCGGTTGCGGAGGTGCCCAGGTTGGAGCAGTGGCCTCTCACAGAGGGACAGCGGGGTCAGCAGAGCAGCTGGTGCCTGAGGCCGAATGGCCCCCACCCCCGCCACCAGCCCAGGGGCCAGCTTCGGCCCGGGAGCCGTGCACCTGATGAACCCTTTCGGCCACAACCCGCCATTTTGTGGCGGACGCGGTAAATAGAGCGCGAGGCCCCACATGGTTCCCCGGGAGCGGACCCTCCTCCCTCCCGCCCCGCTCCCCATTCCCCTCATCCTTCGCCCTTCCCGGCGGCGCGAAGCCCGGGGACCCAGGAGGCGGCCCAGGCCTCACTCACACTGGGAAACGATGCTCACCTTGCTGCGGGCCCGAGCTGTTGGTGGGTAACAGTCTCCACGGCTACCGTGACTATGGCGTTTATTCTCAAGGCAACAGTTGCTACCGATCCCCACCCGCGTCATCGACCACACCATTGCCCCGCCCCATATGCGACACCGCCTCCTCCTATTGGTGAAGCGTGACGCATCTCGCTGACATATGCACTTTTGATTGGTTTAGGGCCTTGTCAATCGTAAAACGTCAGCAAGGTTCCGTGGACTGGGCGTGCCAGCTCCGAGAGCTAATTGGTCCCCCAATAAAACGTCGCTGTCATAGCAACGTATTTCTATTGGATACTGTACCTGTCAGTCAGATAGACGGTTTGCCTATATTCGGGATATCCGGTGGATCACGTGGCCAGTGGCTATTGTATCCAGCTGATTGTTAATATTTCAGGCGGTGGGTGCGCGCGCATCTTCTCCACTTTCCTTCAGACGCGGTTTTCTTGTCGTGCGTCTTTCCCCAGGATAGCACTGAAGCATCAACTCTTTCAATTAGGTGATGGGTAAATCCCAGCACTTCTTTCAAGGCACATTCCCGAGATAACGTAAGGTTCTTTTTGGAAAAGAAAGAGACGTCTCAAATCAAAGTGTATTAAAAGCTGAGAAGTTGGACTTGTCAATATCCCTACTTTGACTCAGAGTGGTTCTATAAAATCCCTACAAACGTGTAAACGGGCCATTTTCACCAACAAGTCTACCCCCATGCTCTGAAGACAAACCCACCTAGATACGTTACCTTGTCCTATTACTCTACATTTACCAGTAATCCATCGAGCCTACCCATCCTCAACACTATGAATTGGCTATGCTAAATTGCACACCTATGGACTGAGAGGGGAAACCCACCCAGAAACAACATATGCAAACTCCACACCAACAATGACTAGAGGCTGGAATTGAACTCCGATCCCTGGGCTGAGAAAGCAGTGCTAACCCCTATGCTGCCCCTTTGGTTTTGTTTCAGACAGATGCAGAGAGTTGTGCTTGTGTGTGAAATGTATAGTGGTGTAAGGTTAGCTGTACTAAGACAAGAACCCACAATGCCGGTTGAGGCCATACACAGGGGTACCAAACTCTGCCTTGTTGCATAGCCCGCAGTCCATCTTAGTCACCCAAAGATCTGAAGCCAGGTGTCCTCGATTGCTGAAGGGTTACCTGCCTGGGAGGAAACCTCCATGTCTTTGGATTGTTGCATAGGGTCCATTCATCCATTGGTGTAGTATCTGCTTGATCTTGCCAATATATTATGCTTTGGGGCATCCTTGCCTGTAGCATATGATAGGTAGTGTTGACAGAGACACAGGAGGACCAGCCATGCAGAGAAAGCCATTTTCCCCTCTCACATAAAAGAGGAGAATACAGAAATACCAGAAAACTTGGCACTGGAAAACCTAAATAAAAAAAAACAGAAATTAGTGCAGGAACACAGCAGGTCTGGCAGCACAAGTGGAGAGAAACCAGAGTTAACATTTTGGGTCAAGTGACGCCTCTTCAGATTGGAGGGAGACCTCATTTCTAAACACTGGTTCAGTTCTAATCTAATCCCACAAAGGAAACAAACTTTTAGCATCTACTTTCGCAAATCCTCTCAGGATTCAGTAGGGTGACATCATTCTTCTGAGCTCAGACACAAAAATACAGGTCATAGCCTATCCAAAGTTTCTAGTTCCAGTAAAATGCTGAGTCCCAATATCAATTATGAACATTTCCTAAACTGCTTCTATCATAGTTAGAGATCTCTTAGTGAGTGTACATGACTCCAGTTGTGGCCCTATAACTAAAGCAAAGTGTCCATTCAGTTAGATTCTATACCTTTTGTAATAAACAAACAACATTTAGTTAGCAATGTAGGTACAGCAAAAAACTAAGGCGGCTAAGTTTGTGATTCATGTACCAGGACCCTCAGATTCCTCTATACTTGACAGTTCTGAAATCACTCCTCAGTCATGATAGAGGATTCATGGGTCAGACAGGCATTTCTGTAGCCAGTGTGCCTTCAGGATGGTATATTACTATCTGGTACCAGGGTCAAGGATATCCCAGCGTGGCTGGGGAACATTGCCCTGTTCACCCACTAATAGAACAGAGGTCATGGTTGATGTTGGTCCCAATGACTTTGGTATGAAGGTAGATGTGGTCCTGAAATCAAAATTGAGAGAGTTAGGTACAACATTAGCAAGCAGGATTTCAAAATGTAGTAATCTCTGAAATGCCACTTGGCAAGTGATTACAGAAATAAGAGGATAAGACAGATGAATGCACAACTAGAAAAATGATACAAGAGGGAGGGCTTTTGATTCCACCTCTGGGAGAGATGATACCTGTACAAGTTGAGCAAGTTGTCCCTGAACAGAGCTGGGATTGAGTTACTTGGAGAGTGTTTTGTTTGTGCTATGGGAAGACTTTAAAGTGGCAGGGGCGTAGGAACTAAGTGGATGTAAGAGAGGAGAAAACCAGGGTTCACAAGATATTCCCAAGATGCAACTGGCACAAGCATTGACTTCACCTATTAACTTGCTATGGTCTGAATGTTACTGACCAGACCAGGCTCCTTCAAAATATTTTAGGAAGTTAGCCTAGACTCTGACTTATTCTTATTTTAAAGGCAAATGCAACACATCCATTCCAGATGGAATTTGACTGGTCAAACTAGTCAATGTAAAGCAAATCTCAAATTTATTCAAACACTATCATTAAAATCTAACAAAAGAAAAGAAAGAAGACCTTAGAATAACTTAACACAATAGTCTGTTATTCTTAGCTGTCCCAATAAAGTAACATCCCTTAAGTATACCTTTTGGCAAAAAAGGCAAATTAATCCACCAATCTAGCAAGAGGACCCCCATCATTTGGCTGTAATCAAGAATGGGAAAAAATGCTTCAACTTCAAGCCCATAACAGCAACTGCTGAAAGCTAACTAAAAATCCTTGATCTGAGAGAGCTTGACCACACCCACTCAGGCTGCTTCTATTGTTCCAACTTTTAAAACCTCCCAAGGCATCACAAGTTGTTTTTCTTCTCAGACTGCTCAGCCTATGTCCCCTAGACTTGGTGTCAAAGAAACCAGGACAAAACAGCATCACCACAAGTAAAGGAGGAAATAAAACAAAGTCCAATTCACGGTTACAGTGCATGTGTGTGAATACACAGTATAGTAAATGATGGTGTGAAGTTATAGGTGCAGATTGTTAAGTGGAAAAATCATGTTGTAGTGATAAGAATTTAGACAGGAGGAAAAACAAGATGAGGTGATAACTACTCCAGGCTATAAGATATTCAGAAAAGACAGAAAATGAAGTAAAGAGAGGAGGGTGGTAATTTTGGTTGAAAGAGGGCATTGCAGTGCTGGAGAAAGACAATGCCTTGGAGAGTTCAAGGGCAGAATTGATGTGGCCAGAACGAAAGAAGAAAAAAAAAGGTACAATTACATTGTTTGCTGTAATCCATAGACTCTATACAAGTGGAAAAAGGATAGAGTGTAAGAAATGAGCAGGGAAATTAGAGAAATGGCAACATTATAACAGGATCCTCAATTTCCCAAATATGGACTGGGATACTGATAGTGAAGGACAGTAAGGGGTAGGTGTTCCTGGATTGCATGCAGGAGAATGTCTTACAGCAGTGTGTGTCCATTCCAACGAGAAACAATGCATTAAAATCTGGTTTGTGGAAATTAAGCGAGTCAAATTAATCAAGTGTCAATGGGAGAACATTTTAGGAGATACTGATCATTAATTCATAAGGTTCAAGATGGAAAATGGTATGCATAAATCCCAAGTGAGAAAAAAAAAGTTAAATTGGAGGAAAGTGACCTTCAATGGAGTGAAAACAGAGCTGGTAGGATTGACCAGATCACATCGTTAGAGGGAAAAAAAAACAGTAATTGAATAATGGGCTACCTCCAAAGATGATGTGGCTTGGAAACAGTCGAGGTATGCTCCTTCAGATGATAACCGTACAAGTAACAAACTCAGAACACTGCATGTAAAGGGATAGACATTAGAAGGAATATCGTATGTTCAGAGAGGAATTGAGAGGACGGGGATGCAAGTATAGCTGAGGTGTTCAATTAATACATTGCATCTGTCTTTACTAAAAACGAGAGAAATACTGCCAAGGCCATGCTGACAGAGGAGGGAACGCAGCCACAAGAAAGGTTCAGATTGGTAAAGTAGTGGTGTTGGTTAGACTTGAAATTGACAAGACATTGGGACTGGATGAGATACAGCTAAGGATTATGAAGGAAACAAATGGAAATTGCAAGGGCACTGGCCACAATCTTTCTCTTACCTACACTCTGAAGGTGCCAGAAGACTGGAGAAATGCAGCAGGAAAATCAACTTTGAGCGAAAGCCCTGCATTAGGAACAGACTTACTGACATGTTTAGAAAAGCTTTGAAAAAAAAACCAAACGTCAATTAAAGTAACTGGTCTTAAATTGCTGGGCTTATCCTTATAACCCTCTTGAACAGAAGGCTCTAATGAGGGTAACACTGTTGATGTTGTGCGTGGACTTCTAGAAGGTATCTGATACAATGCCACACAGACTTGTAAATAAAGTTAGACATCATGGAATGAAAGGAGTATAGCAAAGTAGATCTAAAATTGCCTGGGGTGTTGAGTGTAATGGTCAATGGATATTCTTTGGGAGCTGGGTTTGTAGTGGAGTTACTCAAGGGTGTAGATTGAGACACTTGCTTTTCCTGACATGCATATTAATGCTCGGGATCTTAGTGTGCACAGGCCAATTTAAAAAAGAAAAAAAAAAGTGTGCACACCACAAAACCTGGAAGAATTATAAACTGAAGAAGAGGACAATGTAGAACTTCAAAAGAACAGAAGTGAACAGATGGGTGGCAGATGAGATTCATTGCTGAGAAATGGGAAGTAATGCACTTTTGTCAGAAGAACATGGAAAGTCAAACAAAATAAGGCTTTTAATTCTCAGTCAGGTGCAGCTGCAGAGGAACCTTTGTGTATATGTGTACAGATCATTGAAAGTGGCATGACAGATGGAGAGCAGCAAGTCTGTTCCGAATGCAGGGCTTTTGCTCAAAACGTTGATTTTCCTGCTCCTCGGATGCTGCCTGACCTGCTGCGCTTTTCCAGCACCAATGATCTGAACCACGGTTTCCAGCACCTGCAGTCCGCACTTTTGCCTGGAGCAGTAAGTCAACCATACAGTGTCCTCAGCTTTTTTACGTAGGATAAAGTAAAAGGACAAGGAGGTAATGCTGAAATTATATAAGACACTTGTTAGACAGCATCTGAATTATTGTCTACAGTCCACATTATAGGAAAGATATGAATGCTTGAGAGAGCGTAGAAGCAGTTTACAAGAATGGTTCTAGGGATGAAAGCCTTGCATTGAAGGATAGATTGAAGAAGATGGGTCTGTTCTCTTTGGAGATTAGAAAAAGGAGAGGGGATATCTGATAGAGTTTTCAAAACCACAAGCTTACAGGATATAATAGATAGGGAGAAACAGTTTTCCCTCAAAAGGAGCAGGGCTACATAGATTTACAGTGACCTGCAAAGGAAGAAAGGGTAAAGCTAGGAGAAAAAAATGTTGTTAAACTCGAAAGGGTGCAGAAACATTTACAAAGGATGTTGGAGGGTTTGAGAGAGAGGGAGAGGCTGAACTTTCTTTGGAGCATCAGAGGTTGAGAAACCTTAGAGGTTTCTAAAATCGTGAGGGGCATAGATAGGGTGAATAGCCAAGGTCTTTTTCCTGGGGGAAAAAATAGAAGAAAAGAAGTCCAGAATTTGAGGGCATAGGTTTAGGGAGAGGGAACGATGTTAAAATAAAATGGGACCAGAGGGTGGTGTGTGTGTATGGAATGAGCTGCCCAAGGAAGTGGTGAAAATCTGGTACAATTACAACATTGACCTTCCTGCTGCTGTTTCACACCCCCACTGATCCTGGATTATCAGGTTTAGTCTGGTGTGAAGCCTTCTTCCTGTCAGCAATTCTGCTGGAGCTATTCCTGTTGTTGTATGCGGGGTGCTCTGATAATTGAATCGGAACCCAGTTTGTTAACAAGTGATGTCATGGGCTGCTTCTTTAAGTCTGCCCTCAATGGTTGGGCAGCTCTTTCTACTAGGCCATTAGATGATGGATGGTATGGAGCTGTCAAATGCCATTTGGCTTTAGGAAATATTTGAATTCCCTCCTGGTAAATCATGTCCCATTGTCCATGACCAATACTTCTGGGAGTCCATGTATCACAAACAGTGCTCGCAGCTTCTCAAATCATCCTGGAGTTTGCCAAATGAACTTTGTGCACAAACACGTGGAATGGTGTCCACAATGGACCAGGAAAATTGAGCTGATGAAAGGACCAGCATAGTTCACACGCACCAAATCCAGAGTTTACCCAAATATCCCACAAGTGTGGGGGCACTGCTTGTGACAACTTGTGTCCTTGTTGGCACTCTAGGTACTGCCTCACCAATGCAGCTATGTCAGCATCCAACCCCAGTCACCACACAGCTTCTTTATTTTGAGAACCCTTGGATGACGCTGGTGGAGTTCAAAGTCAAGTGAGGTGCTGGAAAAGCACAGCAGGCCAGGCAGCGTCAGACAAGCAGGAGAATCAATGTTTTGGGCATAATCACTCTCCTGGTGGAGTTCATCCAGTATCTGGTGGTAACCTTTGCTCAGGACAATCACCCTTGCTCCCCACAGTAGCATGCTGTCCTTCATAGTGATCTGATATCACTGACTCCAGAAAGGTTTCAATTCCAGTAGTGATGGCCCTTTGGTTTCCTGCATTGTCACCAGCTGTTTTCATTTTGCCAGGACAGGAGTTTTTTGGGTACAGAATTGCATATTGTCAGCAATGAATAGCAGGGTGCCCACAAAGTTTAAAAACCAAATTGGAGTCTTCCAGGGGAGTACCTGCCAATGGGAGATGGCTCAAGGTATTTGCATGAGCTGCTTAGCTGTCTGCTTGGTGTTCTTACTTGTATGCACTGAGAATGAGGGCCCAACAGTGAATTCTATCAGAAGCTATCAATGTCACTGCCTTGTCCTCTTTTACTAACCTTAGCAGGGGTTTGTGGTCTGTTACAAGATTCCCATTTGTAAAAAGGTACTGGTGGAACATCCTCACACCAAAAGATGACCATCAAACCTTCCTTCTCTATGTGGGCATATTTACGTTCAGCATCAGCCAAAATCCTGGAAGCAGACCCTATTGGGAGTTTGTCTCCATTGGGCCCCTGCAGGAGGATCTGCAATTACCTACACAAGTGGTGTTCTCCAAGAGCAGTCAGACAGGTGAGGGTGTCCCCCTCCATTAGGATGCCCTGTAGTTCCCATGTTCCACTTGCCACATTTTCTAACAACAAGGCCAGCTGCAGTGCCTACTTGAAGTCCAGTTGGGTTTCAGCCAGTAGGCACTTCTGCCTAGTTAGTGCTTTGATCCCACATAGCAAATGGTCTCTCAGCATCTCATTCAGGCTTAACCTAAAACCACATGCCTCCAAGTCATCTTACCCTCATCAAAAATCCTAACAGATTTCACAGGTTCTTGAACAGCTGAGTAAATTGGATGGTGTCTCAGAATTAGAGGAGGTTTAGGGTCATAGTATTCCTGAACCAAATCCATCAACTTTTGGAAGGTTTTATTGTCTGGTGCCTCTGGGAAAGTCCAGCCCCTTACAACAGAAAGTGCTGCAGACCCACAAGAACTCAGGATTACTCATTGCTTTTCATCTACCCCCATATCATTCAACCAGAAGAGAGAGAAAAAAAAAATCACAATCTTTCCACACAGTGGACACAGTCTGCAACAGCATTATCAAATAAATCAAGCTTCCCAAATAAAGGCATGATCCCAGAAATGCTTATATCATCTTCAAGACAATTGTTGCAAGCAAGTGTTCTTCAGGCACATACCTTTTTATCCCACTGCACAGATACTGGTATCCCATCATCCTTTATTTACTTGTCCACAGTACACTGGCTGTAGCAAGCTCAGAATCAGTTGCCTGATTTGAGGAGAGGCTGATCTCCTGTTCGGTGTTTTTTTTTTTCTCTCTCTTTCTGAGAGCTAGATCTCACAGGAACAGAATCTCTGACCCTGCTGTTTGTTTTTATCTCCTATTTATTTTGGTGAGCCAGAACTTTCCTGATTGGTCCGGGTGAGCAACCCTAATTAAGGACCTTGTAGTCAACGAGGTCCACCTGGTTCCAATCACGACAGAGACAGAGAGATCACATCCCTGATGAAGGGCTGATCCTGAAACGTTGACTGTCCTGTTTGTCGGATGCTGCCTGACCTGCTGTGTATTTCCAACACCACCATTTTCGACACTGACTCTCCAGCATCTGTAATCGTCACTTTCTCCCAGATAGATTTTTGTTAGGCAAGGTTATGGGAGCAGATAGATCGGTGAAATTCAAAGGAAAACAGATCAGCAATAATCTTATTTGCAGGGCTGGCTCAAGGAGCTAAGTAGCCTCTTTCTGTTCCTAATTGGTATGTATATAAATAAGGGAGTAGGAGTGACTGGATTGCTGTCTTGGGACCTTGCATGGAAATATAGGATCACAATTGATTTCACTCTGAGCAAATGAAGGAAAAAAATTAGTAGGCAACTGAAAAAAGAACACAAGCATCTTCAGGAATATATATCATTGAAAATACTCAATAAGAGTATAGTAGGACTACTTAGGAAGATCAGGTAGATTTATGGAATGAATATTTTACATCTAAATTCATAAAAAGAGAGAATGGAGTTTATGTCAGGATTGCAGAAGAATGAGTAGAGACTGCAGAGGGTAAAATAGGTAGGAAAACAGTACTAAACAGGCTGGCATCACACACAAGCTGGAGAAAACGAGGACTGCAGATGCTGGAGATCAGAGTTGAAGAGTGCGATGCTGGAAGAGCACAGCAGGTCAGGCAGCATCCGAGGAGCAGGAGTGGGCAGCACGGTGGCACAGTGGTTAGCACTGCTGCCTCACAGCGCCTGAGACCCGGGTTCAGTTCCCGACTCAGGTGACTGACTGTGTGGAGTTTGCACGTTCTCCCCGTGTCTGCGTGGGTTTCCTCCGGGTGCTCCGGTTTCCTCCCACATTCCAAAGATGTGCGGGTCAGGTGAATTGGCCATGCTAAATTGCCCGTAGTGTTAGGTAAGGGGTAAATGTAGGGGTATGGGTGGGTTGTCGCTTCGGCGGGTCGGTGTGGACTTGTTGGGCCGAAGGTCCTGTTTCCACACTGTAAGTAATCTAAAAAAAGTAATCTAATCTAATCTAATCAACATTTCGAGCATAAGTCCCTCATCAGGATTATGTTTGAAATGTCCATTCTCTTGCTCCTCAGAGCTGTGCTTTTCCAGCACCGCACTCTCAATCACAAACAAGGGGACCAGCCCAGATGGGCTGTACCCTGATTTGCTGTTGGAAGCAAGTGTGACAATAACAAATTGAGCACAATTTTTCAGTCTTCCAAAGATATTAGAATGGTTGCAGTGGAAATTGTCGCTTAAAAGAAAGGTGAACGAGAAAAACCTGGACAAAATCTTAACAGGGTCTCAGTGACATGGACTGTACACATTGGAAATAACAAGAATGAGAGGTGATCTTATTTAACCATGCAAGATTCTTTTGGGTCTTAACAGGGTAGACAAGACGATGTTGTTTCCTCTTGTGGGAGAGTCATAGAGTCATTCAACACGGAAACAGGCCCTTCAGCCCAATTTGTCCATGCTAACCAGATTTCCTAAACTGAACTAGTCCCATTTTCCTGCATTTGGCCCATAACCCGCTAAACCTTTCCTAATAATGTACCTGTCCGAATGTCATTGAAATGTTGCAATTGGCTCACCTCTACCGGTTCCTCTGGCAGCTCGTTCCAAATACGCACCACTCTCTGTGTGAAAAAGATCCCCCTTGGCTCCCTTTTAAATTTTTCCCTTCTCATTTGAAACCGATGCCCTCTAGTTTTGGACTCCCATATACCGGAGAAAAGACCTTGGCTGTTCACCACATGATTTTATGAACCTCTCAAAGGTCACCCCTTTGCCTACTCTGCTGCAGGGAAAAAAAGTCCCAGCCGATCCAACCTCTCCCTATAACTCAAACCCTCCAGTCTCAGTAACATCCTCGTAAATATTTTTCATCTTCTCCAGTTTAATACAATTCTTTCTCTAGCAGGGTGACTCGAATTGTATACAGTACTCCAAATATGGTCTTGCCAATATCTTGTACAGCTTTATAATGACACCTCAACTCCAGTAGTCAGTGCTCTGACCGATGAAGCATGCCAAATGCTTTCTTGACTACCCTGTCTACTTGTGACACCACTGTGATGTCATTGAGAGTCTAGGACCAGAGAGCTCAATCTCAGAATAAGAGGTACCATATTTAAAACAGAGCTGACGAGGAATTTCTTCTCTCAGAGCATTGTGAATCTGTGTAATTCTTTACCACAGTCAAGAGTGTGGTGCTGGAAAAGCACAGCAGGTTGGGCAGCATCCGAGGAGCAGGAGAGTCAACGTTTTAGGCATAAGCCCTTCATCAGGAATAACTTATGCCCCAAAACATCAATTCTCCTGTTTATCGGATGCAGCCTGACCTGCTGTGCTTTTCCAGCACCACGCTCTTGACTCTGATCTCCAGCACTTTCTCCTAATTCTTTACCACAGACGGCTGTCAAAGCTGGGTCATTCAGTAAATTAGTAAGGGATTTAAGGGTTTTGGGGAAAAGGCGGGCGCTGAGGATTCTAAGATCAGCCATGATTTCATTGAATGGCAAAAACAGATCCAATGGGCTGAGTAACCAACTTCTGATTCTACATCTTAAGCAGGCTCATTTAGATGAGTTGGAAGGGTCCTGAGCAGGTGCAAACTTGATGGGATTTACAGGAAAGGTCACCAGGAAGGGGATTTGTATGCTTGGAGCTCACTTACACTTTTAGGCAGAGGGCTGCAAGCCACTGTTTGAGTCACACTTACTGCTGCCTTCCATTGTGCTGGAATCAAATGAGCATATTAGACAGGAAAATGGCTGTGACCAGACTTGGAGTGAGCTGGAAAGCAATTTCAGGTGTGAGGAGAGGCTGCATGACCCACCGATGTAAGGGCTTTTAAAGAGAAAGAACATTACTCACATACCTACGCCCTACATAGGACACAGACCTCCACGGTCCCAATTCCCTCGCCATCCTAATGCATTGCCCCTGCTCTGTGTATTGCACCTCCTTGCCACTGACATTATTGATCACCTACATTTTTGAGCATGGAGCTATGGAAGATTAGGGAAGTTGTATGAAGGGGAGGTCAAAGGTGTCGGCGTGACCTAATGCCATGTGTTTGTTCTGTGTTTCAGACATCGTATAGACTTGACCAAGGCACAGAGTTTCTCTCCTCTGTTACAAATGTGCTGCTGGCACTGTGGGTTTTTAAGAAAAATGCATTTAAATGGGCACTCCTGCTTTAAAAATCAGTGCATATTGAGTCACAATTAATTAGAATGGATGGCTTTGAGGTATGTAGGGAAGAGGTGTTGGACATTCTGGAAAGAGTGAAAATAGATAAGTCCCCTGGGCCTGATGGCATTTATCCCAGGATTCTCTGGGAAGCAAGGGGGGAGATTGCAGAGCCATTGGCCTTGATTTTTATGTCCTCGTTGTCTACAGGAATAGTGCCAGAAGACTGGAGGATAGCAAATGTGATTCCCTTGTTCAAGAAGGGGAGTAGGGATAACCCTAGTAACTATAGGCCGGTGAGTCTCACTTCTGTTGTGGGCAAAGTCTTAGAGAGAATTGTAAGGGATAGGATTTATGAACATCTGGATAGGAATAATGTGATCAAGGATAGTCAAGGTCGTGCCTCACAAACTTTATTGAATTCTTTGAGAAGGTGACTAAGGAGGTGGACGAAGGTAAAGCAGTAGATGTGGTATATATGGATTTTAGTAAGGCATTTGATAAGGTTCCCCATGGTAGGCTACTGCAAAAAATATGGAGGTATGCCATTGAGGGTGCGTTGGAGGTTTGGATTAGGAATTGGCTGGCTGGAAGAAGACAGAGGGTAGTAGTTGAGGGTAAAGGTTCATCTTGGAGTGCCGTTACTAGCGGTGTTTTGGGATCATTGCTGTTTGTCATTTTTATAAATGACCTGGAGGAGGGGCTAGAAGGTTGGGTGAGCAAGTTTGAGGATGATACGAAAGTCGGTGGAGTTGTTGACAGTGAGGCAGGATGTGGCAGGCTACAGCGGGATATAGATAAGCTGCAGAGCTGGGCAGAAAGGTGGCAAATGGAGTTCAACGTAGCTAAGTGTGAAGTGATTCACTTTGGTAAGAGTAACAAGAAGATGGGGTACTGGGCTAATGGTCGGATACTTGGTAGTGTGGATGAGCAGAGGGATCTTGGTGTCCATGTACACAGATCTCTGAAAGTTGCCTCCCAGGTAAATAGTGCTATGAAGAAGGCATATGGTGTACTGGCTTTTATTGGTAGAGGAATTGAGTTCCGGAGTCCTGAGGTCATGTTGCAGTTGTATAAGACTCTGGTATGGCCGAATCTGGAGTATTGTGCGCAGTTTTGGTCACCATACAATAGGAAGGATGTGGAGGTACTGGAACGGGTGCAGAGGAGGTTTACCAGGATATTGCCTGGTATGGTAGGAAGATCGTATGAGGAAAGGCTGAGGCACTTGGGGCTGTTTTCATTGGAGAAAAGAAGGTTTAGGGGTGACTTGATAGAGGTGTACAAGATGATTAGGGTTTAGATAGGGTTGACCATGAGAACCTTTTTCCACGTATGGAGTCAGCTATTACGAGGGGGCATAGCTTTAAATTAAGGAGTGATAGGTATAGGACAGTTGTTAGGGGTAGATTCTTTACTCAGCGAGTCGTGAGTTCATGGAATGCCCTGCCAGTAGCAGTGGTGGACTCTCCCTCTTTATGGGCATTTAAACGGGCATTGGATAGGCATATGGAGGATAGTGGGCTAGTGTAGGTTAGGTGGGCTTGGGTCGGCGCAACATTGAGGGCCAAAGGGCCTGTACTGCACTGTATTTTTCTATGTTCTATGTTCTATGCATTGGAAACTAAATGAAAAAAGACGTCTCTTTAAGGTAGAGGGCACAGCAGGTCATGTTTGTTTGAGTGGAATGCCAATTGAATGGTGTCCCAATCTCAAATTCACAAAACATTCTTCTTGAATGGGCAACATAATGCACCCTGCTCAAGTGCGAAAACCGTTCTCCGTCATGATAGACAACAAATTAGGAGCCATGCAAATTGATGAATTTGAAAAAGTTGATTCCCTCAGCAAAAGACAATACATGGATCTAACACTAAGCCATGGACTAATCAGCCCTCATAGTTAGAAATATGACTCATCAGTCTGGAACAATCACTTCTCAAGTTAAAATGAGCAAAAACAATAACTGCACCCATCTTAGGGAAGCAGAACTTTATGAAATATACTTGAAGGAAATCACTCTCAGAAGGGAGTTTTGACTAAACATAGGACAACAGGAAAAGGTATATAGGAAATCAAACCAAAACCAAATGGTGAAAGAAAGTCAGGCAAAAAGAGCTGAAATCATTGAACTGGTGATGAATAAGGAACATTCTCTCCCTCCCAAAATCTGCTCTTCTAAAGTACTTATCTCGACAAGAAAATTCCATCTTTGCAACTACAGAAGTTACAAGAGGTCCAAGGTGAGAGAATGACCCTGAAACAGGCAGTCAGCATCACCTAGAGGATTGGGTATGAGGTGAACCCTGAGACAGGCAGTCAGCATCATCGAGAGTTGCCAGGGTTGGAGGGTTTGAGTGATAGGGCAAGGCTAAATAGGCCAGGGCTGTTTTCCCTAGAGCATCAGAGGCTGAGGGGTGATCTTATAGAGGTTTATATTTTTTACAAAACCTCTATAAGATCACCCCTATAAGGCAGATCACCCTTAAAAGGCAGATCACCTCTATAAGGCAGATTTCCTTCAAGTATATTTCATGAAGTTCTGCTTCCTTAAGATGGGTGCAGTTATTGGTTTTGCTCATTTTAACTTGAGAAGTGATTGTTCCAGACTGATGAGTCATATTTCTGACAATGAGGGCTGATTAGTCCAGGGACATGGATAAGGCAAATAGACAAGGTTTTTTTTCCTAGAGTGGGGGAGTCCAGAACTGGAGGGCATAGGTTTGGTGTGAGAGGGGAAAAATGTTAAGGGGCAACTTTTTCACACAGAGGGTGGTACGGTGGCACAGTGGTTAGCACTGCTGCCTCACAGCGCCAGGGACCTGGGTTCAATTCCTGCCTCAGGCAACTGACTGTGTGGAGTTTGCACGTTCTCCCCGTGTCTGCGTGGGTTTCCTCCGGGTGCTCCGGTTTCCTCCCACAGTCCAAAGATGTGCGGGTCAGGTGAATTGGCCATGCTAAATTGCCCGTAGTGTTAGGTAAGGGATATATGTAGGGGTATGGGTGGGTTGCGCTTCGGCGGGTCGGTGTGGACTTGTTGGGCCGAAGGGCCTGTTTCCACACTGTAAGTAATCTAATCTATGTATGGAATGAGCTGACAGAGAGTGTGGTGGAGGCTGGTACAATTACAGCATTTAAAAGGCATCTGGACTAGTATATGAATAGGAAGGACTTAAAGGGATACAGGCCAAGTGCAGGCAAATGGGACTAGATTAGGTTAGGAGTTGGCATGGACAGCATGGGTGAGTTGGATCAAAGGATCTGTTTCCGTGCTGTACATATCTATGACTTTAAATGGGTGTAAGGAGAACTCTGAGACAGGCAGTGAGCATCACCCAGAGGAGCAGATGGGAGGAGAACCCTGAGACAGGCAGTGAGATTCACCCAGAGGGGAAGATGGGAGGAGAACCCTGAGACAGGCAGTGAGCATCACTTCGAGAAGTAAGCAAGAAAAGGATCCTGAGACAGGCAGTCAGAGACAAAGCTAGATTTGGCACTAATTTTGCTTCCTGTTTTTCTATCTCCAATTTTATTAGTCTAAAAGGAGACAGGGTAGGATAGATGGCGATGTGAAATGGTCATCTTGCTCACCATCTGGTGAGTCACAAACACATCACCTGCAGGAAGTTTTCTCCAACTGCAAAAACACCTCAGTCCCATGATTTGGAATAGGTAGATTTACTGTGGTTAGAAGCAAAGAACGATACAGATAGCATATTTAACAAAGTGGTCATACTGTGGATAAAAAGCAAGTTGGCAGAGAGGGAATGGGTGACTGCTATGCAATCTGGAGAGACGAGGCAAATCGAGCAGCAGTCCCCTTTAGTCTGTCTCGATCACAAAATGCTTGCATTTTTTGGACACTGGTGAGGGCAATGGTTAATTAGAGGCATGTTGCAAGAGCTAAGGTTTGGGCTCTGCAAATAACTCAGTTGCATAGGCTGGAGTGAAAAAAGGCAGAAGGACAATAATGGGAGGCAATTTGGGAGAGATAGAAACAAGCTTTTCTGTGCCCATCATGTGATTCCAGGAAGGTGCCAGGATCAAGGGTGTCACAGCACAGCTGCTGAATATGTTTTTGGGGGTGGGCGAAAAGTGAGAGGTTGTGGTCTACATTAGCATCAATGACATTGGTGGAAAGAAGGATGAGATCCTGAAAGTAGAATTTAGGGAGTTAGGCAAAAGACTGGAAAGAATCAGGATTATTTTCGGTGTTACATGCTAATGGCTATAAAAATAAGAAGATTGAGTGAACAAACAGGTAACTTGAAAAATGGCGCATGAGGAAGGACTCTAGATTTCTGAGGCAGGTGAAACCTGCATAAGGAGAATAGGTTAGACCTTGACAGACCTTGTAGAGCGATTTGCAAATGCTGTTAGGTAGGGTTTAATCTAGCTTGTCAGCGGGAAATTCAGATAGAATTAAAAACAAGACTGGTTGTGGGATGCGGGAGATATACGTAAAGTGGAAAGTAGCAGAAACAAATTCTAGAATCAGCTAGAGGTAAATTACAGAATGGTGCTAAAAGGCAAAATTTAAGAACGTTCTACTGAATGCAGAGAGCATTTGCAACAAGACAGATGAATTGACCGCACAGTAGAAATAAAAGAGTTTGGTCTAATCGCCATCAAGGAGACATGGTTACATGGTGACCAAGATGGGGAACTGAGTTTTAAACATTGAGGAGGATAGGCAGAAAGGAAAAGGAGGAGGAGTAGTGATAATATTAAAGAGAGGACTCATTCTTTCAATGAGAGAGGATTTCCGATCCAACGGACAGTTTCTGGAATCTGATTGGAACGAAGAAATTGCAAGGGCAGCAAACATTGGTAAGTAATCATTTCTTGGTCACCAGACAGTGGTGGAAATGTTGGGTGAAGTTAAATCAGGAAATTAGAATTGCATATTGCAGAGGGAATGCAGTAAACGTGGTCACTTCAATCAATTGATAAACTGGATGAATTGAATGAACATCAATGTTGTGGAAATGTGTTCAAAAGGGTTTTCTGGAACTATATGATCAGGAATTAATGTCGTACATCTGCTTTATACCTATTCATATGCAATGAAAAAGGGCTAATTAATAATCTTGATCTCAAAGAACAATTATTAAATAGTGTTCGGAGCATGATAGAATTTTCCATTAAGTTTGAAAAGGTGTAGTTTAATTTGAAACTAGGGTCTTAAATCTAAACGAGGACAATTATGAAGGTATGGTGAGGAAGATTAGAAAAATGCATTAAAACGTTTGGCAGTAGATTGGCAACGGCTAATATTTCAAGCATCAATGCTTGGTTTTCAAAAAATGCACATTCCTTTAAGGCAGAACTACTTAAGAGGAAAGATGACAGAATCATGGCTAACAAGGGAAGTTAAAGAAAGCATTCTTGTACATTCTCATCCAAATCATTGATCGAGGTAACAAACAGCAATGAAAATCCTTGGAACTATAAACCAGTAAGCCGAGCATCTGTGGTAAGTAAGTTATTTGAGGAGATTCTGAGGGACAAGATATACATGGATTTGCAAAGTTAGGGTTTGATAAGGAGTAGTCAGCATGGCTTTGCACATGGGAAATTATACCTCACAAATTTGTTAGAGTTCTTTGATGAAGTGAGCAGAAAGGTTGACAAGGGCAGGGTGGTAGACGTAGTCTATATGAATTTCAGTAAGGCCTTTGATAAGGTTCCACATGGAAGGCTGCTCTGGAAGATTAGATCGCATGGAATCCAGAGGAAGCTGGTAAGTGGGATACAAGACTGGAGGCCTGTGACTAGTGGTGTACCCCGGGAATTGGTGCTGGGCCCATTATTGTTTGTTATCTTGATCAATGATTTGGATGAGAATGTACAAGGCATGATTAGTAAGTTTGCAGATGACACTAAATTAGGCAGAATTGTGGATAATGAGGAAGGATATCAGAAATTGCAGCAGAACCTTGACCAGCTTGGGAAGTGGGCCAAGAAATGGCAAATGGAGTTTAATATGGATAAATGTGAGGTCTTGCATTTGGAAAGTCAAATTAAGGTAGGAGTTTCATGGTGAATGGTAGGGCCTTAAGGAGTGTAGTGGAACAGAGGGCCTTGGAGTTTCGATGCGTTGGTTCTCTGAAAGTGTAGTCACAGGTAGACAGGACAGTGAAGAAGGCTTTTGGCACACTGGCCTTCATCAGTCAGGGCACTGAGTATAGAAGTTGGGAAGTTATGTTGCAGTTGTACAGGACTTTGGTAAGGTCGCACTTGGAGTGTTGTGTTCAATTTTGGTCACTTTGCTACAGGAAAGACCAAACTGGAAAGAGCGCAGAAGAAACTTACAACAATGTTGCCATGACTCAGGATCTAAGTTATAGGGAGAAGTTGAACAAACTAGGACTCTTTTCTTTAGAGCTCAGGAGACAGAGGGGGAGTCTTGTAGGAGAGTATAAGATCATGAGAGGTATGGATAGGGTGAATGTGCTCAGGCTTTTTCCTGTAACTTGTGGTGTACTTTAGGAGTTGTTGCTGGGTCCCTGGGGAATCGAGGACTAGAGGATATCAGTTTAAGGTTGGAGGGGAAAGAATAAAAGGGAACCTGAGAGGCAACGTTTTTGCAGAGGGTGTAATGCATATGGGATGGTTGAGGCGGGTACATTAACACCATTTAAAAGACATTTGGACAAATATATGGGTAGTGAAAGTTTAAAAAGATATGGGCCAAGGAAATGGGGTTAACGTGGATGGTCATTATGGTCAGCATGGACCAGTTTGGGCTGAAGGTCCTGACTCTGTCCGTAGGACTCTATGTGGGCACAGCTGTTGCCATACCAAGCCAAGATGCATCCAGATTGGATGCTTTCAATGGTGTATCTATAATAATAGGTTCGAGTCATTCTTGACATGCGAAATTTCCTTAGTTTTCTGAGGACATAGAGGTGTTGGTGTGCTTTCTTGACTGTAGTGTCAACATGGATGGAACAGGATAAATCATTGTTGATATTTACTCCGAACGTTAACTCTAATAAGCATTCTTCTGAACTTTCTTCTAATAAGCATTCTTTTTGACTTATTTGTAGTTGTTTAATCTTGATGACTTTCTTAGTGATGACTTTGTCAGTATTTTCTGAAAGGGAGTTTTAGTAATAATTTATAATAAACTAACCTTTAAATTGTTGAAGTGAGAAGCTTAACAGCCTGCTTATAACTGGAGTCATTGTGAATTAAAGAGAGCTTGATGAGTTATAATAACCTCTGCTGACCATTTGTTGGCTATGCCTGGTTCTATTTGACCAGTTTGTGCCTTCTGTCCACAAGTAGCTGATGTTGCACATTCAGCCCTGTGCTGTCAGTGTCAACAGTCACAGCCTGCAAAGGAACCAACTGCCACACAGTAACATCATGCCCTATGCAACACCAATCAATCAAGTTTGAACCTCCTTGGACAGAAAGAAACAACTTAGAAGGCTCCAATTAATGGGGCTTTTGACAACCTGCAATTAGATTAGATTACTTACAGTGTGGAAACAGGCCCAACAAGTCCACATCGAACCACAACCCACCCATACCCCTACATTTACCCCTTACCTAACACCACGGGCAATTTAGCATGGCCAATTCACCTGACCCGCACATCTTTGGACTGTGGGAGGAAACCGGAGCACCCGGAGGAAACCCACACAGACACGGGGAGAATGTGCAAACTCCACACAGTCAGTCGCCTGAGTCGGGAATTGAACCCGGATCTCTGGCACTGTGAGGCAGCAATGCTAACCACTGTGCCACCGTGCTGCCCATTGGTGGGAATGAATTTCATTGACTCAGCATTCATCTGAGATGGGTGTGAACAGGGGTTCACTTTCTTCATTTGACTGAAATCACCAATCAATGTAAGCTGTAAGCTGGTCTAACCATCACTGCGCCTCAGGTCCCATTCCATGATGTCCTGTTCAACCCACTGATTGCCTGCCTTCCATACCCGGGCCCAAGTGGAGCAACATTCCTGAGCCAGATATACTGGCAAACATCCACATGGATCAAAGAATGGGGAACATGGCAAGTTACTAATGAGTCCCACCTGTTGAATGACACAATTTGAATGAATATGGTTGTTCTCGCTAAACAAGTTCAGGATGAGGATTGCAGGTTAGGAGGGCAGTGCTGAGTTGAGGGAACCGACTGAGACAAGGTGGGGGGAGGGGAAATGAGGAAACTGGAGAAATCTGAATTCATACCTTGTGGTTGGAGGGTTCCCAGGCGGAAGATGAGGCGCTCCTCCTCCAGCCGTCGTGTAGTTGTGTTCTGCTGGTGGAGGAGTCCAAGGACCTGCATGTCCTCGGTGGAGTGGGAGGGAGAGTTAAAGTGTTGAGCCACGGGGTGATTGGGTTGGTTGGTTCGGGCGGCCCGGAGGTGTTCTCTGAAGCGTTCCGCAAGTAAGCGGCCTGTCTCACCAATATAGAGGAGGCCACATCGGGTGCAGCGGATGCAATAGATGATGTGTGTGGAGGTACAGGTGAACTTGTGGCGGATATGGAAGGATCCCTTGGGGCCTTGGAGGGAAGTGAGTGTGGAGGTGTGGGCGCAAGTTTTACATTTCCTGCGGTTGCAGGGGAAGGTGCCGGGGGTGGAGGTTGGGTTGGTGGGGGGTGTGGATCTGACGAGGGAGTCACGAAGGGAGTGGTCCTTGCGGAACGCTGATAGGGGAGGGGAGGGAAATATATCCTTGGTGGTGGGGTCCGTTTGGAGGTGGCGGAAATGGCGGCGGATGATACGTTGTATGCGGAGGTTGGTGGGGTGGTAGGTGAGAACCAGTGGGGTTCTGTCTTGGTGGCGGTTGGAGGAGCGGGGCTCAAGGGCGGAGGAGTGGGAAGTGGAGGAGATGCGGTGGAGGGCATCGTCGATCACGTCTGGGGGGAATCTACGGTCCTTGAAGAAGGAGGCCATCTGGGCTGTGCGGTGTTGGAATTGGTCCTCCTGGGAGCAGATGCGGCGGAGACGAAGGAATTGGGAATATGGGATGGCGTTTTTACAGGGGGCAGGGTGGGAGGAGGTGTAGTCCAGGTAGCTGTGGGAGTCAGTCGGTTTATAATAGATGTCTGTGTTGAGTCGGTCGCCCGAGATGGAAATGGAAAGGTCTAGGAAGGGGAGGGAGGAGTCTGAGACAGTCCAGGTGAATTTCAGGTCGGGATGGAAGGTGTTAGTAAAGTTGATGAACTGTTCAACCTCCTCGTGGGAGCACGAGGCAGCGCCGATACAGTCATCGATGTAGCGGAGGAAAAGGTGGGGGGTGGTGCCAGTGTAGTCGCGGAAGATGGGCTGTTCCACATATCCTACGTGCTCCCACGAGGAGGTTGAACAGTTCATCAACTTTACTAACACCTTCCATCCCGACCTGAAATTCACCTGGACTGTCTCAGACTCCTCCCTCCCCTTCCTAGACCTTTCCATTTCCATCTCGGGCGACCGACTCAACACAGACATCTATTATAAACCGACTGACTCCCACAGCTACCTGGACTACACCTCCTCCCACCCTGCCCCCTGTAAAAACGCCATCCCATATTCCCAATTCCTTCGTCTCCGCCGCATCTGCTCCCAGGAGGACCAATTCCAACACCGCACAGCCCAGATGGCCTCCTTCTTCAAGGACCGCAGATTCCCCCCAGACGTGATCGACGATGCCCTCCACCGCATCTCCTCCACTTCCCGCTCCTCCGCCCTTGAGCCCCGCTCCTCCAACCGCCACCAAGACAGAACCCCACTGGTTCTCACCTACCACCCCACCAACCTCCGCATACAACGTATCATCCGCCGCCATTTCCGCCACCTCCAAACGGACCCCACCACCAAGGATATATTTCCCTCCCCTCCCCTATCAGCGTTCCGCAAGGACCACTCCCTTCGTGACTCCCTCGTCAGATCCACACCCCCCACCAACCCAACCTCCACCCCCGGCACCTTCCCCTGCAACCGCAGGAAATGTAAAACTTGCGCTCACACCTCCACACTCACTTCCCTCCAAGGCCCCAAGGGATCCTTCCATATCCGCCACAAGTTCACCTGTACCTCCACACACATCATCTATTGCATCCGCTGCACCCGATGTGGCCTCCTCTATATTGGTGAGACAGGCCGCTTACTTGCGGAACGCTTCAGAGAACACCTCCGGGCCGCCCGAACCAACCAACCCAATCACCCCGTGGCTCAACACTTTAACTCTCCCTCCCACTCCACCGAGGACATGCAGGTCCTTGGACTCCTCCACCAGCAGAACACAACTACACGACGGCTGGAGGAGGAGCGCCTCATCTTCCGCCTGGGAACCCTCCAACCACAAGGTATGAATTCAGATTTCTCCAGTTTCCTCATTTCCCCTCCCCCCACCTTGTCTCAGTTGGTTCCCTCAACTCAGCACCGCCCTCCTAACCTGCAATCCTCTTCCTGACCTCTCCGCCCCCACCCCACTCCAGCCTATCACCCTCACCTTGACCTCCTTCCACCTATCCCACCTCCATCGCCACTCCCCCTAGTCCCTCCTCCCTACCTTTTATCTTAGCCTGCTTGGCTCTCTCTCTCTTATTCCTGATGAAGGGCTTATGCTCGAAACGTCGAATTCTCTATTCCTGAGATGCTGCCTGGCCTGCTGTGCTTTGACCAGCAACACATTTGCAGCTGTGATCTCCAGCATCTGCAGACCTCATTTTTTACTCGAAGTTCAGGATGAGCCAAGTTCACTGACAAATTCCATTGCTCAAGCCTCAGTACAAATCACCCTTATGGAGACTTGTAGAGAGAGAGAGGGGCAAACAATTTGCACATTATCAAATGGTGTCTTCTCCTCTTCAGATTAAGATAGACTAATCATCTTCAACTCAACAAGTGAGGAGGTAACCACTTGGCTCTGAGGATTTGCATTTGTTAAATAAATCAACATTTAAAATACAGAGATGGAGAGAGAAAAAAATATACTTTCCCTTCAGTTTTCGTAGTCTTTAATATTTGTGTTTGAAACTGTGGCTTGGATCTTGCATCAAACCTCTTGAGAGTGAGCAAAGCTTTTTTTTTCTCTAAAATTTAATTAGTTTTCATTCTCATGCCAAATTTGTCTTGCTTATCTCATTAGAGTTGGTTTGTTTTCCTCTCGTACTTCTGTAGAACCTGCCAGCTTTCCATGATGTCCCTTCCATTGGCAACTACTAGAATATGTCCAGCTCGAGTTGGAACCCCCAATGATCCAGTCTCCATTGCTATCTTGGAAAAGGTTTTTCAGCTGTACCTCGATTTGAGGATGACTTACATTCACTGTTCTGAGTTTCTGCTGCAGGTTTTCATGTGAATGAACAGACTCATTCCCAGAGGTAAAAACAATGACTGCAGATGCTGGAAACCAGTCTCTGGATCAGTGGTGCTGGAAGAGCACAGCAGTTCAGGCAGCATCCAACGAGCAGCAAAATCGACGTTTCGGGCAAAAGCCCTTCATCAGGAATAAAAAAGCTTTTGCCCGAAACGTCGATTTCGCTGCTCGTTGGATGCTGCCTGAACTGCTGTGCTCTTCCAGCACCACTGATCCAGACTCATTCCCAACCCATTCATCTTATGAGGCAGGGCATCCCATGAGGCAATTGGATTCAGAATGCAGGATTTGAGCAAAGAACAAAGAAAGTTACAGCACAGGAACAGGCCCTTTGGCCTTCTGAGCCTGCATCAATGAAGCTTTGTTTCATTCTCTTTCATTCTCTGCTGTAGCTCTGCCTCATCATTGAGGTGTTAAGGCACTGAAGTCATCCACAAACTGCAGGTTATGTGTGTCAGTGGTGGTCAGTTTAGTTTTGCCACAAATCACTGAGAGTAAAGAGTTTTCCATCTCACACCAGAGGACAGTTGATTTTTGATGAGGTAGACTGTAAATAGTATGTCTTGTAGAAAACAGTTAATACCTCAAAGACTTAACTGACATCACAAGATACGCTTCGCCCATCAGGTCTCAAGGACTGGTCCCGGTAGGAGCTAACAAGAGTTGCAGAAATTTCTCCATGTGTTCATTAGTGTACAGTGTGTTCTAATCCATGCTTCTATAATTGCTCAGAGTATTAATAGCACGTATTAAAAGCAACATTGTGCATTTACTCTTAGGTTGAGCTTGAGGTCTCACAGGAGATAATCATGCATCAAAGATATTTTGTAGCTAGCTACCAAACAATAAACTTTCACTCTTTAATAAAGACCGAGCTTATCTTCTGCTGCACATGTCATTTGCTTATCTTTCCCTACTTAGTATCTGACAAATACCAATTTGTAGGATTGGTGGCAGCAAATCTTCCAATAAAGCATTGGCACTGCTGTTCAGCAACATTATTGGGGTATGGGGGCGAACACACCTTATTTATCTCGTCTGAACTTCGCAGGTGTCTGTTTCTGATCTCTCACTTCAGATAGTTGTAATTTATATTATCATGAAATAGTGCAGGAATATGAAGTTTCTTGGACGTCAGAATATTTGGAGAACAATTCACAGGGCCATGCGATTTACTGAGTCAAATGCTTACTAGATTTTGCATTGATCCCCTTAAGAGTGAACAATGCTGCCAGACACTATGACCTTTGAATTTCAGATTACAGGTAAATATGTGGTTCATGAACCAGCATCCAGTGCTTTCCAGGGAAGATATTTTCAAAAATCCTCCTTTTCTCTGTCTTAAATGACAGACCCCTTAGTTTGAAACTATGTTTCACAGTTATAGTCATAGAGATGTACAGCATGGAAACAGATCCTTCGGTCCAACCCGTCCATGCTGACCAGATATCCCAACCCAATCTAGTCCCACCTGCCAGCACCTGGTCCATATCCCTCCAAAACTTTCCTATTCATATACACATCCAAATGCCTTTTAAATGTTGTAATTGTACCAGCCTCCACCACTTCCTCTGGCAGCTCATTCCATACACGTACCACCCTCTGTGTGAAAACGTTGCCCCTTCGGTCCCTTTTATATCTTTCCCCTCTCACCCTAAACCTATGCCCTCTAGTTCTGGCCTCCCTGACCCCAGGGAAAAGACTGTCTATTTATCCTATCCATGCCCCTCATAATTTTGTAAACCTCTATAAGGTCACCCCTCAGCCTCCGACGCTCCAGGGAAAACAGCCCCAGCCTGTTCAACCCGTCCCTGTAGCTCAAATCCTTCAACCCTGGCAACATCCTTGTAAATATTTTCTGAACCCCTTTCAAGTTTCACAACATCATTCCGATAGGAAGGAGACCAGAATTGTACGCAATATTCCAACAGTGGCCTAACCAATGTCCTGTACAGCCGCAACATGACCTCCCAACTCTTGTACTCAATACTCTGACCAATAAAGGAAAGCATACCAAATGCCTTCTTCACTATCCTATCTACCTGTGACTCCACTTTCAAGGAGCTATGAACCTGCATTCCCAGGTCTCTTTACCTTTCCAAATACATGTGCATCCTGTCTCTCAGGATTCCCTCCAACAACTTGCCCACCACTGAAGTCAGGCTCACTGGTCTATAGTTCCCTGGCTTGTCTTTACCTCCCTTCTTAAACAGTGGCACCACGTTTGCCAACCTCCAGTCTTCCGGCACCTCACCTGTGACTATCGATGATACAAATATCTCAGCAACAGGCCCAGCAATCACTTCTCTAGCTTCCCACAGAGTTCTTGGGTACATCTGATCAGGTCCTGGGGATTTATCCACCTTTAACCATTTCAAGACATCTAGCACTTCCTCCTCTGTAATCTGGACATTTTGCAAGATGTCACCATCTATTTCCCTACAGTCTATATCTTCCATATCCTTTTCCACAATCAATACTGATGCAAAATATTCATTTAGTATCTCCACCATTTTCTGTGGCTCCACACAGCAAGGCTGCCTTGCTGATCTTTGAGGGGCCCTATTCTCTCCCTAGTTACCCTTTTATCCTTAATATATTTGTAAAAACCCTCTGGATTCTCCTTAATTCTATTTGCCAAAGCTATCTCATGTCCCCGTTTTGCCCTCCTGATTCCCTCTTAAGTATACTCCTACTTTCTTTATACTCTTCTAAGGATTGACTCGATCTATCTTGTCTATACCTGACATATGCTTCCTTCTTTTTCTTAACCAAACCCTCATCCAGCATTCCCTATACCTAACAGCCTTCCCTTTCACCCTGACAGGAATATACTTTCTCTGGATTCTTGTTATCGCATTTCTGAAGGCTTCCCATTTTCCAGTTCTCTAAAACCCCTGCTATCTGGTCTACATAAGTAAATTTGTATCAGCAAAATTATGAGTCCTTCAACATGGAGACAAGCCCTTTGGCCCAAACTGGTCCAAGCCCACCAAAATGTCCATCTTTTCGAACCCCATTTCCTTGCACGGGGCCATTATACTTCTAAAGGGGTTAGCACTACTGCCTCACAGCGCCAGAGACCCGGGTTCAGTTCCCGCCTCAGGCGACTGACTGTGTGGAGTTTGCACGTTCTCCCTGTGTCTGCGTGGGTTTCCTCCGGGTGCTCCGGTTTCCTCCCACAGTCCAAAGATGTGCGGGTCAGGTGAATTGGCCATGCTAAATTGCCCGTACTGTTAGGTAAGGGGTAAATGTAGGGGTATGGGTGGGTTGCGCTTCGGCAGGTCAGTATGGATTTGTTGGGCCGAAGGGCCTGTTTCCACACTGTATGTAATCTAATCTAAACCTTTCCTATCCATGCATTTGTCCAAATACATTTTAAATGTTGTTAACGTACACGCCTCAACCACTTTCGTTGGCAGCTCATTTCATAAGCATACCACCCTGTTTGTAAAAAAGCTGCCCGTCAAGTTCCCTTTTACTCTTTCCCTCTAACCTTAAACTGATATTGCTCTAGTCCTCGATTCCCCAACCTTGGGAAAAAAGACTGCATGCATCCACCTTATCCATACCTCTTATGATCTTACACACTTCTATAAGATTCCCCCTCAGTCTTCTAAGCTCTAAAGAAAATGTCCCAGCTTGTTCAACCTCTCATTAAAACTCAGATCGTTGAGTCCTGACAACATCCTTGGGCATCCTTTACCCTCTCTATGTGAGAATGTGGAACTCACTGTCACATGACTTACTTGAGCTGCATATAGATTTACCTGTGCTAGGAATCTCTCAAAAGATGTATAAAAGAGGAGGAATGTATAAACATGGTGGCTTAGTGGTTAGCACTACTACCTCACAGCATCAGGGTCCCAAGTTCAATTCCGGCCTTGGGTGACTGTATGGAGTTTGCACATTCTCCCCGTTTCCTCTGGATGCTCTGGTTTCATTCCCACAGTTGAGAGATATGCAGGTCAGGTGAATTGGCTGTGCTAAATTGCTCCTAGTGTTGGATGCATTAGTTAGGAGTATGGGTCTGGGTGAGTTGCTCTTTGGATCGGTGGTGTGGACTTGTTGGGCCAAAGGGCCTGTTTACACACTGTAGGGAATCTAATCTTAAAAAAAATCCTTTTTGGAACATTGTATGCAATTCTGATTGCCCTCCTATAGGAAGGATGTTATGAAACCTGAAAGTGTTCAGAAAAGATTTAGAAGGATGTTGCCACGGTTGGCAGGTTTGAGCAATAGGGAGAGGCTGAATAGTCTGGGACTGTTTTCCCTGGAGTATTGGAGGGTATGGGGTGACCTTAGATGTTTATAAAATCAGGAGAGGCATGGTCAAGGGTAAAGAGACAAGGTCTTTTCACTGGCGGGGGGGGGGGGGGGGGGAATCCAAAACTAGAGGTCATAGGTTTAAGTGAGAGGGGAAAGATTTAAAAGGGATCGAAGGGACAACTTTTTCACATAGTGGGTGGTGCATGTATGGAATTAATTGCTAGAGGAGGTGGTGGGGGCTGGTACAATTGCAACATTTAAATGGCACCTGGATGGGTACATGAATAGGAAGGGTTCAAAGGAGTATGGGCCAAGTGCTGGCAAATGGCACTAGATTAATTTAGGATATCTAGTTGGCATAAACAAGTTGGACCAAAGGGTCTGATTCTGTGCTGTACATCTCTATAACACTAAATGTAAAATTATACTGACTGGAAAGGGCTGTGACTGTTCAAGGTTTGTGCGAAGATTTGTAGCTCGGGTGCTCGTTGTTGTGGTTCTGTTTGCCGAGCTGTAAGTTTTTGTTGCATCCACAAACTCCATCAACAAACACGTCGACCTGGACCCAATATACCAACCACTACAGCGGACAGCTGAAACTGACACCCGGAAGCGGCAAGGACATGCAACAAAAACTTCCAGCTCGGCGAACAGAGCCACAACAAGGGCTGTGACTGAGACACGATTAGATTAGATTACTTACAGTGTGGAAACAGGCCCTTCAGCCTAACAAGTCCACACCGACCCGCTGAAGCGCAACCCACCCATACCCCTACGTTTTCCAATTACCTAACACTACGGGCATTTTAGCATGGCCAATTCGCCTGACCCGCACATCTTTGGACTGTGGGAGGAAACCTACGCAGATACTGGGAGAACGTGCAAACTCCACACAGTCAGTCGCCTGAGGTGGGAATTGAACCCAGGTCTCTGGCGCTGTGAGGCAGCAGTGCTAACCACTGTACCGCACACTGAAGTACAAACCTGAAAAGAGTACATGAGGAGCAAGAAAACCCAGAATATTGTTGCTGGAATGAAATGGGGAAGGTAGGAATGGATCAAGTTGATGGGCTGAATGGTCTTCTCAGTCTCCTGTCCAGAACAGCAGTGACTGTGTGGTTTGACGCCTGCGCGGTGTAGCCGGCAGTCAGGGGAAGGCGGCGTGGGCGCCATCTTGAAGCGGCGGTTTGTCAGTGAGGAGCCGAACCCTGGGACTGCAATGGAGGACGGCAACGAGAGCTCTGTCGCCGCTGGTGAGGGTGACCTTCGCAGGATCACGGAGCTCAGGGTGGTAGATTTGAAGACAGAGCTGAGGAAGCGAAACCTCGACAGCAACGGCAATAAGAGCGTTCTGATGGAGCGTCTGCGGCAGGTGAGAGGGGAAAGGGGAGGGAGACGGGGAGGAGGGAGGGGGCAGAGGAAAGGGGGGAGGGGGGAAAGTGGGGGACAGGGCAAGGGGAGGGTGGGGCAGGGGAGGCAATGGGGAGGGAGGCAATGGGGAGGGGAGGGAGGCAATGGGGAGGGGAAGGGGGGAGGGTACAAGGGGAAGGGGGTAGGGAGTGGGGGAGGGGGGGTAGGGAGTAGGGGAAAGGGGGGGAGGGGAAAGGGGGGGAGGGGAGGGGGTAGGGGGGAGGGGGTAGGGAGGAGGGAGGAGGGGGTAGGGAGGAGGGGGTAGGGAGGAGGGGGGAGGGGGTAGGGAGGAGGGGGGAGGGGGTAGGGAGGAGGGGGGAGGAGGGAGGAGGGGGGAGGGGGCGGAGGGGGGAGGGGAGGGGGGTAGGGAGGAGGAGGAGGGGGAGGGGGAGAGGGGGTAGGGAGGAGGAGGAGGGGGAGGGGAGAGGGGGTAGGGAGGAGGAGGAGGGGAGGGGAGAGGGGGTAGGGAGGAGGAGGAGGGGGAGGGGAGAGGGGGTGGGAGCGGAGGGGAGGGGGCGGAGAGGGGAGGGGAGAGGGGGAGGGGGTGGGGGCAAGGGAAAGGGGGGAGGGGGTGGGGGAGGGGGCAAGGGGAGGGAGGGGGCGAGGGCAAGGGGAGGGAGGGGGCGAGGGAAAGGGGGGAGGGGGGCAAGGGGAGGGAGGGGGCGAGGGAAGGGGAAGGAGGAGGGTGCAAGGGATATGGGAGGGGGGCAAGGGGGAGGGTGCAAGGGGAGGGAGGGGGCGAGGGCAAGGGGGGCAAGGGGAGGGAGGGGGCAAGGGGAGGGAGGGGGCGAGGGCAAGGGGGCAAGGGGAGGGAGGGGGCAAGGGGAGGGAGGGGGCGAGGGCAAGGGGGGCAAGGGGAGGGAGGGGGCAAGGGGAGGGAGGGGGCGAGGGAAAGGGGGGAGGGGGCGAGGGAAAGGGGGGAGGGGGACAAGGGGAGGGAGGGGGCAGGGGCAAGGGGGAGGGGGGGCAGGGGGAGGGGGCAGGGGAAAGGGGGAGGGGGGGCAGGGGGAGGGGGCAAGGGAAAGGGAGGAGGGGGACAAGGGGAGGGTGGGGGGCAAGGGAAGGGGAAGGAGGAGGGTGCAAGGGGAAGGAGGAGGGTGCAAGGGAAAGGGGGAGGGGGGCAAGGGAAAGGGGGGAGGGGGCAAGGGGAGGGTGCAAGGGAAAGCAGGAGGGGGCAAGGGGAGGGGGGCAAGGGGAGGGGGCAAGGGAAAGGGGGGAGGGGGCAAGGGAAAGGGGGGAGGGGGCAGGGGGAGGGGGCAAGGGGAAGGGGAAGGGGGCAAGGGCAAGGGGGGAGGGGGGCAAGGGAAAGGTGGGAGGTGGGATTGGGGCAAGGGGAAGGGGGTCGAGGGGGGCAAGGGAAAGGAGGGAGGGGGGAATGGGGCAAGGGGAAGGGGGTGGAGAGGGGCATGGGGAATGGGGCAAAGGAAAGGGGGAGGGTGGCAAGGGGAGAGGGAGAAGGGGGCAAGGGGTGGGGGAAGGGGATATGGGGGAGCAGGGCAAGGGAAACAGAAAGGGGGTCAAGGGAACAGGGGGAGACCGTGGCAAGAGAAAGGGGGAAATGGGCAAGGAGCGGCGAGGGGGGGGGGAAGGGAAAGGGGTGCAGGGGGCAAGGGAAGGCGGCAATGGAAAGGGGGGAAGAGTGGCAAGGGGGAGGGGGCAGGGGATGGGGGAAAGGGGAGGGGGCAAGGGATAGGGTGGAAGGGGGATAGGAGGGAGGGGGCAGGGGATGGGGGAAAGGGGAGGGGGCAAGGGATAGGGTGGAAGGGGGATAGGAGGGAGGGGGCAGGGGATGGGGGAAAGGGGAGGGGGCAAGGGATAGGGTGGAAGGGGGATAGGAGGGAGGGGGCAGGGGATGGGGGAAAGGGGTGCAAGGGAATCGGGGAGGGGGCATGGGAAGAGGGCAAGGGAAACGGTGGAGGGGGGCATGGGGAGGGGGTACGGGGGGAGAGGAGCTTGGGAAGGGGGAGGGGGGTAAGGGAGACAGCGGAGGGGGGCATGGGAAGTGGGGAGGGGGGCAAGGGGGAGGGGGGAAATGGGGCAAGAGAAAGGGGTTGGAGGGGGGAAGGGGAGAGGGGGCAAGGGAAAGGGGGAGGGTGGCAAGGGAAGGGGGAAGGAGGGGTGGGGCATGAGATGGGGGAAGGAGGGGTGGGGCAAGGGAAACGGGGGAGGGGGCATGGGAAGGGAGGAGGAGGGGTGGGGGCAAGGGAAACGGGGGAGGGGGCAAGGGAAACGGGGGAGGGGGCATGGAAAGGGGGAAGGAGGGGTGGGGGAAGCAGGGGTGGGGGCAAGGGAAACGGGGAGGGGGGCAAGGGATGGGGGAAGCAGGGGTGGGGGCAAGGGAAAAGGTGGAGGGGGGCAAGGGAAGGGGGAAGGAGGGATGGGGGCTAGGGAAATGGGGAGGGGGCAAGGGAAACGGGGAGGGGGTCAAGGGAAGTGGGAGGGAGGGGTGGGGGCAAGGGAAACGGGGAGGGGGGCAAGGGAAACGGGGGAGGGGGGCAAGGGAAACGGGGGAGGGGGGGCAAGGGAAGGGGGAAGGAGGGGTGGGGGCAAGGGAAAAGGGGGGGCATGGGAAGAGGGGGAGGGGGCAAGGGAAAAGGGGAGGGGGCAAGGGGAACGGGGGTGGGGGCATGGGAAGGGGGAAGGAGGGGTGGGGGCAAGGGAAACGGGGGAGGGGGTGTGGGAAAAGGGGGAGGGGCAAGGGAAAAGGGAGAGAGGGGGAATGGGGAGGGGGCAAGGGAAAAGGGAGAGAAGGGGGAGGGGCAAGGGAAACGGGGAGGGGAGCAAAGGAAACGGGGGAGGGGGGCAAGGGAAGGGGGAAGGAGGGGTGGGGGCAAGGGAAAAGGGGGGGCATGGGAAGAGGGGGAGGGGGCAAGGGAAGGGGGAAGGAGGGGTGGGAGCAAGGGAAAAGGGGGAGGGGGCAAGGGAAAAGGGAGAGAGGGGGAATGGGGAGGGGGCAAGGGAAAAGGGAGAGAAGGGGGAGGGGCAAGGGAAATGGGGGAGGGGGAAGGGGCAGGGGGTCATGGGAAAAGGGGGAAGGGGAGGGGACAAGGGGAGGGGGCAAGGGAAGGCGGGGGGAACGGGAGAAAGGGGAAGGGGAACAGAAGAAGGAAATCTCCTGTCTCCAAATCTCGAATTTCTATTTTCTAATCAGCCAGCCTTTCCTATGGATCGTCTTTCATGATTTCTTATATAAAATCTTTATTCCTTTCACATAACCTGCTCCTGTCAACTCAGACAGTCTTTCCCCCTTATTTCGTTCCTTGGGCCTCTTGTTATAATTTTCATACTCATGGCACTTCTGCAATCTAGTCACCTGAAATTATTATTCAGAGCAGTTGACACAATTTCCAAAGCAAGATGGTTCCATAGAATAAAAACTAAAACAGAAATCAGTTCTGAAGAAGGGTTAACTTAACGTTAACTTTTATTTTTCTCCACAAATGCCACCAGACCTGCTAAGCTTGTCCAGCCACTGTTTTTGTTTCTGATTTCCAGCATCCACAGTTCTCTTGAGATTTTTCTTTAGCTTTGTAGAATAGTTTGACTTTGTCCCATGTTAATAATTTGGTTCTTGATTTCAGGTAATCCAAGAGGAAGGAGGAAATCCTGATGAAATTTTAATCAGCCCCGAGGCTCCAAACAGCAGAACATCAAAGAAGATTGGTAAAGGTAGGAGAAAAATAAATTGTTAAGTTCTGTAAAGATATGCTTCAGTATATTTTGTTTTGTGTTTGTTTCTTAAAGTGCAATATTATTAAAGTGATAAGTTTTTGAGTAACCCTATTCAATGGTATCAGTTAGCACATCCTGTAAATTGAGAAGATTGATAGATCCACTTCCTCCATTAGCAACCGTTGGCACCCTCGCGATGGAAAGGAGAACATTGAATGATACAATGGGGCCTTCGGCCCATGATGTTATGCTATGACCTCAAATTAAACGAATCCCTGCCCTTGGTCTATATCCCTCCATTCTTTGCATATTCATGTACTTATCTTAAAGTCTTTTAAATGCCCCGTCATATCGACCTCCACCACCACCCCTGGCAGCACATTCCAGATTCCTATCACACTCTATGTTTAAAAAAAACTTTGATTCAGTATGGACTGCATTTATGTCCAGCTGGCAGCAGTTAGTTGTCTTAATGCACTACACTATCCAGTCTGTGGCAAGCTGCAATTGCTTCTGGGAAATGAAAGTGCAGTTAACCTGTGTTTGTTCTTCAGGATACCGAGCTGAGGATTGTGAAACAGAGGAATGTTCAGAAGAGGATCTTGGTGGAAAGCAGGCAAGTGAAGCGCAGACTAAGTTGGGGCTTGGCAGAGTAGATGCTGAGGTGATGTTTTGCTTTGTGAGGGAGTCTAAAACCGTATTTTTGAAATAAGGAGTTTACTATTTAAGGTGAAGATGAAGAATGATTTCTTCTGAAGGTCTGTTTTGGAATTCTCTTCTATTGAGTTCAGGTTATTGAATGTGATCGTCAATGACTTCAGGTAGACTTCTGATCCACAAAGGTAAGAGGTCTGAGGAGAAATCAGCAAAAGCAAGTTAAGGCCACAAGCTGATGAGCTGGTTAAATGGTATAGCAGTCTTGAGGGACTGAATGGCTTATTTCAGCTCTTCATGTTTTGATTTCATTGCTTTGATATCTTGAATAACAGAAGGCAGAAAGGGGATTAAGCAGTGATCGGCAGAGGAACGAAAGGTCAAAATCAAACAAGCCCACAGAAAAAAAATGGGAATGGGACAAGGAATGTTACAAAGACCAGCCTTGAGGCTTTGTGCCTGAACACATGGAGCATTCGAAATAATGTAAATGAAATAATCATGCAAGCAGATGTAAGCGTGTATGATATGGTTGGGATCATGGAGATGTGGGTGTAGAGTGACCAGAGATGGGAACTGAACATCCAGGGGTATTCACAAGGATTCTCAAAAAAAGTCAGTGGAATTGCATAATTGGTTTAAAAAGGCTATAAACAAAATATTGAGCCAAGATATTCGCTCCAACAATGCCAAAGCGCTGTGGGTAGAATTGAAAAATACCAAGGGCTAAAAAACATGAGTGGCGGTGTTATGTAGATTATAATACTGTGTTGGGAATGGCATTAAATAGGAAATCGCAATGCATACTGTTTACGAACATATGCAATTGAGTGACTTGGATCTATATATATTGGGCGAATTAAATTCATCACATTACCATAGAGGAGGAATTCCAAGACTGTAGAGATTGATTTTTAGATCAAGATTTTGAGGACCCTCTGGAAAAGGCTGCGTAGTATGCAGTGAGTAAGGAGTACAGGTCCACCGCCGTATCCGCGGAGTCAGTTTCCGTGGTTTCAGTTACCCTTAGTTACCGTAGCCTGAACATATTACAGGGAACCTTCTGGGACCGGGGGCTGCCAGGAAGATAAATTTCCCATTTAAATGAATGGATTCGCCCCTATCCGCGGTTTTGGGATTCCGTGGTAGGTCTTGGACGCCTGCGGGGGGTACAGGGGGACTACTGTAATGACAATGTATTTGAGAGGCTCCTTGAAAGAATTCTTCATCAAGATGAAGAGTAAGGTAGTTGATTCTGAGATGAGGGCCCTCAATCTCCATAAGCAGAACAATGATGATATTAAGCGTGCGTTGGTGATGATGGATTTGGAAATGTTCCTGGAAAAAAAGGCAATGGCAAACATTCAGAGTGAATGTTTGAACTACAAAAATTTTTAATTCCTGTCTGGTACAAAGAATGGTGGCCAAACCTTGATTTATGAGGGAAGCTCGATATTCTAATCAATCTTTTTAAAAAGCAAAGAAGACATATAAATTGATAGGAAAGAAAAAAAAAGTTGACTTGAGGATGAGGAGCAGGTTGTATGTCATAAAAGGGGGACCAAGGGATTGATTAAAAAAGTGAAAATCGAGTATGAGAGCAAGTTTGTGGGGACCATAACTGACTATAAAAATGAAGCGAAAAAGGTTGGTGTACAGCCAGAAATGGAGGAATGGATAATGGAGAGCAAAGAAATGGCTGACAAACTTAAATTCGAACTTCACTTTTGTCTTATCAAAAAGAATTGTAAATAGAGACATAGGAGGAAACCATTTGGCCCTCCTTGCCTGTTCCGCCATTCATCATGATCACGGTTGATCATCCAATTCAATAGCTTAACCCCATAACCTTTGATCCTATTCAGCCCAAGTGCAGTAGCTAGCCACCTCTTGAATACGTTCAATGTTTTGGCATCAACTACTTCCACAGGCTCACCATTCTTTGGTGAAGAAATATCTCCTTATCTCCATCCAAAATGGTCCACTCTGAATCCCCAGACTATGACCCCATTTCTGAACATACCCACCTTTGGGAGCATCTGCCCTATCCCTGTTATAAATCTGAGACATCCCCATTCATCTGCACGCCACTGAAAACAATCCAAACTCTGTCAATTTCTCCACATATGTCCCCAGAAGCAGCCTGGTAAACCTTCGTTACACTTCCTTGAGAGCAAGACCATCCTTCCTCAGAAATGTACCAGAAATGAAGGAAAACACAGGGTTAAGTCAGGGGGAGGAGCTGAAGCAAATGTCCACAGTTTAAAAATGGGAATAGAGAAAACAGGGAATTTTAACCAGTGAATCTAATGTGAGGAGAATGTTAAAGTATAAAATGAAGGATTTTGTAACAGATCGTTTACAAAACAGTGGTAGAATCAGATAGTCAGCATGGGTTTGCAGAAGGGAAATCATGCTTGAGAAATGTACTGGAATTCTTAGAGGATATAACAAGTGGAGTCGATCGGGAGAGTCAGCGGATATGGTTTATTTGGACTTTCAGAAAGCTTTCGACAAAGTCCTACGTAAGAGGTTAATGCTTAAAATTGAAGTGCATGGAATTAGAAGTAATGAGATGAATAGAAAATTGGCTAGAGGACAGGAAAAAAGTAGTAATAAATGGATCCTTTTCTGAATGGTAGGCAGTAATGAGTGAGGTAGTGGGAGCCCAGCTATTCACAGTATATGTTAGTGATTTATGTGAGGGAACTATATATAATATCTTCAGTATTGGAGATAGCAATCAGCAGGGTGAAAGGGTGAGCTGTGAGGAGGATGCAGAGATGTTTTTAGTTGATGTTGGCAGACTGAGTCAGGAGGTGGTAGATGTAGTATAATGTGGATCAATGTAAGGTTATCTAATTTGGTAGGAATGAAAAAGGAAGGCAGATTATTTGGATGTAAATTGAGAGAGGGCCACGTGCCCTCATGAACTCGTTGCTGAAAGTGAGCATGTCGTGGAGCAGGCCGTAAAGAGGTTAATTGTCGGCCTTTATAGAGGATTTGAGTACAGGACCAAGGGTGTCTTGCTGCAATTATTCACCGTATATGTGAGGCCACATCTGAAATATTGTGTACAGTTTTAGTCTGCTTATCTGAAGAAGTGCACTGAACTTTTACCACATTGATTCTTGGGATGGTAGGGCTATGTATTGAGTCAGTTAAAATTGTGCTCACTGGTGCTTAAAAGAATGAGGGTGGATCTCATAGAAACATTAAAACCGGACTAGAGGTTAGTTGCAGAAAGGTTGTTCCAGGTGGTGGAGGAGTCAAGATGCGGGCTTGTAATTTAAGGATGAGGGGTAAACCATTCAGCACTGTGATGGAGAAATGTTTGCCCCCAGAGTATGGTGACCCTATGGATTCACTACCACATGGTTTTGAAGGCCAAAATATTGTGTTTTCAAGAAGAAAATGGGTGTATTTCTTGTTGCTGAAGGGATCAAAGGATACCAGAAGGTGGGATTTGGGTATTAAGCTCAATGATCAACCATGATCCTGCTGCTCACTTCTTAATTTCTATATGTAATTGTTTCATAGCAGTATTTATTCACTGCAAGTTAGGCATAGTTTTATAAATTGAACACTTTTGAGAAGATTTGTAGTTCAGATTGAGGTTCTGGATGTAGGTTTGTTCGCTGAGCTGGAAGGTTCTTTTCCAGATGTTTCATCACCATACTAGGTAATATCACCAGTGAGCCTTGCAATGAAGCACTGCTGGTGGAGCCGCTTCCTATTTATGTGTTCAAGTTTCCTTGGGTTGGTGATGTCAATTCCTGCGATGATGGCATTACCTGCAATGACAGCATTTCCTGTATTTTTCTCAAGAGGGCGAGTAAATGAGATCCAGGTCAATGTGTTTGTTGGTAGAGTTTCGGTTGGAATGCCATGCTTCTAGGAATGCTCGTGCGTGTCTCTACTTTGCTTGCCTTCAGATGAATGTGTCCCCCAGCCGAAGTGATGTCCTTCCTCATCTGTATGTAAGAATGCTAGTGAGAGTGGGTCATGTCTTTTTATGGCTTGTTGATGTTCATATATCCAATGTAGGGTTTGTTACAGTTCTTGCAAGGTATTTGTAGATGACATTAGTTTTGCTTGTTGTCTGTATAGGGTCTTTCAAGTTAATTAGCTGCTGTTTTAGTGTGTTGGTGGGTTTGTGGGCCACCATGATGCCAAGGGGTCTGAGTAGTCTGGCAGTCATTTCTGAGGTGTCTTTGATGTAGGGGGGAGTGGCTAGGGTTTGTGGACGTGTTTTGTCTGCTTGTTTGGTGTCGTGGAAATTAAATCAACTCGACTCAACTGTTAGCAAGAGCAAAGAATGGAGCTTTATTTAAATTCTGCAGAATTGACCCAATACATTCATCCAGATGCCTCAATGTAAGGGGAACTTGAGCATAATTCCGATCTTATACCGTTTCTTATCACGCTGTCAAGGGCAAAGACTGGGAAAACTCAAGTTGTTGTTCTGTCATCCCCTGGTCTTGGACATAACAGTTCTTCAGCTTTCACTGAATTTGACTGTTGCAAAGTCAAGTTGAATGTTTACAAAATTCAAACAGAGACAAGCTGGCTGCAAATCTCATCAAAATATTGTTTACAAAGCTAAGCACAGCATTAAATTTTAGAAAAGCATTCTCTTTCAAATTTTACAGTAAATGTAAAATTTGCTAATTTTCCATTACGTTTGGGTTTATTCCTCAGAGGCTCACTGAAGATATTACTTATGGTGACGAAATGTCTGGAAAAGAACCTTCCAGCTCAGTGAGCAAACTTACATCCAGAAATTGAACAAAGTCCACAACAAGGGTAGACAGCCTGAGCTGATTTCATTTCTTTCTGTTTGTTGCCAGGCTGTAATAAAGTCAGGAGCTGAGTGGTCCGAGCAGATCCCAAATTTAACAACAATAAACAGTTTATTGTGAAGTTCCATTTGATCACTAAAAATTCAAGGATTTAGTGGTGGTGCTGGAAGGTAAAGACCAATTTAACAGGTTCTGTCCTGCCGTCAGGCGATAGGCAGCAGTTCAAGTGTAGCAGTGTTCTACATGGTAAAAAAAATTCTGCTTATTAAGAAGCCAAACAAGAAGTGAAAAATCACCAAACTTTGACTTTGTTTTGAAAAGATGTGAAAGTAGATTTCAGATTGGCAAAGCTGCAAATGTGTTGCTGGTCAAAGCACAGCAGGCCAGGCAGCATCTCAGGAATAGAGAATTCGACGTTTCGAGCATAAGCCCTTCATCAGGAGTAAGAGAGAGCAGCCAAGCAGGCTAAGATAAAAGGTAGGGAGGAGGGACTAGGGGGAGGGGCGATGGAGGTGGGATAGGTGGAAGGAGGTCAAGGTGAGGGTGATAGGCCGGAGTGGGGTGGGGGCGGAGAGGTCAGGAAGAGGATTGCAGGTTAGGAGGGCGGTGCTGAGTTGAGGGAACCGACTGAGACAAGGTGGGGGGAGGGGAAATGAGGAAACTGGAGAAATCTGAATTCATACCTTGTGGTTGGAGGGTTCCCAGGCGGAAGATGAGGCGCTCCTCCTCCAGCCGTCGTGTTGTTATGTTCTGCCGGTGGAGGAGTCCAAGGACCTGCATGTCCTCGGTGGAGTGGGATTGGCAAAGCCTAGAGTCACTGACCATCAGCTGCCAAATGCCAGAAATCCAGCCTTCCAAGTGGAGATGGAACCCAGTTCTCAGCACCATAGTTAGGCACCCCAAGGTATCAATCTTGAATTTGGTATAACTTGCTTTAAAAATAGGAACTCCAAAAAAAGATTGATGAAGACCTAAATACCATATTAGAGTACATTTAAAGACTGGTGCTGATTTTTCTCCTCAAGGTAATGAGCAAACTTTGGATTTGATCTCCAAATCCGACTCCCATTCAATGGAAAGATAGTATAACCAACATATTCATTAGTGGCCAGTGTTCCTATTGATGTTTAATTTATCATGATGTAATCTCGCATCTGAATACACATGGGAACACAATATTTTTATCTTCTTTGCTGTTTACTGCACACCCAAGTTTGCAGTCATTCACAAATTTAGAAATTGTCCTGTTCTCCATCTCTGTTTTAAATTAATTTCAGGACCTTAGTAATGAAGGATGGGGGACTCCGCTATGTATCTTCCTCCATTCCAAAAAAAAAGCAATTCCACATGCATCCTTGTTCAACAAAGGGTGAAAGGTGACATTTGTAGGCCAGTCTGTGTCATGTCAGTTGGTGCATTGAAATAATAACCTTGGACAAAGTTAAAGAGCAAGAAGGAACCACAGCATTGATTGTTCAGGGCAAAATGTGTTTGTCTAACTTTTGTGTTCAGAGGATGGTTGAGCATTATTTGAATGTTATTGTGTATATGGATTCTTGAAAGAGATTTTATAAAATATCATTACAAAGGAGGTACTAAAATTCAAGTCTGTTGGATAAATGGACATTAACAGCAGTGAATGCAACAGAGTTGAAGCTGTTTTTCAGAGTGGGAGTATGTGGTGTACAGTTATGTTTCTGAGGGTTCTGAATTCTGGCTTGCTGTTTTTAATAAACATTAACATTTAAGGATGCAGAGTACAATTTGGCAGCAATGGAAGGGCATTTGGATGGTTTTATGAATAGAAAGAATTTAGAGGGATATGGGCCAAATGCTGGCAAATGGGACTCGATTAAGTTCGGCTATCACGTCAGCATAGACAAGTTGGACCAAATGATTTGTTTCCGTGCTGTACATCTGCTGACTGTAAGTATAATAAATGATGAGTGAGCTAGTGATAGACAACGGCTGGTGAAATAGATAGAAACATGGTAGATGGAATTCAGTGTTGTGAGGCATGCACTTGAGAAGGAAGATTGAGAAGAAACAATCACACTGAATGACACAACTTTAAAGGGGATGTAAGAAAATAAAGACCAGACGGTGTTTGCAAACAATTGTTTAAATGTGCAGATACAAGCTAACCAAGCCATTAATGAAACCTCTGGTATGATTGACTCATTTGTATTTTCAGGCATAATCAGAGCTGGTATAATTCAACCAATGTCCTCCTTCATTGAGTTGCAGAAATTTTGAAAGTTTAAAATTAAAATTTAAAAATTAAATTTAAAAATCTCTGAAATTAAGGACAGGATTTTTGTGGCCATCAGGAGCTTGTAATGTGCTCTTAACAGTCATGCACTTTTGATATTTCATGATTCAACTGGGATGGTGAGCTTGCAGTCGAGTTAGATGGTTGTTAGCCCTTTGTACCTGGAGGGCAACTGGAAGACCATGTAATTTGCAGTCAGCTACAGAATTCTGTCATAGATGCATTAGGGAGATGCACAGCATTTTAGCTTTTTAAATCAAAAATAGCCTTTGAAGCAGGGACAGGAGTGTGGGGTGATATAGTCTTTAGATTGTTTTTATTCACGTCTTTTTCTACCCACCTTTAATTCAGCCTGCTGTAATTTCAGATTCTTATTTTATCTCACTTTGAATTTATAACTACTTCATCTATGCTTTTGTTTTGTGTTCCCTACTGTGAGATCATTGGGTTCAGTCAACTAATAAAGAACAAAGAGTTTGCAGTTATATTACATCTTTTCTGTGATTTACAGTAACTTTCCAGGAATGTTGAGTTTGCCTAGCATCAGAAGCAACCATTTGGTCTGTTTTTTTGGTGAGATTGGTTAAAAACTTAAATATTGGGCAGGGCAACCTGTTCTTACACGTCCTGTTCTTTGCCTGTTCTATGGCAAAGTGTGCCATAGGATCATCTTACACGTAACGATAGGTCATATAATTGAAATCTCAGATAAATTCCTTTTTTACACAATTCTTCATAACAGATTATCCAAGCAGTATTAAAATATGGAGTGCCTTTATAACATCATCTAATACTGGCAATCTGAGATGTTGGCAATCGAGATTGGTACAGCTGGGTGCTTTCTTTCTGCTTTTATACCACTGTTCCCCTGATAAATTGTCTGTCTTCCAAATTGCAGCCCGTATCCTAACCCACTGCCAGTCTGGTTAATGCATCCCTTTTGTCCTCTGGATCTTATTTCTTCAATATCTACATTTTATTATTTCCATCCTTGATCTTAAACCCTTTCATGATCTTGTTGCCCTCTACCTCTTTCAGGCTATCTTTGAGCTCTACAGTCTTAAGACAAACTCTGACCTTGTGTAGCTCCAACTTTGTTTGTACCCAAGACACCAGGAGATAGCCTCTGCCCCCAGATGGTGTCCTGAAGTCCTTCACTCAATGAGTTAGCCATGGTTTAGTTTAATATCTAAACCTAAAGACTACATCTGAGAGTGTAGCACTGCTTTAGTACTGGGTTTCAGCTCATGTTAAAGATTTAGAAAATGTGGGAGTTGAAGCATTCTGGAGGATTCTACAGGTAATGATGTGGGATTGCCAAGAGAAGCCATTATTGAGATTCTGTGACTACGATTGGATAGATGAAAGAGAACTACCTAGCTGGATAACAGTGGAGAGATGTAGAAGGATTGTGTATACAAGATGGCAGAAGGTAAAGAGAATTTCAAGAGGCTGAGCAGTACTGTATCCAAATCAGACTCCAATGATGTGGAAGGTTACTAGGAACTAACCAGGAACATTTCAAAGTTGTTCCATGTAAAAAATGAGGTCTGCAGATGCTGGAGATCACAGCTGAAAATGTGTTGCTGGTCAAAGCACAGCAGGCCAGGCAGCATCTCAGGAATAGGGAATTCGACGTTTCGAGCATAAGCCCTTCATCAGGAATGATGAAGATTCCTGATGAAGGGCTTATGCTCGAAACATCGAACTCCCTATTCCTGAGATGCTGCCTGGCCTGCTGTGCGTTGACCAGCAACACATTTTCAGCAAAGTTGTACCATGAGCAGAAACCTGATTGGAAGACTCAGACTTGGGGTTTCAGGCAAGGTGGACGAGCATAATGAATTCTTTATGGTCTTTGGCAAATGAGGTTGAGATTTGGCCGAAGAGATTGAGGAATGCATTATGAAACTTTTGAAAAGGAAGGTGCATTGTACATTTCAGGCCGGGGGGTGGGGGGGATATCGGAAGATGACATTGATTCACAGAGTAAGATGTGGATCTTTTGGGTACAATAAGCTCTGGGGTATACGTTGGACAGCATGTTAACACATTTGTCTAAAGATACAAATCTAATCTATGGCATTGTGCAGACTACCAAAGACTACCCTGCCTCGTTAGGATTAAAACTGCAGTTTTATCAGTGATGTCTCCCTTTGATTTGTTATCTGAGGAAAGAGCACAGTGTATGTTTAGGAACCATCTATCTTGCTTTGAGCTTGAAAATTGCCAATCTTGAGAGGAGGAAGGGGCAGCATTTCCACTCAGCATTAATAGAGTGCAGGCAGTTTGTAGAAACCAATATCATAAAACCTGGCTGCTGTCATAGCTGCTCAGCAGTGCATGGTTCTTGGCTGAATTATTTTCTCTTTACTGCAGGAGGATATTGAGGCATTTGCTGACCAGATACGGGATACTGAAGAAATGAACGTGCCTGAGTCAAAACATGCTGACTGTACGGGTGCAGGTGGTGATGTGGACGAGGCCCGCGAGCAAATTCCAGGAATGACTTCACTTCAGAAAGTAAGCTGTTAACAAAAGGCTGCGTTGTGTGCAATTTCCAGTGGAAACCAGTAATTTCTATATTATCTCCAAGACAGCAAAAGAGATTTGAAAAGGAAAAGGGGAAGATTTGGTAATGGGAACCCTTGTTTAGTGAGGCCTATTGTGCAAGCTTTCATCTTGGCTCTTACCCAGTTGACAGCCAGTGAGCTTGACAGGGTGGCTGGGCTATTGGGCTGGGAAACAGTGGGATGAAGCATTTATCATATTGTGGTTAAGAGGAGTCAGAATTTTTTTAAGAGGGATGGTTGAACATTTGGAAAAGTAGACTAGGTTGAGGAAATGCTTGAAAATGCTCCTGTTCCTCCTCCTCGCAAGCAGTGATATTTGAAGGCAGGCAAATGGCTCTGCTACCTTAATGTAAGACCAGAAAACTAGACTGAAGGTAATAAAAACAAGTCTTTATTTAAAATAGAGGCAAATGGCTTTCTTAAAATATAGTAGTTAGTCTCCTGCTACCTGCCAATGATTTGGCTGCTCACCTCCATTAAAACCAGTGGCAGGCAAGTTCATGGCTCCTTTTCCTTTCTTCCCAAACCCCTTCCCACCATCTCAAAATCTTCAGGTGTGAGACAAAGCATTGATTCTGACTTTGACTAAGGGAATGGAGAGTGAATGCAGAGACTTAGTTGTAGGAGATTTGAACTTTAATTGATCTTAAAATAGTTGCTTGAGCTAATGTTGTGAACATTTTCTGATTGAAGATCTGGAAAAGGCATCAGAAGTTTTGGCAGAAGGGGAGCCAGTGTATGTTGCCAGAGTGAAATTATTTTTTGAGAACAATTTTGATAAATTATTTGAGCAATGATTAGGTGAAAGATGTTCAAGATTGAAGCAAACTGTTAAGAGATCTATATCACACCTCAGAAGCAGGTGAACTTGAATCTGTCTCACCTGACTCAGCGGCAGGGAGGCTACCATTGCACCACAAGTGCCCTTAGTTCCTTAGAGTAGGATTACAAACTTAAACATTTTCAACCGCTTCGTCAATGACCCTGTCTCCAAAATAAAGTCAAGAGGAGATATTTTCTGGTAGTAAAAGTAACATTGACAATTCCTGAGATGCTAAAGGACTCCGTATTTGCATGTAGTAAGAGCTGGGCAATATTCTGGCTTGGATTGTGTGGCAGATCGTGTTAATTAAGTAGTGTGTATCATTTTAGTCTCCTTAAGGAGGACATTATTGCATTCAAGGCAGTTCAAAGATGGTTTCCTTGACATATTCCTGGCTGTTAAAAAAGGAAAAGTTGATCAAGTTGCATGTGTATCTATTGGCAGTTAGGACAATGAGAGCTGATCTTGGTGCACTGTGCAAACTCCTGATGACCAGCTGAAAATACACTAAGACAGAGCTGAGCAGAATTATTTGCCTGAGGGTTGTGAGCTTGTACAACTCTTCCCAGTTGAGTAGGTGGAATTATTAAATATTTTTTGAGGTAGAGGGAGGTGAATATGTGACTGACAAGAGTCCGAAACTATCCATTGTAGATACAATGTGGAGTTGAGGCCACAAACAGATCAGCCATTATTGAATTACCCATTGGGTTTAAGGGACAAATAGTCTATTCCTCTGTTCAAAATCATATGTTCACTTAGAGTCATTACAACGCCAGACAATGATCGTCTTCAACAATGCCGATGATCATCTTGGGTGGCACAGTGGTTCAATTCCACCATCTGGCGACTGTCCCTTTGGAGTTTGCGCATTCTCCCCATGATGACTGCATGGGCTTCCGGGTGCTCCAGTTCCTCCCACTGTCTGTAGATGGATTGGCAATGCAACATTGCTCATTGTGTCGTGGAATGTGTAAATTTGATGGATTAGCTGTAGGAAATGTAGGGTTAGGGCAGGTGGGTGGGTCTGGGTGTGATGCTTTTTATTGAGTCAGGTTGACTTGATGAGCCGAATAGCCTACTTCCGCTTTGTAGGGATTCTATGAAGAAGTCAGAAGCAAACCACCTCCCTTTGATAATAGCATCAGCACCCACCATCAACGTTTTGCAGGGTTACCATGGACCAGAAACTGACCAGGACCAGCCATACAAATAATGTGACCACAAGTGCACATCAGGCTGAGACTTGAGGTGAATGGGCTCGTATTAAAATTATGTCCTATGTCCACATCAGTGAAGCTAATTTGTCTACTATGTCAAGGGATCAAGATCCCAGTCAGATAAGCCATTATCTCATTAAAAGAGAGAACAGGCTTCATAGACCAACTGCCCTATTTCTTCTGTTCCTTATGATTTCATAAACCTGCTGTCTTTGTTTCATCCTCGAGTCTGCACACTGCTGTCTCCACGGTTAATGTATTCCATACATCAGTCTGAACAGGTTCTGATCAAGGTTTTATGCAACTGGAGCATAACCTGTTCCCCTTTGCCTTTATGTCAAGGATGTTGGACTGCAAATTATTGTATTATTGTTGAAATAGGAAGACATTAACACATAGGAGCAGAGTTAGGCTTTCAAGTCAGCTCTGTCATTCAATCTTGACTTATATGCTTCTCAGCCCCGTTCTCCTACTTTTTCTCCATAACCCTTGATCCCCTTGCTAATCAAGAACCTTTATATCTCTGTCTTAAATACATTCAGTGGCTTGGCCTCTACAGCTCTCTGCAGCAATGAGTTTCACAGATTAACTGCCTGATTCCTCCTTGTTTCATTTCTAAAGGATTGTCCCTTCACACTGAAGCTGTGCCTTGGGTCCTAATCTCTTCTATGCATGGAAACAACATCTTCCTGTGCATTCTATCTGGGCCTCTCAGTATTCCATAAGTTTCAATCGGATCCTCCTCATTAGTGGGCGGCACGGTGGCACAGTGGTTAGCACTGCTGCCTCACAGCGCCTGTAGACCCGGGTTCAATTCCCGACTCAGGCGACTGACTGTGTGGAGTTTGCACGTTCTCCCCGTGTCTGCGTGGGTTTCCTCCGGGTGCTCCGGTTTCCTCCCACAGTCCAAAGATGTGCGGGTCAGGTGAATTGGCCAAGCTAAATTGCCCGTAGTGTTAGGTAAGGGGTAAATGTAGGGGTATGGGTGGGTTGCGCTTCGGCGGGTCGGTGTGGACTTGTTGGGCCGAAGGGCCTGTTTCCACACTGTAAGTCTAATCTAAAAATCCCTTTAATCTCCATTGTGTACAAATTGAGTCCTCAACTGCTTTTCATATGGTAAGCCCTTTATTCGCAGGACCATTTCTCTAAACTCCTCTGGACCCCCCTCCAATGTCAGCAAATCCATCCTTAAATGCCAGGCCCAAAATTGATTTCGATACTCCAAGCATGAATTCATGTGACTGGAACTGGGTTTACACGTATGCAGTTCACCTCAGGAAGCTATGCTTGACTCTTGATAAATATAACTGCTGACAGTAAGATTGTTTGAAATTAACAGAGATGGCTTGAAATATTGTCAAGTTCAGAAATCGGCATTTACTTTTCATCTCCTTGAGACTCTGCCACTCAATTAAATAAGAAGAATTCCACATTGTGGATAAGTTAATTAATGGGAACATAGGGCATCATTTTAATGAGTATCCTGATGTTTGGAACGGTATTCTGGGTATTAACTTTCCACTCGGAGGGCAGAGGAAATCTGGAATTTCTTGTGTATTGTGGTACTCCTTGATACATGCCGCTCTGTGAAGGGAGTAAATGTTTAAGGTTGCAGTTGGGGTACCAATCGACTGAGCTGTTTCCCTGGATCATGTTGAGTGTTGTTGGAGCTAATGTCCAGGCAACTGAAATGTGTTCCATGACACACCTGATTTATGCTCTGTCTAAGATGACAAACTTTGTGGAATCTGAGTTACTCATCTCAGAATTTCCAGCTTCTGACCTGCTCTTATCCACTTCAGTTTCTTGTCAGTGGTAACCCTTCAGGATGCTGATAGTGAGTGATTCAATAGTAATGATTATGTACTCCTTACAGTCCAGAAAGAGGCCATTGGATCCATTGGGTTTGCACTGACCCTGTGAACAACATCCCACGCACCCCTCCTATCCCAGTAACCCCACATTCATCATGGCTAATCCACCCAACTTGCACATCTTTGCACTGTGGGAAGAAATCAAATCACCCAGCAGAAGCCCACACAGACATGAGAAGAATGTGCAAACCCCACCCAGACAGTCACCCAAGCCTGGAATTGAACCTAGGTTCCTGGCAAGGTGAGACAGCAGTGCTAACCACTGTGCAACCATCCTGTCCATTGGAAATCATGCAATTACTAATACTCTACCTTGTCGAGAACTGCCACTATTGGAAGGAGTAGTGCATAGATGGTCACCACTCTATTGGATAGGATATAAATCAACAAGTAATGAGTATGTAAGAAGAATAGAGTAATAATTATGGATGTTTTTAATCTTGGTAATTGAATCAATCAAGTTTAACAACAGTAATTGCAACAGCAAATTCGTAGAGTGCATTAGGGATGGTTTTCTAGAGAATTAAATGATGGAGCCAATCAGGGACCAAGCTATCCTGGATCTGGTAGTGGATAATGACCCTGGTTGAATGAATGACTTCGACGTAAAAGGTCCTCAAAAAGTAATGATCATAATATAACAGAATTTAATATTGTGTTTGACTGTGAGAAAGTTGGGTTGGAAACAACTATATTTAACTTACAGAAGATTACAAGAAAGTGAGGATAGAGTTGGCTAAAGGAATTACTTTCATCAAAGAAGCCTTAGAAAATAAATCTGGGGAGATAGTGATGTGGACTAAGGAAATGGCAAAGGGATTGGACAGATATTTTGCATCAGTCTTTACCATGAATGTACTTAGAATATCCCATTGATACTTAAGAATATGGGGTGAGGAATTAGCACCAACAGTATCACGAGAAAAGTAGCATTGGACAATCTAATGAGGCTGATAAATCCTCTGACCCTTATGGTTTCTATTTCCGGATCCTAAAAGAAGAAGCCAGGTAGAAATAGTGGATGCTCTGGTTATAATTCTCTAAAAATCCTTGCATTTTGGGGAGTAAAAGAGTTGGGAAATCGCGTTGCGGCTGTACAGGATATTGGTTAGGCCACAAACTATTGGGAGGATGTTGTGAAACTTGAAAGGGTTCAGAAAAGTTTTACAAGGATGTTGCTAGAGTTGGAGGATTTGAGCTGTAGGAAGAGGCTGAATAGGCTGGGGCTGTTTTCCCAGGAGCATCAGAGGCTGAGGGGTGACCTCATAGAGGTTTATAATATCATGAGGGGCATGGATAGGATAAATAGACAGTCTTTTCCGTGGGGTGGGGGAGTCCCGAACTAGATGGCATAGGTTAAGTGTGAGAGGAGAAAGATATAAAAGGGACTTAAGGGGCAACGTTTTCATGCAGAGGATAGTGCATGTTTTTAATGAGCTGCCAGAGGAAGTAGTAGAGGCTGATATGTTTCAGCATTTACAAGGCATCTGGGTAGGTCGATGAATAGGAAGGGTTTAGGGGGATATGGGCCAAGTGCTGGCAAATGGGACTAGATGAGGTTAGGATATCTGGTTGGCATGGACAAATTGGACCGAAGAGTGATTCAGTGCTGTACTTCTCTATGACTCTTAAGTCTTGGAGGATTGGAAGATTGCTTATATTACACTCTATTCAACAAGATAGGCAGAAAGCAGATGCCTGTTGACTGGTTAGCCTCACATTTATGGCCAGAAATGTTTTGGAATAAATTATTCAGAAAGTAATAGCACGTTTTGACAATCATAATCTAAACAGACAGTCAGCATGGCTTCATGAAAAGGATATGGTGCCTGACCAATTTATTAGCTTTTCAATGAAGTCTCAACCTGAGTAGGTGGTTGGAAACCAGTAAGTGTATTGTTTTTGGACTTCAAAAAGCCAATCCTCAAGGTACCTCATGAAAGGTTAAGTTATAAGAGCCCATGGTATTGGAGATAGTATCTCGGTGTGAATAGAGAATGAGCAATGAGTTGGTTATGGGGTTCTTGTTCAGTTTGGTGATCTGTAACCAATGGGTTTCCATGGGGATCAATGCTGGATCTGCAGTCACTTAAAATATGTAATAATGACTTTGAGAAAAGAAGCTAATTAACTGTAGTCAAATTTGCAGATAGCACAAAAATAGCTGAAAGGGCAAGTTGCAAGAGAGGTACAGATATTGATAGGTTAAGTGAATGAGCAAAATGTTGGCAAATTGAGTATAACACAAGAAAATGTGAAGTTCTTCATTTTTGAAGGGGGATCAAAAGAACAGTATTATTTAAATGGAGGAAAACTGCACGACAAAGGTACTTGGGTACACTTGTACCAAAAATATGGAAATCTAGCACACAGGTGCAGCAGGTAACTGGGAAGGCTCATGGAAAATTAGCACTTATTTCAATGGGGTTGGAGATCAAGAGTAATGACGTGTTAGTACAGCTGTTTATGATGCTGGTGAGACCATATCTGGAATAGTGAGCGCCGTTTTGGTCCCCTTCTTTAAGGAAATATATTGTTTCATTGGAGGCAGTTCAGAGACGGTCCCTGGTATGGAAGGGTTGACTTATGAGCAAAGATTAAACAGATAAGGATTTTACTCACTGGAATTCAGAAGAATGAGACATGATCTCATTCAAACATTTTGCATTCTTAAGGGGCTTGACATGGTATTAGCTGAGAGGACGTTACCTCTCATGGGGGAGTCTTAGACCGGAGGGCATAGTCTCAGAATAAAGGGTTGCCAACTTAAGACTGAGATGAGGAATTTCTTGTCTGCGAGTTAAGTCTTTGAAACAGAGAGCTTTGGGGCAGAGTCTTTGTGTATATGTAAGGCTGAGGTAGATTCCCGATCAGTCAGGGAATTGAGGGTTACGGTGAAAGTGCAGAAACGTAGACGAGTAATTTCTGATCAGCCATGATCCTATTGAATGGCTTTTTCTTATGGTCTTAAACTCAAGATCTGGTAACATCTGAGAAAGCAAAATGGTTAACATTTCGAGTCCATTTCTGATGAGTCACTGGACTGCACAATTATGCTGTTTTCACAGATGCTGCCAGATCTCCTCGAAGTTTCTTCATGAAATGCTATTTCTGACTCTATATGAGCATATTAATTTAGAACTGGAGTAGATCATGTGACCGTACATCATCTCTACTATTCAATAAAATCATTGATGATCTGTTTGTAGTCTCAACTCCACCTTGTACTTAGACCCAATCCTATATGGGGAAGCACAGGCCCTACAATGGTCTTCACAAGAGTCAGTTTGAATTCATCTCCTTTGCACTTATTCTCATCATTTGTTTGGATGTCTGATATTGTATTGCTGAACAAAGCCTAATGGCTTGTACTTCCATTAAGAATTGGATTTTGGAAGCTGAATATAGCTACTCAGCTTGGACATGTTGAAAAGGTCTTGCACTCAAGACAGATCCAGTTGTTTTGTGTCAAGTCTTTGAAGCTAATAAACTTCTCTTTTTTATATATATATATATATATTTTCTTTTTTATATATATAAGGCCACATCTTATTTCTTACGAGTTGAAATATGTCAGTCCATATTTGTTCATAGATTTGTCAATGTGCCTGGCAGCTCTGTTCATGTTACCTTGCAGGATTGAACCCAGCATACCTGATCTTAAGCTAGGAAATTGATCTTGGTGTTGTTGAATAAATGGGTACAGTATAGAGTCCTGCAATTTCTAATATATTTAATTTTTCTTTTTCTTCTAGGAACCTAAAGCTATACTAGAACAATCAGGTACTGAGATGATCATCTTGTAACTTTTCTTAGTAACTACATAATATCTCCTATCCCCATCCCCTTACTCCTGTTATTCTCTCAACACAGTCAGTGTCAAGTGTAACAGCCTTTGTAGCATTGGTGATTTTGAAGAATAGCACAGCTTCAGGAAGAATGGAAAACTGAGGTGATCTGTCGTTTTGTATAATTATGCTGCTCAACTTTTACTGCTGAACTGACGTTTTTCAAGTTTCAGGTGATTTTAACAGACATGTTTTTCAGCTTTCAACAACAGACAGTCTATGTTTGAAAAGTTTGTGTTTGGTTTAATCAATTCAAAAGTAGTACTTTGAGTTGTTCATGAACTGCACCTTGTAAAAATAAAACAAATTGCAGGATTCGACCATTTTGTCCCTTGGGCCTGCTGTGCCATTCAACAGGGCCATTTAACCTTATAACTTGTACACCATTGTGCATTTATCTGTTCTGTCCTTTGACTCCTTTAGCATTCATCTAGTCAGTACAAATGAGATTTTTAGAAGGAAAAAGTAAAATATGCAAAACAATTTACACCTATGCATATTTTCTTTTTATGTCTGGGTTGGAAAATTCCTCCTCTATTAGCAAATATTGACTCCTGGAGAATGAGCCTGAACTTTATTTTATCAATCAATTTGTGTATGTAGCTCAACAGCAGGAAAATATGCTAGCTACCTATCTGTCATATGTGGAGGATGAGAGTGTTTATCCTTGAGTTGATTGTCAAAACAGATTTGCCATTCTTTAATCTTGCCTAAAAAGAAAAGAATGTTTGGTTCGTTTGTGGCACATGTCTTGTAGTTCTGCCAAACTTGGGTTTAATGAGCTGATTTATTCTCAACGAATCTGAATTGCCATGTGGCTGCCTTGACTGAAATGTTGCAATTGTGTTGTTATTGATTCAGGTTTGTAGAGGATATGATAATTGGCATTCCTACCTCTGAGACAAGAGGCCCAGCTTCAAATCCCATCTGTCCCAGAGGTATTTCATAACGTATCTGAATAGGTGATTTCAAAAGAACAGTATGACACTCAACCTTCTGTGTACAGGAGTATACTCAAAGTCTTGAATTAACTTTGTTGTGCTGTACTTCAATCAGCTAATCAGAGTGGTCGAGGAAGAAATGAAAGATCTTGTTTGTAGAAGTGGCTGGGAAAGGATGAGGCATTTGAGGGGAGCCAGTAAGAATGTCTTAAGACATTGTGTTCCCATTGTGACCCCATTTTAGTGCTATGACTCCAGACCTGAGAACTCGATATGTGGCCAAGAACCTGTGACAGTCGAGAGATGGGCAGAAGAAGTTGTTAACAGCAGCGACCAGGATTTGGGAGAGGGAGGGCTGGTTGGTCAAGGAGAGGATCAGAGACGAATAGGAAGTAGGAGTGGGTGTGTTGGGAAGCGTGGTGGGCACCTATCAAGCGCACCCACCCTTCACTGGATTTATCAAGGCAGGATTCAGACCTTCATAATCAATCTGTTGCACCATGCGTACTAGTTTTTAAAAAAAGCTGCAAAATTTAGTGGAGGTATATGTTTGTCAGCATTGAGTCATTGCTACCAAGGAGTTTATGACCCTAAAATTTTATCTGGCGACCCCACGGAGGGTCACAGCCCACAAGTTTGTCTTAAGTTTGTGCTATTGATGCTTTGAGCCTGAAACACTGAACTGGTGCTGTTACTGTGTTTTTCTATGGGTCAAGAAGGTTGTTTTAATCAATATCTAACATTTTATTTCTCAAAGTCTTCTATTTAAAGTTTTCATTGCAGTTGGTGTTGTGTTTGCTCAAAGATGAGTGGAGGCTAATCTTATCCACTGTCAGTTGTATTGAGCTGAAAGAAATCTTGCATTTATGTCGCACTTTTCAAAACCTCAATGTCCCAAAGCATTTCAGAGCCAGTAAGCTACTTGTGAAGGGAATGGCTGTTGCCTGGTAGAAACCATTGCAGCCAGTATCTGCACAAATGGCAATGGGTTAGATCGATTCATAAAGTGCAGAAAAGGCCCTTCGGCCTGTCAAGTCTGCACTGATAACTCCTACTAAAGGTATGCTAATCCCAAGTTTTTGCACTTGTCCCTTATTGCTGAATGTGATTATATCCCAAGTGCACATCCAAACATTTTTTAAAGGTGGTAAGGTTTCAGCCTCCACCAGCTTCCCAGGTGGTGCATTCCTGTTATGGACCCCCTCAAAATATATAACTACTACTAATTTAAAGGTAAGTGGCAACTTGTTCTGGATATAATTTGATTGGTCAAAGTACCAGGTTTGAAACACAACACACTTTATTCATACAATATAGTTAAAATACAGATAAAATGAAAATGAAAGACTAGAATTAGCTTAACTCTTGAAATGCTTAACAAAACATTATGCACATTAACTGCTAATTAACTATTTCAATGTAGTCACATCCTGTAAGTACATCCTTGGCAAAGGCAAATGAGGTAAAATTTTCTCACATGCAATTCTCTCAGCAGGTAGAGAACCCCAGCTTTTAGATGCAACAGAGAGGAATAGGGCCTTCCACACCCAGCTTCAAGACCACAGCAACAGCTCTGAAGGCTAAAAGTAAAAACAAAATCCTGGTTCTGTGATAACTTGACCCCACTCATTCAGGCTGCTTCTGTTGTTCCAACCTTTAAAACAAACTAAGGCCTCACAAGCAGTTTATTGGCTTTGGGGCATACTGCTCGTCACCTCTGTCTCAACCTTTCTTCACAAAAAAAAACAAAATACACCTCTAAAAGCCATAGTATCGTCCAATTCCAAATTTCTACCACCTGCTGAGTCAAAAAGTTATTTTCCAAATCCCTGAACCTCCTGCCCCATGCCCACTTGTGATTGACCCCTCAAGCAAGGAGGACAGCTGCTCTGTGTCCATTCCTGTCATAATTTTTATCTAACTCAATCACGATTGTCCTCCACCCACCCAGTCATCTCTGCTGAGAAAAAAAGAATCCAAGCTTATCTATTCTTACCTTACACCTCAATTCCTCCTTCCCAGGCAATATCCAAGTGAACTCCCTAGAGTGCTATTACGTCTTTTCTGTAGTCAGGTGACAGAACTGCACAAAGTACTCCAGCTTGGCATGACTCATGCTTCTTACAACTCCAGGATTATCTCCTTGCTCTTCGTACTCAATGGTACTGATGAAAGCATGTCGCTTCTTAACTATCCCATTTACCTTCTTAACAAACCTAGTCATGCACTGTACTGACTTTAGGGACCTGAGATCCAAAGATCCCTCTGTTCCTCTATGGTACCCAGTGTCCTGTCATTCATTAAGTATTCCCTCATCTTGTTTCTTCTTCGGACTTTTAAGGGTTAATTACCATCTTCCCATCTGACCAACCCATCTATATCTTCCAACAGCCATCATCTTCGCAAGTAGCCACTCTACCAATCTTGGTGTTGCCTGCAAATTTGCTTAACATTCCTCCCATGTTTTCATCCCTTGAACATTTATGTGTATATAAAACAATAAAGGACCTGGTACTGATCCTTGTGATACACCACTGGACACCAGCTTCCAGTCATTCAAACAGCCTTCTATGGCTACCTCTTGTGTCCTATTGCTAAGCCAGTTTCTTCTCCATCTTGTTTCGCTCAGTTCCATGAACTTGAACCTTCTCAATCAGTCTCCCATATGGGACCTTGTCAAAAGCTTTGCTAAAATCCACATAAACTACATGAACTAAACTTCCCTCTCCACACACTTGGTCACATTTTCAAAGAATTCTGGCAAATTGTTAGGCAGATCTCCCTCTGATAAAGCATGCTGTCTATCCTTAATGAATCCATGCCTTTCCAAGTCGTTATTAATTTGCTCTTTCGGAATTTTCTCCAGTAGTCCCCCTATCACTGACATGAGACTCACCAGTCTGTAATTTCCTGGTTCATCACCACCCCTCTTAAAAAGTAAAACTACATTAGCTGTTCTCCAGTCCTCTGGCACTTGTCCTGTGGCCAGAGAGGAATTAAAAATTTTGTCAAAGCCCTTGTAATTTTCTGCCTTGCTTCATCTCCCACCACAGCAGGGGATGCAATTCATGTAAGCCAAGGGATTTGTCTGATTTTTAGCCCTACAGAGCCTCCAAGACCTCCTCATTTCCAATGTTAAATTGTGCAAGTTCCTCACAGTCCCTTTTCCTGAATTCATTACTTATGTTTTCCTTTTCCAGGGTGAAGACTAAAGAGAAGTATTCATTTAACACTTTCACTATCCTGCAGCTTCACACACGGGTTGTCCCCTTGGTTCCTAATGGGCCCTACTTTTTCCCTGGTTAACCACTTCACTTTAATGTATTTATGAAATAGCTTAGGAGTCTCCCTAATCCTGTTCGAAAATTCTTTTTCATGCCTCCGTTCTGGTCTTCCAATTGCTTTCTTAAGTTCTTCCTGCACTACTTGTATTCCTCTAGGGCCACCGCTGAGTTGCTGCCTTTGGACTTGCTAAAAGCCCTACTCCTCTTCCTCATCCAATCCTGAATTGTCCTAGGCATCCATGGTTCTTGAACTTCTTGCTCCTCCATGTTGGACCTCTCCCCAACTCTTTTATGGATGTCCTGCATTGCTGTGCTGTAGACTTACCTGCAAGGAGCTGTTCCCAGTCCACTGTGGCCAGATCCGGCTTTATTTTAATGATATCTGCTTTCCCCCAGTCCAAAACTTTTGCAAGCGATCCTTTTCCTTGTTCAGAGTAAATTTGAACTGTTTTGTGTTGTGATCGCCATTGCTAAAATGTTCCCCCACTGCCACATTGAACACTTGTTCATCTTGATTCCCCAGAGCCAGATCCTGCTCTGTACCATTCCTTGTTGGGTCTTCTGTAGATTGATACAAAAAACTGCCCTGGACATGTTTCAAGAAATCCACCCCCTCTAAACCCTTAACACTGAGGTCTGGCATGTTGGAAAGTCAAATCAAGGTAGGAGTTTCGTGGTCAATGATAGGGCTTTAAGGAGTGTAGTAGAACAGAGGGACCTTGGAGTTCAGATGCACGCCTCTCTGAAAGTGGAGTCACAGGTAGACAGGGCAATTCAAAAGGCTGTTGGCACACTGGCCTTCAAAAGTCATGACACTGAGTACAGAAGTTGAAAAGTTATGTCTACAGGGTATTGGTGAGGCTGCACTTGGAGTGTTGTGTTCAGTTTTGGTCACCTTGCTATAGGAAGGATGTCATTAAACTGGAGAGAGTGCAGAAGAAATTTACAAGTATGTTGCCGGGACGCAAAGGTCTGAGTTATACAGAGAGGTTGGACAAGCCAGGACTTTTTTCTTTAGAGCACAGGAGACTGAGGGGGCACCTTAGTGTATAAGATCATAAGAGGCGTGAATAGGGTGAATGCTCTTAGTCTTTTTCCCAGGATTAGGAATTGAAGATGAGAGGGCGTCATTTTAAAGTTAGAGGGGAAAGAATAAAAGGGAGCCTAAGGAGCACTTTTTTTTTACACGAAGTAGTACGCATATGGAATGGGCTGCCATTGGAAGTGTTTGAAGTGGTACATTAACAACATTTAAAAAGCATTTGAACAAATGCATGGATATGGGCCAAGTGCAGAGAAATGGGGTTGGGATGGGTGGACATTTTGGTTGGCATGGCCCAGTTTGGGCCAAAGGGCCTGTCTCTGTGCTGTAGGACCCTATGACTGTGACTGTCCCAATTTATGTTGGGAAAGTTGAATTCTCCTGGTATAATTACCTGTTCATTACTTATACATATTTTTGCGAACTGATCAGATTCCCCACAGTGTGGAAACAGACCCTTTGGCCCAGCAAGTCCACACCAACCCTCCGGAGAGTAACCCACCCCGACCCATTCCCCCTGACTAATGTACCTAACACTATGGGCAAATTAGCATGGCCAGTTCAGTTAACCTGCTTATATATTTGCTCCTCTACATCCCACTGATTCTTTGGGGGCCTCTAATGCACTCCCAGTCAAGTAGCTGCCCCCTTAACATTGCTAAATTTGACCCACAAAGTCTCATTTCAGGATCCTTCTAAGGGCGGCAAGGTGGCTTTGTGGTTAGCACTGCTGCCTCACAGTGCCAGGGACATAGATTTGATTCCATCCTCAGGCATCTGTGTGGAATTGATACATTCTCCCTGTGTCTGCATGAGGTATCCTCCCACAATCCAAAGATATACTGAATAGGTGGATTAGCCATGGGAAACACAGGATTATAGAAATAGGGAGGGGTGTGGGTCTGGGTGAGATGGTCTTCAGAGGGTTGGTGTGTACTCAATGAATTGAATGGCTACTTCCACACTAGAGATCCTATATCATCTCACCTTGCAGTAATTGACTTAATTAATAGTGCAGCAGTCCCTTCTTACACTCTCTTTCTCTTCTAAAGATGCTGTAGCCCAGAATGTTGAGTTTTCAGTCCTGGCCTTCCCTCAACCATGTTTCTCTAATAGCAATAATATCATGCTTTTAAATGTCAATCCATGCCATTAACTCAAGTCTTACCTATTACGCTCGCAGCGTTAAAGGAAAGACTGTCTGGCCTTGCCTGGCTTTCTTAACACTCAACATAGCTGAACTCATTGTGACTTCCTTTACTGTAGCATGATGTCTCTATTCATCAATATTCTGTGTCCCCTCCCCCTACCAGACTGGTAAACTCCTCCCAACAACACTAGTAAACTTGGCTGCAAAGATGCTGGTCCCAATATAATTTAGGTGCAGACCAGCCCATTGTACATGTACCATCCTCTCCAAAAACTGTCCCAGTGATCCAGGAACCTAAAAGTCTCCCACTTGCACCAACACTTGAGCCATGCATTCATCTGCCCTATTTCCCTATTCCTCTACTTGTTAGCACATGGCACCAGGAGTAATGCAGAGATTATCACCATTGAGGTCCTTCTTAACTCTCTGCATTTTTGATGCATGACCCCCATTCCTCATTTTGCCCATGTTGTTGGTATCAGCATGTACCATGACCTGTTATGCATCACCCTCCCCTTTCAGGATGCAATGCAGTTGTTCAGTGACATCCCTTACCCTGGCCCCAGAAAGGCAATGCACTGTCCTGGAGTCTTCAGCTGTTGGAACACGTGTCAGCTCCCCAATTAAAGAATGCCTGATCACTAATTGCTCTTTTCTTCTTTCTATGATCACCCCCGAAACCACCACCACACCCAGTGTCTCACTCATATTGTGGTGCTGAATCTTGTTCTCGCTGTGCTCCTCCAAGGTACCAGCATCCTCACCAGCTTCCAAAATTGAATACCAGTTAGTGACTTCTGCACTATCTGCCTGATCTTTCTGGACTGTCTGGTCACCCATTCCCTCCTTTCCTCTGGACTCTTGAACTGTGGTGTGACCACTCAGTTACATGCTATCCATGTAACACTCAGCCTCACAATGTAATACAGTGTCTCCAAACATGGTTCAAGCTCCAAATCCCGGAGTTCCAGCTTCTGCAATTGGGAGCACTTCTTGCATATGTGGTCATCTCGGACACTGATAGCATCCAGTACTCTGCACATGTGGCAAGTTACCCATTCCACTCGTTGGCCTCTCCTGATGTCTCTGAAATGTACAACTAATGCCTTAGACTCGAATTATTAAGCTTATTTTGTTAGACTTCCTACTCCATCAAAGTTATGGAAAGGTTAACTGTAATAAAGTTCCCTCTGCTCTAACTCTGAGGGATAAGAAAATGTTAACCAAAATTGTCAGGTGTCCTGTACTCCAGATAATTTGTTTGATGTTGTTTATTATTTAACAAGTAGTGACATGATACTTAATTCCCTCTGAGATGGCAAATGGAGCCATTGTTTAATGTCACCTTCCAACCATTCAGCACACTCTCAGGATGACAAAGAAGCTTCAGACTGGATTATGTGCTCCAGTTTCTGGAGTCAGACTTGAATTCAGAATCTCTTGACTCAGAGGAAAGAGGGCTACCCCACAGAGAAGTAGCGAGTTTTGGCTACTTCTAGCATCAGAACTGCTTTTCTGTGCTTTCCTCAGGATGTGATCAAAACTAGAAGCAGAAGTGTAAACAGAAAATACCTGGTTAAGAAATTTTATGGCGGCTGGAGTGAGAAAAACAAAATTGGTACCTTGACTCTGAGGGACAGAAGTTCATACTAATGGTTCAACTTCGACTGTGGGCTGACTGCTAGGGGAGGAAACTATTTGTGGTGATCATGCTTCAGCCATGGTTTATCTAGATTGTAATCTTCAGTACCAGAGCAATTTCAACACTTGACCAATTGTGCTTTCAGTTACAGATTTGATGATATATGTAAGTATGCAAAGCTACAGAATCCATACTGAAATGGGTAATAATATCTTGAGAAATCTTATAAAACAGTGAACTAATTTGTTACCAAGTTATTGGAGGGGTGGTGTTGCATAAGATGGTAAGGAAATGATGTAGTTTGAAATTAAATCTTTGTATTTTGTGTGCATGTGGTACTAACACAAATGCTCTATTGAAGAACTGAAGAGTTGGAACAGGTAAACTGCAATTGTAAAATGCTGACATGCCTGTTACACTAGATATATATTGGAGAATCATTTGTTTCATAACAAAAATGTCAGCATAGTTGGATATATGAGGAGTTAAAATGTTGAATCTCTGGAATCTCAATCCAGGCATTCCATTTTAGCCGAGAGGGATTGAATGAATGTTTCTGAGCCATTTGAAGCACTTGTGTTGACATCTGGAGCAAATGTCAAGTTGCTTTGTGGCATTATGGATGGATAAATAGAAAGGAATAACAATTACTTGATCAGTATCTTTGCTATTCCCTCAGTTTTCCAATCTCCGAATGGACTCGAGGGTAGGGGAACATAGTAGCTCCACATGTATACTTGCTTTATATGTTGTAATTAAACCTTGTGCTGTTCTATTCCATTAATCCCATAGAAAAGGAGAAAGTAGCTGAGAATTCGGGGGAAGCTTGTAGTTCAGTTTCCACAGAGGAGAAACCCCCTGAAGATCCACAGCTATTGATGCAATATATGGTTGATATGGATGCCTATCAGAAAGAAGAGGAAAATGCAACCCTAACCAGGGGTCTAGTGGAGGACAATACGTTGGACGTAGATAGTACAATGCATGTGGAAGGACCCAAGATGGATGACTATAAACAACCTACCAAGGAAATGTTGGACACTGAGAAGATGGATGCAACTGAAAGCATGAGCAAGATGGAAAGTTCCCAGCAGGAGCATGAGACTGGACAGTCGGAGGCTGAGCAACTTGTGGAAGAACCACAACCTGGACCTGCGGAATGCAAAGACAGTGCAGTGCAACCAGAAGATGAAGGTTCTGACAAAGAGGCTAAGAATGAACCTTCGATTGTAGAGGGCAGTGATCAGAAGAGGTTTGTTGTTTCTTAGTTTTAGACAAGATTTTCATTCATGCTAAGATGATTCCAGTAAACTTGCCTCATGAACTGCCCTGCACAGTGGTGGTAATTTTAAACCTGATTTATTTTTATTTAAAAGCTATTATATCTTTTCCCTGTACCAATAGAGGCTGCTTTTGTTTATTCTTTGCACTCTCCTCCAACCTGCAAAGATTGCTTTCAAATGGGGATTTTGCTCTGTGTACGCTCGTCAGTGATGATAACAAAATATAATTGAGGTGATTCTTTATAGTTTCTAGCTGGGTCTGAAGTATCATTGATGTTCGCTTCTGAAAATCGCATGTTAGTAAGTGTTTCATTCACACTGATGTAGAGCTGTTTGTAGCTAGAATACTGGGTAGGTATTGGAATATTATCTTCATAGGTTGAATGGAAATGTTGATGCTACATAACTTTCTTGAAGCTATTTATTAGTTTTGAATATCTAACAAAATCCAAATTTGTGTCTTTAGCTCTGAGGATGCAAACGATTCTAAGAATGTGACAAATCAAGAGAAAGGTAAGTCATAAACCACAAATACAATCTAAAGGTTTTATGATTCTAGCTGATGGTATTATGAGACCACTCAGATTCCAGAATAAAACTGGACTTGATCAAAAGTTTTAATCTTGCAATTGGTTACCATGCTGATTAAACACGAAAATAGTCACACAAGACTGCAAAGATATTTTAAACCCAAGAATGTGCATTTATTACTCTGGAATCCTCAGAAAAGTCAGTTTGAAAAGATCTTATCCAAAACTGCAACAAGAAATATTCAACTAGTTTTTCACCAATATTCTTTGCAAATATTTAATCCCAGAAAAATATAACTCTTAGCTGAATATTTTATTTGGATCAGTGGTGCTGGAAGAGCATTCCTGATGAAGGGCTTTTGCCCGAAACGTCGATTTCGCTGCACTTTGGATGCTGTCTGTACTGCTGTGCTCTTCCAGCACCACTGATCCAGAATCTGGTTTCCAACATCTGCAGTCATTGTTTTTACCTCTCTGAATAATTTATTTGTTGACCCAACTTTTCAGTTTTCCTATTTGAACTGCTGCAACATGTTTCTTGCCAATTCTGGTGCCCTCAATCCCTTTTCAGTTCTGACAGCTTGAAAACTTGCATACAGACTCCCACAGCTTGGAGACTTCTCAAACCAACTTGCACTTTTGCTGGGGTGTAACTGCTTTTCTGCTAGCATGAAGTTGAAACCTGATTTTTTTTTGGTCTGAAATCAACCTGAACTACTGGTATTCAATGTTATTTGTTTTCTGTATGTCATAATTGTAATCGTGAAAATGCATTATCAATGATTTCCACAGGTATATAAATAAAACAAAGAACTGCGGATGCTGAAATCTGAAACAAAAACAGTGCTTGAGAACCTTACCAGGTCTGGCCGCATTTGTGCGCAGAGAAAAAAATTAACATTTCAAGCTCGTTTGTCTGATTATCTGGCTAGGCACTTAGGTCACATGCTTTCTTGGAAGTGATATATTTAGGCCACTTCTCTAAATGACCTCCTGATCTCTGACTCCATCTATGGTCTAACTTTGTATAACTGTGACACTGACTTGTTTCCACTAATATTCAGCTTGGAGGGCTGAAGAACCTATTGTTGTGCTGTATTGTTCTTTGTTCATGTAACTGTCCAAATGCCTTCTAAAAGTTGTAACTGTACCTGCATCTGCCACTTCCCTCTGGCAGTTCATTCCTCTTTCATATCACCTTGTCTATGAAAACGCTGCCTCTCTGGTCCCTTATTGAATCTTTCTCCTCTCACCTTAAAATTATGCCCTCTGGTTTTGGACTGCCCTACCCTGGGGAAAAGACCTTTGCTATTTATTTTATCTATGTCCATCAAGATTTTATAAACCTCTCTTTTCTCCAGTAGTTTCCCACCACTGATGTTGAACCCGCTGGTCTAAAGTTTCCTTGTTTATCTCGACCACCCTTGTAAGTTGGAATCAGTTCTTGAGTCTTCAGTCACCTCGCTTGTGGCCACGGATGATATAAAAATTCAGGTCAGGGTCCTGCCCCTGTACTTTCCTCCTTTGTCTGCCCCCGCAGTTTGGGATACAATTTAACCAGATCTGGGGATTTGTCCGCATTGAAATCCAACCAAACCTCCAATACCTTCTCACTTTCTGAATCTCAAATACACTACTTGTTTCCTCCTCCTGCCGAGTGAATGCAGTTGTGAAGCACTCATTTAACACACCACAACCTGTCCCTTGTTATTCCTAAGCTCTACCACAAAACCTCATTTGATGACCCTTCCAAGGTATCCTCCCTCCTTACTGAAGTAGCTGATTTCCTAATTAATAATGTGATATCACTTCACTTCCACATGGGTTTTTGAGAGTTGTAGATCATGGTCACCATTATTGATAGTAGCTTTCAATTCTACATTAATTGAATTTAAATTCTGCCAACTTCCATGTTGAGACTTGAATCAATGTCTATAAAAAATGAGTCTGGGCCTGTGGATTATTAATCTGGCATTGAACAAGGACACCATCTCCCTCATACAATGGAGAATACTTTGTTATATGCTGGACTGAAGTAGTGACCTTGCATTTTCCCTGAATTTAAATCCAGTTACCACTTTAGACCATTTATTCAATCTGTTAATATTTTTGTAATTTTATGCCTTTTTCCTTAATGGTGGTACTTCAATCTGTATTACTGCAGCAGTTTTTTTGAACAGAATTTTGGGAGAGTGCTGGAGCCGAGTTCCATAGATTTGAAAGGAGAGCTGGATAAATAACGAGGGCTGCAAAGATGGGAGTGGAGAATGCGACTAACTGGATAGATCTGTGGGGAGCTGGACCAGCCATGATGGGTCGAATGGCCTCCTCTTGCACATTAATATTCTATGATTCTATAATTCATAGGTGATGAATTTTAGGTCTGGGCCATGCTTCCATTTTCCCCACACCATGGAGTTTGATGATGTTGATGGATTTGAAGCTCTGGATGTAGTTCAGGTGCCCTAGACTGGGTAATTAAAGCACATCATTCAATGTAGGGTTATATCTGTTTGAATGGATGTTTAACATTATCGTAGATTCCTTCCCCAGATTGCCTATCTTAGATTTGTTTGGTTCAGAAGTTGATGTAGTTGGAAGGAGCAAACATCTCAACAGGGGAGACAGTGGCCTAGTGGTATTATTTAAGGACTGTTAATTCAGAGACCCAGGGGCCTGGGTTTGAATCCCGCCATGGCAGATAGTGGAATTTGATTTCAGTAAATATCTGGAATTAAGAGTCCATGAACTCGATTGTCGATTGTCTGGCCTACATGTGACCCCAAACCCTCATAAATGTGGTTAACTCTAAACAGTCCTCTGAGCGATTAGGGATGGGCAAAAAATGCTGGCCTAGCCAGCAATGCCCTCATCCTGTGAATGATGCAAAGGAAAAAAAAGTATTACAGTTTCTGTACAAATATTTTGACATATGAGTGAAAATGCCAGTTTTGTTTCCTTAATGTTTTGTATTTCTTGTATCATATTTCCTTGCTAAGTAGTTGTTAATGAGAATTATCCTGCAATTTAGGAAGAGCTTTGGATATATCAAAGAACCTTTGGGTGAGTGGCCTGTCCTCCATAACCAGAGCAACTGACTTGAAGAACCTCTTCAGTAAATATGGCAAGGTGAGAAGGTGTCTTAATCTTATTATTGGGAAGTGTGTGGGCTGGAAGAACTTGTAATTGCATAGTCTTTAGTGCATTCTCAAGATGCCTCAAAGTGATCCACAAACTGTTGGATACTTTTATGTCTTGTTATTTTCTGCCTTCCATATGTTCAAAGTAATCCCACTTGATTTGGAAAGGTTAGAGATGTTTTGTGTTTGTTGCAGCTTCCTATTTTGCCTGGTATGACGACTGCCCTTGATTGGAATTCTGTTACCTGTTAGAACTCTCAGGGCAGCTGTGAATATTGTCTCTTGGAAGACTTGAACTGGGGGAAGCGAGAGAGGAAATATTTGGGGCCTTAACAGATATCTTTGCAACATTCTTGTATATAGGTGAGGTCTGGGAGGCATGCAGAATTGCTAGTGTTGCCTCCTTGTTTAAGAAGGGTAGCAGGGATAACCTAGATAATTATAGACCATCACTGGAGGGGCAACTGCTGGGAAAGATAGAGGGGTAGGATCAATTTGCATTTGGAAGAAAATGGGCTCATCAGTGAGAGGCAGCATGGTTTTGTGCAAGGAAGGTCATGTCTTACCAATTTAATAGAATTCTTTGCAGAAGTGACTGTTAATCGATGAAGGGCACTAGATGTCATATACATGGACTTCAGTAAGGTGTTTGGTGAGGTTCCACATGGCAGGCTGATGGAGAAAGTGAAGTCACATGGAGTCCAGGGTGTACTAGCAGATGAATAGAGAACTGGCTGAACAGCAGGAGACAGAGTAGCAGTGGAAGGGAGTTTCTCAAAATGGAGAACTGAGACCAGTGGTGCTCCACAGGGATCCGTGTTGGGACCACTTTTGTTTGTGATATACAGAAATGATCTGGAGTAAGGTTTAGGTCGTCTGATTAACAAATTTGCAGATGACACTAAGATTGGTGGCATAGCAGATAATGAAGGGGACTGTCAGAGAATGCCGCAGAATATAAATGGATTGGAGAGTTGAGCAGAAAAGTGGAAGACTGAGTTTAATCCGGGCAAATGCGAAGCGATGCATTTTGGAAGATCCAATTCAAGAACGAACTAAACTGTAAATGGAAAAGCCCTGGAGAAAGTTGATATACAGAGACCTGGGTGTTCAGGTCCATTGTACTATGAAGATGGCAACGCAGGTTGATGGAGTGGTCAAGAAGGTATACAGCATGCTTTCCTTCATCGGACAGGGTACTGAGTACAAGAGTTGGCAGGTCATGTTAGTTATATAAGACTGGTTCGGCCACATTTGCAATACTGTGTACAGTTCTGGTTGCCGCATTACCAAAAGAATGTGGATGCTTTGGAGAGAGTGCGGAGGTGGTTCACCAGGATGTTGCCTGGAATGGGAGGGCATTAGCTATGAAGAGAGGTTGAGTAGGTTAGGATTATTGTCATTTGAAAGATGGAGGTTAAGGGGTACCTGATTGAGGTCTACAAAATCATGAGAGGTACAGACAGGGTGGATAGCAAGAAGCTTTTTTCCCAGAGTGGGGGACTCAATTACTAGGGGTCACTAGTTCAAGGTGAGAAGAGAAAAGTTTAAGGGAGATGTGTGTGGAAATTTCTTTATGCAGATGGTGGTGGGTGCCTGGAACGTGTTGCCAGTAGCGATTGTAGAGACGAGCACAATAGCGTCATTTAAGATATATCTAGACAGATACATGAATGGTCAGGGAGAAGAGACTTACAGATCTTTGGAGAATAGGCGGCAGGTTTAGACAGAAGATCTGGCTCGGCACAGACTTGGAGGGCTGAAGGGCCTGTTCCTTTGCTGGAATTTTTTTGTTTTTAGAACGCACCAATTGGTCCCTGCTTTATTAACTCTTCACGGATTATGCAAATTAAATATACCCTTTTAAAATTGAGTTATTGTTACATGTTGCAATCAGTTAACAAGATTTGACAAATGACAAAACATTCTGATGGTGATATTAGTTGAGGCATAAATGTTGGCTATGACCCAATTGCTTGTATTATGGATAGCGACTCGTGAGGTGGCGAATACTGGAGGTTGGCTAACATGGTGCTACTATTTTAAGAAAAATGGTAAGGAAAAGCCAGGGAGCTATAGACTAGTAAACCTGACATCGGTGATGGGTAAGTTGTCGGAGGGAATCCGGAGGGACAGGGTTTACATGTATTTGAATGTACACTGACTTGAATTTTTTGAAGGAGCAACGGAGAGGTTTCATGCAGACAAAGCAGTGGACGCGATAGATATGGACTTCAGTAAGGTGTTTGACAAAGTTCCTCATGGTAGACTGGTTAGCAAGGTTAGATCACATGGAATAGAGGGAGAAATAGCTCGTTGGATACAGTTTTGGTTCAAAGGTAGAAGATAGAGGATGATGCAGGAGGGTTGCTTTTCAGACTGGGTCCACTATCTTTTGTCATATGTGTAAATGATTTGGTTATGAGCGTAGGAGGTATGATTGGTAAGTTTGCTGATCACACCAAAATTGAAAGTGTAGTGGATAGTGAAGAAAGTTATCTTAGAGTACAACGGGATCTTGATCAGATGGGCCAATGGGCCGAGGAGTGGCAGATGAAGCCTCATTTAGATAAATATGAGGTGCAGCGTTTTGTAAGGCAAGTCAGGTCTGGACTAGACATTTAATGGTAAGATCCTGGGGAGTGTTGCTGACCTTGGAGTATAGATTCATAGCTCCTTGGAAGTGGACTCTCAGGTAGAAAAGGTAGTGAAAAAGACATTTGGTATGCTTGTCTTTATTGGTCAGTGCATTGAGTTGGAAGGTCATGTTGTAGCTGTACAGAGCATTGGTTCGGCCACTTCTGGAATACTGTGTACAATTTTGGTCTCCCTGCTGTAGGAAGGATGTTGTGAAACTTGTAAATCTTTTCTGAACCCTTTCAAGGATGGTGCCAATGTTGGAGGGTTTGAGCTATAGGGAGAGGCTGAATAGGCTCTGGGGTTTTCCCTGGAGCTTTGGAATCTGATGTGTGACCTTAAAGAGGTTTAGAAAGTCATGACTGCATGGATATGATAAATAGACAAGGTCTCTTCCCTGGGTGGGGGAAGTCCAAAACGAGAGAATACAGGTTCAAGGTGAGAGGGGAAAGATTTAAAATAAACCTAAGAGGCAACTTTTTCATGCAGAAGTTAGTGTTTTTTTGGTAGCTTGTTCCATACAAAGTGGTGCCAGATATACTTAATGATATCTAACTACATACAATCCATTTGAGCTGAAATATCCAAATGAGATGGAAATGAGCAAAGATGTGTCACTGTAGCTGTATAAAATATTTATTCAAAGATAGCTTAAGCTTAAAATTTGTAATTTAGTAAACACTACTCTTTCAGTAGTATAGTTTCAATGAGGATGAGCAGTGGCAGCTGGCTACCTGGAAAAAGTTGAATGCAAAATCAGGGTGCTGCAGAAACTGAACGTAAAATAGGAAAAGATGGAAAGACCCAGGTTGAGCAGCAAATGCACAGAGAGGGGTTAATATGAGTCTTCATCAAAATTGAAGGAGCACATTCTCCCCTTGTCTGCATAGTTTCCTCCAGGTTCTCCAGTTTCCACCCTCAGTCCAACGGTTAGTTGGATTATGGATTAGCGGAAGAGTACAGCATTTCAGGCAGCGTCCGAGGAGCAGCAAAATCGACGTTTCGGGCAAAAGCCCTTCATATAGCCATGCTAAATTACCTATAGTGTCCGGGCATGTGCGGGTTAGGTGAATTAGCCATGGAAATACAAGGATTGGGTAGAAGGGCGAGGCTGGGTAGGATGCTGTTCGGGGAGTTGGTGTAGAGTTTTTGGACCGAATAGCCTGTTTCCATGCTGTGACGATTCTATAATAGGTTTTATGCTGTTGAATGAGGGAGAAAGGTGAATGGGGACGCAAAGATGAAAGTTGGCAAATGTTAGCGGATGGGTTAAATTAGAGATGAAAGTAGGGGAATAAAAAACCAACAGGTTTAGCAATGGCTGTGGAGAAGCATTGGTCCAGAGTAGGTGTTAATAATAGAATCAAGGTCAGCTCAAAGAGAAAACAAAGCAAAAAAAATGAAAATAAGATAGACGTAGGGGAGTAGCAAAGATATCCATGGAGGGCAGAGTTCATGGTTTGAAGTGTTGAACTCATTGTTCAGCTCGAAAGCTGTGAAGTACTGCATTGGAAAAGAAGGTGCTGTTCCTCCTGCTTGCATTGAGCACCACTGTCATGCTGAAGCAGGCAGAGGGTCGAAATGTGGGCATGAGGTCAACAATATTTGTGAAATTCCTGATGAAGGGCTTTTGCCCAAAACACCGATTTTCCAGCTTCTTGGATGCTGCCTGACCTGTGCTTTTCCAGCACCACTCTAATCTAGAATCTGGTTTCCAGCATCAGCTGTCCTTGTTTTTACTTAATATTCGTGAAATGGCAAGAGACCAGAAGGTCTCAGGCCTGCTGACTGACGAGAAGTGTTGTACAAAGCAATCACACTGTTTATCTGAGTTTTCAGATCAGATGTGATCTTATCAGTGGACTAGACTTGATGGGCTGAATTGCATGTTTCTGCAATGTCGCCTATGTACAAATAAAGCAGGATACATAGAATCCGTACAGCGTGGAAACACGCCAATCTGTCCATCATCTTCACATTGACTCTCCAAATAACATCCCACCCAGACCCTATTCCTGTAACCTGCCTTTCCAATGGCTAATCCACCTAGTCTACACATCCTTGGACACTATGGACAATTTAGTATGGCCAGACGACTTAACCTGCATTTCTTTGGACTCTGGGAGGAAACTGGAGCAGCCAGAGGAAACACATGCAGACGTGGGGAGAATGTACATAGTCCACACAGACAATCGCTCACAGTGGGAATCGAACCTGGCTTCCTGGCACTGAGGCAGCAGTGCTTACCGCTGAGCCACTGTGCCGCCTTGATTGCATTTCAAGTAGTGACTATGGTACATTAGTTTGAAAGTAGTACAAATAAATTTCTGCTTCACCTAGAAGAAATGTTTAGGAGCTTTGTCAAGGAGGAGGATAAAAGAACAAGTGTTATAGTTTTGACACTTCCATGTGGGAGAGGGAATGAGGGATGTTAAGAGTATGGAAAAGGACCTTATGAAGACGAGGATGCCTTTGGAATGTTAACAAGGGAGGAGAGGAAAGATAGATTGGCGTCATGGTGGAACTTGTGAATATGGTGAAGGATGAACCTTTGAATATAGAGGCACATGGATTGTGAATTCAAAGGGAACCTGTCATGGTTCTAGGAAGAAAGTTGAGGTTAAAGTGGGAAATAGGTCAGTCACTGTTGAAAGTTATTAGTTACAGTGAGGAAGCAGTTTTAGCTTAAGAAAAATGGGAGACTTGTGTTGGAAGTGTCATTTCAAAAAGAAGCCTCATGAGAACAATCCATTCCGTTGCAGTCCTTACAGGATGCAGTATGAGAATACACTTGTTAGGAGTATCTCTCAGCATGTTATTTCTAGTAGAAAGCTTATCCCCAGAAACGGAAATAGCAGTTGAAAAAGGGAAGAGAGCTGAATGGTCAATTCGAATTAAAACTGATTGATTGTAATCCGATACTGTTGGCAACATTTTGAAGGACTGCATTGTGTACTGATTCTCAGAATCATAGAATCCCTGTAGTGGAGATAGAGGCCATGAGGCCCATCAAGTTTACATCGACTCTCTGAAGAACATCCTACCCTATCCCCATAACCCCACGTTTACCGTAGTTAACCCACCTAACCTGCACACCCACAAACAATATGGGGAAGTTTAACATCGTCAATCCGCCTAATTTATATTTCTTTGGACTTGTTTCTTATGGATATCATAAAGTTCCTTACTTAAATATGAGTCATGTTAAATGAATGGAGGGGGCTTTTGCTATTGAGAACTGTGCAGCAATGTTACAGGTAATCTAAACAGGGAGACTAGCAAAATTAAAAATGAAAACTTTCTTTAATATGGCATTATAAAAATTTTATATTTGTCAAACTTCAATCACTATTCTTTGAGGTTGCAGCTATATCTGTTTATGTTGGTTGTGTCAACTGTTTAAAGAACTTCATTGTTTGCTTTTCGTAAAATATTAACTTGCAGATAAACATTTAACCAGCCAAAATGACTTTATTTCACCGCATTTCCTTGGAAAATATAATCTGGGCATCCTGTCTTTGATTGTTTTTGTACAGGTGATTTGTGCCAAAGTAGTAACTGATGCTCGTAATCCTGGTGCACGCTGCTATGGATTCATAACCATGTTGACACCAGAAGACGCAATAAGAAGCATCGATGCCCTGAATCAGACTGAACTAAATGGACAAACCATTACTGTAGAACTGGTGAGAACAAAAAGTACTAAGGGGAACAGCTAACAAGCATACTTTGATTTTTAATTTACTCCATGTTGTGTGCAGCTTTCAAGAAGTTCCTGTGTCTCTGTGTACACTAATGTGATTAGTAGAAAGGCATCCTCCAGTTTTTCATTACATTCCCATTCATTCTGCCATCTTCATTCAACAGTTCAAATTATAGGCGAGCAAACCAAATGCTCAATATCCATATAAATCGACGTTAACTTTTTTTTTACGCTATGATAATAGACATGACTTCCTCTTCCCTGTGCCAACCCAATCCCATCGATTTAACTTCCTTAAATTGAGTTAGCTTTATTGTCACATCTCTTAGGGTTTTTAATATTTTCTTTGAAACTCCGTTCCTTTTTGGCTTTGAGTACCTCATCTGGACATGTATTGTAGTTCCAGCTGGACTTAGCAGAACATTGCCAGTCACTATGATTGATAAACAAGTTTTATTCAGAAAATGTAGTCAGAGCAAAATGCTCAGGTTTCATGTATTAATACATTTAAATCAAAGAATATTGTTAAAATGGAAAGAGACTGCAGAATACTCTTATAAAGGGTGATCTTAGTGTGCATATACATGAATCTTAAAAGATGAGCATGCAAGTACGTCAAGTAATTAGGAAGATAAATGGAGTGTTGGCCTTCATTTGAAAGACTGCATCTAGAGTACTCCATACGGTTTTAGTTTCCATGCGTAAGGGATACACTTAAATGAATATTTTAGATACTGCTAACTGGGCTGAAAGGTTTGGACTTCTCAAAATATTGAACAAGTTAGGTCTGTACTTCTTGGAATTTAGATCACGAAGTGATCTCAGCTAAAATTCTGAGAGGGGCTTGACAGGATTGATGCTGCAAGGATGTTTCTTCACTGAGGCAAATTTAGACACTGAGGAACGCAGTTGAAAAATAAGTAGTCTTTCACTTCAGGTAGCAATGAGGAATAATTTCCTCTGACAGTTATTGTATTTTGAAATTGAGAGCAGTTGAGGTAGTTGCTGAATATAATAAAGAATGAGATGAGCAGATTTTTTTGAAGAGAGCTTCCAAAGAGAGTTGATGAACATAGTGGCAGGCAGGAATGGGGTTCAGATCGCAAACACTTAATCATGGTCATATGGTCCAGTAGGTTTGAGGGGCGGGATGACCTTCTATTCCTATTAATTTAGTCTTTGGAAACAGAGAGGTCAATTCCTGTATGTCACCCAGCTCATTGCATCTTCTCCATCGGAATAAAGCAGCAGCTAAGTGTTGTGTTAATTAGTTGAGAACAACCAAGAACTTCAACGCTGCTGAGTTGCTGTATTGCATGATGGATGGTTGTTTGAAGAATGGAAATGATTTCAATTCATATAGTTTTAAAAACCACAGTGGTGTTGTTTTTATTCTGCAACTTCCATATTCCGTAATTGGAATAAAATATCCACGGTTTTCGTGTGATTGACCTACACTGGAATGCAAAGATTGTAATGCAATATTAATTCCTTAAGTAGTGAAAGCCAAGATTCCAAAGATGAGCTTTTCATCTCAGTTTAAATAAAAACATGGTGTACACATTCTCATGTACTCTTTGGGCTGAGGAAGTCATGTGAAAAGCACCGATAAGTCAGGAACAGCTAATTACTGATTTATATTGGCAGATGGAAGGGAGATGGCATGGACAAATGGGGACCAAGTAATACGTTGGATTTGCCATTTAATTTGCAGAGATTATTGGTTCCTGTTAGGAGCATGAATAATATAAGTGATGTGTAATTAAAATCCATTGAAGCACCAGTTCCATGGAATTGCAATGTGCTGTTTGTATTTGCAGGCCAAAACTGAACCTGGCTGTAAGAAGCGTACAGAGCAAAAGGTGGGAAGTGTGAAGAAAGGTTCCAACCGAAGAAGTGGGAGCGATGGAGAGCAATCAAGAGATAAGTAAGTGCCCCTCCTGAAGACTACACTCTAGTTTTACCAGAGAGCATCGTGCTACAGAAATTTTGATAGTTATTCCTCACTTTTCTCCTTCACTGTATTTACAAGGACTAGTCAACTGTCAAAGGCCATTTAACTTGACAATGTTTGCTTAATGTGACCTTCAGTAAGATTATGTAATTTACTTCTGAGCTCATGCTGTGTAGGAACAACATATTTGACGAGTGCTTCTTTTATCTGTTATAAGATTGCTGGGTAGCTGTGACTGTCCAGTTAGAAAGTATTCCTAGAAACTTCATTCCAGGTGGTTGTTGTAGTTCCTTACATTTCCAATCCTTAATTGTCCTCATCTTGACTTGGTTTGAAGGCAGTTCAGATAAGTAGAATCTCAGTTGTTTCTTCATCTGATAAAGGGGTTCTTGATTTCTAAGTCACTGTTAACATCTTCAGTAACTAACTTAGCTTACAGACTAGAAAGCTCTGAGATTTTGTTTTTGCCGAGTTAATTTTCTGTTGTTTTAGAGGCAACGCGTCAAGTTAAATGCGTGTACCTGGTTGCTGAGCAAGCTCTTTAGAAATTCCACTCACCAGTCTCTACTTTCATGCTTTATATTGGCAATTCTGGCATGAATGTTAAAATTTGCATCCTAGTTTTCAAACTGTTGCAAGATCTTGCATCTCTCCATCTATAACTTTCAATAGCTGTGAATATGTATACTGTGCACATGTAGCACACTTAAACATACTTGCTTTTATTTTAAAATAAAAACCAAAACAATTTCTTGAAAACGTAATACCAAGTGAACAATGGACTATAGCCAGGAGAAAGTGAGGACTGCAGATGTTGGAGATCAGAGTCGAGAATGTAGTGCTGGAAAAGCACAACAGGTCAGGCTTTGATTTTTGCAGGCAAGAGCCCTTCATCAGGAATCCTTGATCAATAACCCACATCCAGTCAGGTTGAGCAGAAAACAGTGTCATTATTGATAGTTTCTGTTTCAAATACCTGTAATGTGACATTGTCTGACTGAGAGCTGCTGATCTGCAACATTGCCTGCAAACTTGTTAGTTTGCAGGACGTCTAGTTAGTAAACTTGAACAGCTTCCTACTGAATGTAGAGGTTTCAAGTGGTTGACTGTAACAAAAGTGGAAAACGAAGTCATCAATCGAAGGCATCACCTGAAAAGGACTATTTTTCTATACAAAAATAGAGATTGCTGGAAAAGCTCAACAGGTCTGGCAGCATCTGTAAAGTTCCGGTGAATGCTCTGATTAATGGAGGAGGACAGTTCAGAAATTGACCAACCCAGTAAGTTAGTCCAGTATGTTAAAAAGTGAGTGAGTAGAATTGATGCTGACAGCTCCTACCAATCCCTATCCGATGCCACAAGGTCGAATAATTCCAGAAGGTTTTGCCTAACGCTCAATTGAATGTACAATTTTTAATTGGGAAGTACATTGCCATCGTCTTCACTCAGTGTTTGTAGCTTAATGCACATCAGGAACTTTCAGGCATTGCTCTTTAATTACAATTAATTTGGTAGTGTTGCATATTAAGTAGTGTTTTGCCTTTGCATAGTAGATTGACTGGGAGGATGTACATTATCTATCTGTTGATAAGACTTGTTCAAATGATTTGATTCAAATTTAGGTCATCTATCAATGGCAAAAACGATGATCGAAAAGACAGCCAAGGAGATTCCAAAATACAAGACGACGATAGAAGAAAAGACAGAAGGAGAGAAAGGAATTCTAGTAGACAAAGATCACATTCAAGTAAGGGAGACTGCAAAATGTGCATGAGGGAAATTAGGCTGTGTATCACATTAACATGTTATCCCTTGCTTTAATTGAAGTTGAAACTTTACTGCTTGGAAAGTCATTAACGAAGCTGGAATAGGCCATTCATGCCCTTTAACCAAAGATTTGTTATTATCTGATCTGTGCCTCAAACTTCATTCCTAGTATTGATTCCACTTGTGATAGCCTTCATGAAAAATAATTTTATTGATCTCAGGCTTAGGTGTCAATTGAACCAAGCATCTATATCTTTTATGGGTGGGTAGGTGCTGAAATAACAGAAGTTTCAGATATTCAGTACCCTTTGTAGCATCATTGCACTGATAATTGAACTGGATTATTCCACAATCCATTACAAAAGCGTGAATGCCCACTTAAAACAAGGTCACCAATTTCTCTGACTGACTGTTGTATTGCACAAATGCTAGTTTTCATCATTAACAGATAATAGCCCTATTGTAAACAGATTTAACTAGTAACAATTAACAAAGAAAATAAATAATTACTAATCTATGACTCCGAGTGTTCAACAATACCCTTAGAAAACCCAAAATACGTTCACACTCATCCACATATTAATGGAAATAAAATATAAACCAAAAAACACAATTCTGAAGTTCCAAGGGTGGATTAAATTGCCCTTCTCAATTCCTTTTGATTTTGGTAGTGATGACCTGTCTCCATAAAGACACAGTAGTTCTTTGCTTCAGTAGTTGATCTTTCCTTTATACTAGGTTACTTTATAAGTTTCTTAGTTTTTTAAAATGTTTTCACTCAGAGGAGAGAGAGGGAGACATTTTTTTATGCTGGTTCTAGATGTCTGTGTTTGCTTTGCATTTCGAATCTGGAACAAATTGCAGCTGCACCAATCTGGGGGCTGTTTTCGGACAGTTTTCCTTCAACCCGTGGCCCTGGTGCCATTCCATCTTAAAGTATCCACCTCACTGCGTTGAAGCATCATGGTTGATAGGATTGTTAAGAAGGCATACGTTGTATTAGCTTTTATTGGTAGAGGGATTGAGTTTTCGAGCCATTAGGTCATGTTGCAGCTGTACAAAACTCTGTTCTGGCTGCAGTTGCAGTCTTGCATTCAGTTCTGCTCGTTGCATTCTCAAAGATGTGGATGATTTGAAAAGGGTTCAGAGGAGATTTACCAGGATGTTGCTTGGTATAGAGGGAAGGTCTTACGAGGAAAGGCTGAGGGAATTGAGGCTGTTTTCATTGGAGCGAAGAAGATTGTGAGAGGTAACTTAATTGAGGCATACAAGATAATCAGAGGGTTACATAGGGTGGACAGTGAGAGCCTTTTTCCTCAGATGGTGATAGCTAGCGCGAAGGGATGTAGCTTTAAACTGAGGGGTGAAAGATATAGGACAGATGTCAAAGGTGGATTCTGTACTCAGAGTAGTAGGGGCGTAGAATGCACTGCCTTCTACAGAAGTAGATTCGTCAACTATAAGGGCGTCAATTTAAATGGTCATTGGATAAACATATGGATGAACGTAGAATAGTGTAGGTTGGATGAGCTACAGATTGGTTCCACAAGTCATCGAGGGCCGAAGGGCCTGTACTGTACTGTACTGTAATGTTCTGCGCACAACTAAAAATGCGCACCACCTAGTTTTTTTGCAAGTTTGCAAAGCTCTACTGTTTGGAATACCAGGACAATAATTGAGGTCCGTTCTAGATTATAGTCCAAAAAGGAAAAATATGTCATCCATTCCTTTTTTTTTAAAATAGTGCTTTTTGGTTTTAAATCTAAATAGTCCATTTCTAGTTTTATGATTATGCTTACATGTTTGGATTTGCCCATTGGAAGAAGTACTTTTTCTTTCCTGTTAAATAAATCATTCCTCAACCGTCTAAATAAATTCAAGCAAATACAAGCTAAGTTTACGCAACTTGTACCCAGGATTCTGTCTTTTGACTGGAATGAGTGTGGTGGAGGCATTTTGCCTTTGCTGACATTCAGTATTACAATGAAATTATTTTCATTCTTCAACTATATTAGTAGTAGCTTAGAACATACTTGTGACCAACATTTAGAGGTAAAGTTACAGCTTCACAAGTTGTATGCTGTTTGTTACAGCTTGAGAGGTGTTCGGGGACTTTTTCGATTCATTTTTCAATGACTCAAGGTTGAATAGAACGCCACAGATTTAAATTCGCTGGTGACTTAAAGATAAGCAATATTGTAAATTACAAATTAGACAAATTGTTAGACTAGTTGAATAAACAAAACTATGGCAAATGAGCCATCCACTTTGAAAGTAAAAGGGATTGAATGCAACAGTTGATGTTGCATCCTCCAGTGACCAACCTCTGCCTGTGTAAAGGTGGTCGAGAGAAAACTTTCTCCAAATTGGAGGAAGACTTTTTTATTCTTGTACTCCAATTCTCTTACAACAAAGGCCAATTTGGGATTGATCTCCTGAACTGCTTGTGCACCTACAAGCACAGCCACGTCTCTTGGTTTCATATCTTTTAAAAATAATTCTAATTTTCTATTCTTAAAACTAAATTGAATAATTTCACTGTTTCCTAATACAGAACAACCTCAGTTATCCAAATGTCAGGTTATCTGAACAAGATCTCAAGGACCCGTAAAAACATTGAGTTATCCGAACAAAATATTTATTGCCCGTTTCGTTCAGATAATGAAAGTTGTTCTGTATACGAGTATAATTCATTTGCATATTTTACCAAAGCCCAGGATTGAACCAGGCATCTTGAGATCTTCAGTCTATTGCTCTTCCAACGTTGGTGTTTTGGCTGGTTTAGTACATTTGACATCTTTTTGCCCATTCAGTTCACTTGTCTACACATCATAGTAATTTTGTATGTTCATCTTCCAGCTTACGTTTCCATTTAGCTTTGTGTGATCCACAATTATTTTGTGTCTTTGGAAGTCGTGGACATAGATTGCAAAATAGCTGAGGCTCCATCACTGATCCTTGTGACATACCTGCATATCTGATTCTGATCATATTCGGTGCCTGTCAAATTGAAAATGCCCTGTTTCTGCCGCCTTTTTGATTCTTGTCTTAATTATTCCTGTATCCGTGCTGGAACGTTGCCCACAGTTCCTTGAACGCTTGCATATTAGCCTTTTTGTTTGGAACCTGATTTGAATTCCTTTCGAAAACTGAAGTGTACCTCATGTTAGCTCAAGATCTTGTGCAAATTGCCTGATGTAAGTGTCCTCTCCTTTCTAACATTTCAGCAGTGGAAATAATTATTGCTGGTTCACTCTAATAACCTCTGTCACCGTTTTGAACACACCCATCAGTCTTTAACCTTTCCTCTTGGATGGAGAAAAATCCGAACTTCTCCATTCTCTCCACATCACTGCAGCTAACAGGTTGTTTTTATTTCAGTAACTTTCTTTGCGCTTTTTTTTGGATAATTTTGAGCTCCTTCAAGTGTGGTGCCCAGAATTAGAGACAGGGCTATAGCTAGGACCAAGGATCCCCTTTTTTTAAGAATCTTAAGTTTATCCTACCATTTTGAAGATAATCTCCCCTCATTTATCCTGCTAAAATATATCACTTTATGTTTCCCTAAGTTAAATGTCACCCTCATGGTTGCTGATTTGACCAATTTGCCTTTATTTTAAAGTCTGTTCCTGTCCTCATTGTTTAACTTGCGTTTCATCTGATACCATTGAAGTTTGCTTTGTGTAGCCAAGTCCCCGAAGCCATTCATGTAAGATTTTTTTTAAAAAGCATTTATCTGGATTTCGAGGTCTGGAACACCTCGTCCAGACTGAATAAGTGAAGGTAAGTTTACTTTGAGGTTGTTGGTTTGCAAACTATCACTTGGTAAGACGTAGAAACTTTGCTTTTTATCATCCAACAAATAATACATCAAACTTTGTGTAAAATCAAAAGTACATCAGTGAATACATTTGGATGGAGAATGAACTTTTCTTTTGGATTCTTCTGTAGGAAGTCGAAGCTCAGCGAGGAGGAGAGACCGAGAAAGGAGGAGGGTAGGTTCTTGAGCTCTGATTTTACGCTTACTGCGCCTCAATGCGACGGTCCATTGTTGCGAGTTTGGATTGCGTGTGTCATAGCTGAGATGAGTGCCACATATTCTTGCTGCTCTATCACAGGTGAGGAGCATTGTGTTGAACCAATGTGAGCTGTTGTAACATCTCAGGTACTATTCTTGGATTAGGGTTGACTATTTTAAATTTGTAATTTGCTTAGTGTGCCATTTGTTAATTTTTTGGCATTTTTTCCCCTGAAAGTAAGTACAGCAACTTTGTTTTAACAGACACCTTATTAACTAGCACTATTGATAAACAAAAGTGATATACCTCAAATTCTATGAAGTTTATTGCAGTATTCTGTCCAGTTATTATGTTTTTAAAATTTAATTACCGCAAAGTATTATGCTTGTTTGATCAAATGGCCACATGAAATAACAACAGTTTCAATTTTGAGTCAATTTCTCCTCAAATACCATGATGTCCAAGTACTCAGTTGAGGATGCGAGTGAGAAAGCTCTCTGCCAGTAAGAATTATTGAAACAAAGTTGCATTATTGTTTAATCAACTTATGCTGTAAATTAAGTATAATTGTGATTCTTTACACATCATTGATTATGTGGGCCTCTTGATTATCTGGAATACTTGATCAACTGGCACACCCACGGTCCCATTGGTGCCAGTTAATGAAAAGTTGGCTGTATATTTTCTTCGGGTAAAAAATGAGGTCTGCAGATGCTGGAGATCACAGCTGAAAATGTGTTGCTGGTTAAAGCACAGCAGGTTAGGCAGCATCCAAGGAACAGGAAATTCGACGTTTCGGGCATAAGCCCTTCATCAGGAATGAGGAGACTGTGCCAAGCAGGCTAAGATAAAAGGTAGGGAGGAGGGACTTGGGGGAGGGGCGATGGAGATGTGATAGGTGGAAGGAGGTCAAGGTGAGGGTGATAGGCCGGAGTGGGGTGGGGGCAGGGAGGTCAGGAAGAAGATTGCAGGTTAGGAGGGCGGTGCTGAGTTGAGGGAACTGACTGAGACAAGGTGGGGGGAGGGGAAATGAGGAAACTGGAGAAATCTGAGTTCATTCCTTGTGGTTGGAGGGTTCCGAGGCGGAAGATGAGGCGCTCTTCCTCCAACCGTCGTGTTGTTGTGTTCTGCCAGTGGAGGAGTCCAAGAACCTGCATGTCCTCGGTGGAGTGGGAGGGAGAGTTAAAGTGTTGAGCCACGGGGTGGTTGGGTTGGTTGGTCCGGGTGTCCCAGAGGTGTTCTCTGAAGCGTTCCGCAAGTAAGCGGCCCGTATATTTTCTTGTCTTAAATATCAGTGGAGTGGTTAAGCTATTTTGTTGTTGGAGCTCAACTTGTAAAGTGATATTAGTTTCATTTTAACAATCAAATAAATGTTAAATTTAAATAGTTTAGAACAAGCTATAGAAAGTTTTGGGGCTGCGACTGTGGCATTTACCTCCAGAGTTAGTGGTTAGAACAGAGAGTATGTTTACAATTTGTTTGAATGCTTGGAATCTGAGGAGCAAGGATGATGGGTTGTGGGCTTAGGGGTTATGATGTCATTGCTTTCATTTGAAATATGATTGAGGTTGGGGCATAATTAGCAGTTCAATATTCCAGGGTCAGACATGTCAGGGAAAAAAGTAGAAGAGGAGGTGGTGTTGCAATTTTAGGAATCGATTACAGCAACAATTAAGGATGGCATCTTAAGGCTTCTCAGTGAAACTTCTGGATAGAATTTAAAAATAAAAAGAAAAGCAATCAGGTCGTTGGATCGCTGTATCACAAGTGTACTTTAAGCGCCATTACTGTTGGAGATAGCAGAGCAGATATGCAACTAAATTTCAGGGAGATTTAAAAGTAATACAGTTGTAATAGCAGTGGATTTTAGCTTCCCCAGCAATAACTGAGGTCATCACAGTGTGAAAGATTTAGAGGGAGCAGAATCCTTAAAATGCATCCAGGAGAGTGTTTTAAGCCAGTATGTAAAAGACCTCATAAGAGAGGGCGCAAAGCTGGGCAAGTAGTTTAAGTCTCAGTGGGGGACCATTTGCATATTGCGATTATAACTCACTTGTTATGAAGAAGGCCAAGAATGGGCCCAAAATAAAAGTATTTTAAACTGGAGGAAGACGGATTGTTAATAAGGTCAGATGTAATTTGGCCAGAATGGACTGGGCACAGTAATTTTCAGATAGATTTGTCTCGGAAACATGAGAGGAAAAATGAAATATGGACAATACAGGGCCAAGATGTTCTGTTAAAGAAAAGGAATGGGGCCCTCAAATATTGTGAACCCTAAAGAAATTAGTATTAACAGAGACAAGGTTCGGAGTAGTCTGGCAGGTTGAACAGTAGACACATCTCCAGGGCTGGATAAAATGTAACCAAGGTTGCTTAGTGGGATGAGGGAGAAAAAAGGCAGGGGCACTGGCAAAAAAGTTTCAATTCCTGTCTGACTGTAGGAGAGGTACGAGAGGACAGGTGATGTGGTACCATTATTCAGGAAGGCAGGAAAAAATAAACCAGGTAACCACAGGCCAGTTAGTTCAACCTGGGAAGCTATTGGAAGCTATTCTGAGGGACAGATTAATCTGCACTTGGAGAGGCAGGGATTAATCAAGAGCAGTCAGTGTGGTTTTGTTAAGCGAAGGTCATGTCTAACCAATGCTTTGAAGTTTTCAAAGAGGTGACCAGTTATGTTGATGAGAGCAAGGTTATTGATGTAGTCTACTTGGACTTTAGCAAGGCTCTTGATAAGGTTCTACATGGGACTGATAGCAAAAGCGATGAGCCTGTAGGATCCAAGGAAATTTGGCAAATGATCCACAGTCGCTTGAATGGCAGGAAGCAGAAGGTCGGAGTTGAGGGCTGTTTTTCCACCTGGAAGTCTTTGTCCAGTGGTATCCCACAGGGGTCAGTGTTGGGACCCTTGTTTATTGTTTATATAAATTATTTAGACTTGAATGTAGGACAATTGGTCAGGAAGTTCACAGATAATACAAAAATTAATGTAAATAGAGAGGATAGTCTTAGTTTACAAGAGGATACAGACAAGCTGTTCAAATGGGTTGATCAGTGACAAATGGAGTTCAATCCCAATAAATGTGAAGTGATCCCCTTGGACAGGCATATGTGATGAATGCTAGGACCCTGGGAAGAAGATTAGACTAGATCCCCAACAGTGTGGAAACTGGCCCTTCAGCCCAACCAGTCCACCCAGACCTATTTCCCTCTGACTAATTGACCGAACATAATGGGGCAATATAACACGGCCAATTCACCTGATTTGCACATCTTTGGACTGTGGGAGGAAATCGGAGCGCCCGGAGGGAACCCACGCGGACATAGGGAGAATGTGCAAACTCCACACAGACAGTCACCTGAGGCTGGAATCAAACCTGGTACCCTGATGCTGTGAGGCAGCAGTACTAACCACTGTGCCGCATCAAAGGAATCTTGTTTGTACCATAAAGTATCTGGTCAAGTGGACAAAGTGATTGAGGATAGTTAGGATACTCGTCTTTATTAGCCAAGGCTTATGATTTAAGAACAGGGAAGTTATGCTGGAACTGTATAAAATGTTGGTTAGGCCACAGCTAAAGTATCTTAGACGTTTCTAGAACCCACATGAAATGTATGTGATTGAACTGGAGAGGGTGCTGAGGAGATTTTCCAAGATGTTGCATGGTTTGGAGAGTTTCAGTTCAGAAGACAGATTAGACACACTGGAATTTTCTTTTCCTTAGAGCAGAGAAAATTGAGAGGGGGCATGATTGAGATATATAAAATTGTGGGGCATAGATAGAAATGAATGTATCCCCTTAATGGAGGGATCAATGACCAGGGCATAGATTTAAGGGAAGAGACAAGATAGTTTAAAGGTGGTGTGAGAAAAATATTTTCACCAAGAGGGTGGTGGGAATCCGGAACTTTCTGCCTGTAAGGGTAATAGAGGTAGAGCTCTCATGACATAAGAATTATTTAGATATGTACTTGCATTCCAATTGCTGGAAAATTGAGTTAGAATAGTTAGATGGTTATTTTCTGACTGGTGTGGATGCCATGGGTTTGAAGGGCTTTTCAGTGTGCTGTAGCTCTCTGTGATTCTCATCAAAATTTTATATTTTGGTGGGGAGAGAGGAGCTTATTAATGTACCAATGAACTGAGTCTAACCATACTTTATTTCTGTGGGATAACAGACAAGGTCCAGGAGTCAACATAGACGATCTCGCAGCAGAGATGGAGGAAGGGATTACATATCCTTTGATAAAATGATTGCACTAAGAGAACGAGATCGCCATTGGGACTATAAGAGGGATGACTGGGAAGTTGAGAGGCACAGGTCTGTTCAACTTACTGAATTTAAGATTTCAGCTATAAATTTTATAATTTCCCTGTTAATTTAAGCACAACTTTTAAAAGGTCTGAGGGAAACAGTTCAAAATAGATAGCAACACTACTGACAGCTTGACTATTTCTCACCTCTCCCATCCTTTCGTTTCACTTCTTTAACTCAGGCCTTTAATGAGGTGAAATATTTACTTCTTACCTAACCTGCAGCAGAAGTTGAATTTGTTACTGAGGTGCTGAAAATGTGCACAGTTGAAAATCACACAATGCCATGTTATAGTCCAACAGGTTTAATTGGAAGCACTAGTGTTCGGAGTGCTGCTCCATCAGTTGGTTGTGGAGGACACTATTGTAAGACACAATTTTTAGCAAAAGTTTACAGTCTGTTAGAATGACCATGGTCAGATGAGAGACTCAACAAACAATCAAGGTATTTTTCAATGTATAGTTTGTTACATCATACTGTAAACGTTTGCTGTAAATTCTGTGTCTTACAACTGTGTCCTCCACAACCACCTGATGAAGGAGCGGCGCTCCGAAAGCTAGTGCTTCCAATTAAACCTGTTGAACTATAACATGGTGTTGTGTGATTTTTTAACTTTGTACGCCCCAGTCCAACACCAGCATTTCCAAATCATGAAAATGTGCACTTAGCATTGCTTATAAACGATGATGAAATCCATTGGTGTTTGCCAGAGACTGGATGGAATTGGATTGCCGGAGAAGTACTAATCTCCTGTAAATTTGTAAGATTTCCAGAAACTCTGGTAGAATGGGGCTTGTCTTGGGTTTCTGGAGATCTGCTGCAGGTCAGGGGTCTGGGTGGAATGGTTTTTGGAGAGTCTGTGTGGAACTCACTGGGCCAAATGGCCTACTTCTACATTTATAGGGATTCTATGATTCTAAACACGCAAGTTTTAAAAAAATTAATAGAAAGTTGCTGAAGCTGAGTGAAGATTCTGTCAAGGTATGGAAGCAGTTTTGACAAATGTATTGTATGGCCAGTGTTTATTCTGGCTCAGTACTTTGCTTCATTGGTGTGATTGCTGATGATCCAGTTTCAAGTCAACAGATAGTTCTGAATGGGGTGAACATTTTATGTTGCTAAAGAAACCACGCTAAATTTGTCAACAGTTCAGTTTCGAGCTTGTGTGTGTGCATGCGCACATGCATGGTGGGGTGTGTGGGTGTGGGTGTGGGTGTGTGGGGTGGGGGGGACTTGGGGTTATGGGTGTCTGAGAGAGTATATGTGTGAGAGTGTAAAGGGTTGTAAGTTTGAGAGGTATGAGTGTATGTGTGAGCATATGAGAGAACTTGTGTATGAGAGAGTCTGTAGGAGTGTGTGTGTGTCTGTACAGACAGATGCACACAGGCACGCACGCGCACACAGACAAGCATACACACACATACAAACTTCTACACATGCACACAACCCTGCAGAGAGAGATACACACATGCACATCTACAGAGAGACATACTCACACAAGCTCTCAAACTTACAACCCTTTACACTCTCTCATAAGCAAGCTCTTTATCGTATGCTCACCCATACACTTCCACCCTCTCTCAGACACGCACCCTGTCACAGACTTACATCCCTTTACACTCTCACTCACATACACACAGACACTCAAAAACACTCATAACCTCCTCCCCCAACACACACCCACATGTGTGCATCTGTGCACGCGCACGCAAGTTTGTGGGGTGAATTTGTACGTGCAGAATTACATTTTATTTTGCTCAAAAACTGCATGAATCTATGTAAGATTCTGTAAATTTTTTTTAGATGAGTATCAATCTGAACATTGTGGCACAGACAAGTCTCGCACAGGGCAGCTCACATCTTCAGTGCATTATCTGGGCCAAAATGACACCAATTGTTAAAGTTCACTTGAGAATGGAACTTTTTTAAAAAACTTCTGCAATTTACATATGAAAAAAACTGAAACCAATGTTCATTCTAACAGATGATAGACTTAACAAACAATCCAGGTCCTTTTCAATATATAATTTCAGTTACGTCATACTGTAAACTTTTGCTATGAATTCTATGTCTTAAGATCTTACACTCCACAACGACCTGATGGAGCAGCGCTCTGAAAGTTAGTGCTTCAAAATTACCCTTTGATTATAACCTGGTGTTCTGTGATTTTTAGCTTTGTACGTCCCAGTCCAACACCAACATCTCCAAATCATGTATGAAGGAAGGACTATTTCCTTTGTTCAGAGACTTCTCGACACGGCTTCACAAGTATGGCGAAGAGTGTTAAGGGTTCCTCCAAAGCTTGTACTTAATAAATTGTAGGAGAAAGTGAGGACTGCAGATGCTGGAGATCAGAGCTGAAAATGTGTTGCTGGAAAAGCGCAGCATGTCAGGCAGCATCCAAGGAGCATGAGAATCAACGTTTCGTGCATAAGCCCAAAAAGAAGGGCTGAAGAAGGGCTCATACCCGAAATGTCGATTCTCCTGCTCCTTAATAAATTTTAGTTGTTCACAGAAGTGGGCGTATTGCCATTGCACCAAGTGTGTAAGAATCTCAAGAAAGAGAACCTAACAACCACCCTTTGCATGAAAAGGTTGTCCCTTACGTACCTTTTAAGTCTTTCCCCACTTACCCTAAACCTAGTTCTGCATTCCTCCACCCCAGGAAAAAGACCCTGTTTATTTACCGTATCCATGCCCCTTAAGATTTTATAAACCACTATAACGTCATTCCTCAACCTCCAATGCTCCAGGGAAAACAGCTCCAGCCTATTCGGCCTCGGTTTTTCGTAAAACCAGTCCCAGATTTCACAAGTAATCAATTCTTGACACATGTTTATAGTTTAAATCAGATTTAGTACTAATTCAGTACAGCAAAATTAAACAACGAAGTAATCTAATTGCTCTATGCTATAAATCTTAAAACCTTTGTTTTTAGCCCTGTTTGCACAAGACAGGCAGACAAATAATTGATGGATATTTAAAAGAAAATAACAAAACCGGCCAGATTACTTGTGTGGTTTTCACAGTGCCCCACAGTGTAGATGATGGTTTTTTTGTTTTTTTTCTGAAGATGTCTGTCGGGTAACCCTTGCTGTTCACTCAGACAAAGGCTAATAACTTAGTTTTCTATTCTCTGAACTTCCCAGAACTGCTCAAGGGAAGTTAGGCAAAAAGCTTTTCAAATGTTGATGCGATAGTATCAGAAGCCAGATTCCTTGTTTTATAGAAAACAGTCTAAAATCCAATTCAAACTGTGATTACTCTCTGACAGACTGACTACCCTGTCCACACGGTCCCAATTACCAATCAACATCTGCCACCTGAGCATAAGGCCTTTTCCACATTTGCTGGAGCTACTTACAGGTACTGACCTTGTTGACAGCCAACTTCTGCTATCTTAAACATAACACTCTTCCCTGGTGACTAAGTGTCTGCAGAACCTTTTGATTACGAACCTATCTGTAATTAGTTTCTCAGCCTAGCCTTGTGAATAAACAAAAGCCTGTATGGTCTGTTTTCCCCATTCTAATAATCAGCTTTAGCTCTCAGTTCCCAGTTCACAGTTTCACACCAAAATTGACAAAGAAATAAAATAAAAATTATGAAATTCAGCAAGTGCTCTTAACAAATGTTGGACCTCCACTGTATCCCCTCAGGCCAAAACTTTCTGGATTTATACTTGCCAATTAAGTGCATCGATTTTGTAACCTTGGGCAAAATAATGAGTTCTTCCACCGCACATTCAAAATATTTTATTCTTTGCAAAATAAAAAGTCATCTTTTATTTCATTATCTTAGTCACAGTGAACATAAGTATCTAAGTTATATATCTTGGCGATATCCTATGAATTCAGCAAGTTGTTTCCATCACTGCCATGCAAAAACAAATATTCCATTAAATCATCTGCCGTTTGTGCAGTTTCATATCATTGTTTTTCCTATTCCTTGGTCTTCTGTCCAAATTTTTCCCATACCATTTCACATGGTAACACGGACTTTTGTTTTACTTTAGCAGTTCACTGCCAAGTGGAGTGAGTGTCCACATTTTTTTTATCAGCAGTGATTCCAGTGAATTTCATTCTGACTTCAGTATCACCCAGTATATTCCAAAGCAAATATTTCTTGTCCTTTCATGTAGCCATACTTCTTATTGGAGAGTTTCAAAGATTCATTGGAGAGTAAATGAGGTTTAGTTATATTTCCACTTAAAGTACAAATTCAACCCAAATTTAGGTAGCGATTTTCATGTTTCATTTTGCTGTATTTTTATCACTAAAGGGTTTTTCAATCCCTGAAGGAAACTCCGCATTATTATTCTGTGGATTTTACTCCTTTTGAGGCTGATAATTGCATCATAAAAGTACACATGTCTGGTGTAGTGTGCATTCATAATTTTCCTTAGTTTTGTAGAAATATTCCATACCTTAAGAATAATCCATTAAATGCTGCTGTCCCTTTCACCAATTTATTGAAGAGAAAACGAACCAGGGCCAGCAAGTACAGGCTCATTCTGCGTACATTCAGTTTGACAGGATCAAGATTTCAGCCAGACATTTTCTGTTTTGAAACCTTGGTTTCCCTCTTTACTTCAATGCTAATCCAAACACAGAGCATCAGAAAAATTTGAAAAGTACAAAAGCCACAAGTGGCAACTCAACTAGCCTCACTGCCATAAACCTTTCCTTCCAACCCATGTCCAATGCTGGATTACTCAGTAGCTTTCCTGCCTTTATCTTGGTTTTCAAGAAATTCCTCTGTCTTCACTTTATTTCATAATTAAAGGTAAATGGTTTATTTCTCTAAAAATAGAAGCAATTTTTAAACAACAGTTATGCAGATCAATCTGCAAAGGAGCCCTCAAAGTAAAAGCATGAATTGTTATCATATGTTGCCTTATTCAGGCTCGGATGGTGTGAAGAGCTTTTCTCTGTCCACAGGCTGAGCTGGAGTTGGTTGACACTTGCTCATTGTTTCCGCACCTTGTGGAAATGTCACACTCGGTGCCATCTGCCTGTCAGCCTACTCACTCCTAACTCTGTCCAACAAAAAAAGCTTCACATGCACCTTTGAGAACTTCCAAACATCGAAATGTATTAGGCTTGCTAATGATGGGAAAAGCTAACTCAGAGAAGCTATATTGAGACAAACCAACTCACAGACACTCTGGTTAGAAATTCTGAAAGTTGAGTACTGTACTTCTGCCACCTATACCCATGTGGGTAAGTTGTGTTCCTGCAGTTGTGCTCATTTTGAACAGTAAGGTAAAAGTGAGGACTGCAGATGCTGGAGATCTGAGTCTAGATCAGAGTGGTGCTAGAAAAGCACAGCAGGTCAGGCAGCATCCAGGGAGCAGGAAAATCAATGTTTCGGGCAAAAGCCCTTCATTAGGAATTTTGATCAGTCAGGCTATGCAAAAGTAAAGGCCAGTAATATAACCGTGTCAATAAAGCAATTACTGTACTATTAGACAAGAAAGGACATATAACACATAATATAGAGCAACAGCAGTAATCCTACACATTAAGAAGGGTACAAAATACATTGTGGAAGTTAGCATGCTTTTTGGCAAGAAAATGTTTAGGTACAGCAGTGCTTTCAACCTGAGAGTGACCTTTGAGGAAAATTTAAGTATTTTTTAAATTGCATGAAGATCTTCAACTCTCCCAAATAAAGAAAGATGTAGGAGGCTGAGACACATGGGAACAGGTATAAATTGGCCATCCCTGGATCCTGTTCTCTCATTTGTACGAATAGGTGGTCTTGTCGCCCCTCAAGCCTTTACCGCCTTTCAGTAAGATCATCATTTGTGGTTTAACTCCTTCCTCTGATACTTTTAGCTAACAAACATTTGTTGACTTCCAGCACCCACCACCTCTTAGAACTACATAGTCGTAATGGTGCAGAAGAAATTGTGCCAACTCTGTAGAGCAATCCAGTCAGACCCATTGCCTTGGTATATCCTCATAGCTATGCAAGTTTATTTCCTTCAATTATCTATCCAGTTTCATTTTCAAATTGATTACTTCCACTGCTCACTTGGGCACAAATTCCAGACTTTCAGTAAAAGGTTCCTTCTGCCATTTTCACTGCATGTATTGGCTAAAATCTCAAATCTGTGACCCTTACCACATGATCAGCTCATGGACAGCTTTTCTTTATTGGTCTTATTTAAACCTATTATAATTGTAGAAATCTCACAAATCTGCCTTCAGTCTCCATTGCTCAAAGGAATGCAATCCCAGCTAATCTTACAGTTAAAATCTTTATCTCTAAAACCGACTTTCACAAACCTTTGCATCCTTCCTGAAGTGCGTTGACGAGAACTCCATGCATAACCAAAGCTTTGCAAAGTTTCTTCAATTCCCTGCTTTTGTACTCTAGTTATATTTAAAATTCCAATGTCCCATATCCTTTGTTTATTACTCTGTCAGTGTCTCATCATATTTTTCATATGACCTGACCTGAATACTTGAGAACTGTGCCATGAAGTCTCTCTATTCCTTCCTGTGCATTGTAACTCCATATTCCTTCTGTCAAAATGAATCACTTCCAGTTCTCCGATTGTCAACTGGTAATCTTAGGTTTAAGGGAAGTGGCAAACAAAAGAGCAGAGTTTTTTATGCAGTGGATGACTGGAAAACGTGGAATAATGCTTGAAAAGGAGAATGTTGGCGATTATGGGCATGGAGAGATGACGTGGGTCTAATTAGATGGGTTCGTGCCAGGTATCTGCAAAAACTGATGAGCTGAATGACCTTTTCTGTCCCATAAACTCACGAATATCTAATCATTCTTATTTTCTTTTCCCAGTGGAGGACGTGAGGTGTCCATGCGAGAAAGCCGACGGGAGCGGGAAGGGAGAGAAATGCTAGCAAGGGAACGAGTCCGACTGCAGATTGAGAGGATGCGTCTTGAAAGAGAGAGACTGGAACGAGAGGCACTGGAAAGAGAAAGACTGTTCATTGAAGGGGTGAGGAAAGTGAACTGAACGGTCAAAAATAAGAGCGTGTAGGCAGACTGAATGGTATGATAGATTATTGTGGAAAGAAAACATCTATCTGACTCGGGAAAATTATCGTGGTTTTTGTGGGCAAACTATTGAAAAAATTACCCAACTGAACCAACTACTTTCCTGTCAGTCAACTTAAAGTCATCAGAGTATTCAAAAGGTAATGAATAGTGCTATCAAGTGGCATTTCACTCAGGAATAACCTGTTTACTTCTGCCCAGTTGGGTTCTACTCGACTTCATTATAGTCTTAGTCTGAAAAATGAATGGAAGAGCAAAATTCCAGAAGTAAGGTGACTGTCATTGACTATGAGACGTAAGGAGCACAGTAAAGTTTATTTCAATGGAAATGAGAAGTTGGCTTGGCAACAAGTTTTCACCCTTTTTGTCTTATATATATTTGAGTGATCTATTGAAATTTGGCATTCTTGCTTTTGTACTGATGTTTACAAGGTGAAAAATTTAATAAAAATAACTATTTTGTTTCAGCAATATTCATAGAGTTGAGTTGGTTGCTTAGACAAGAATGTGGGTATCTGTAACTATTCCAAAACGTGAGCCGGCACCATCATCAAGTGAATGGGAAGAAAGGAAGATTAGGAAATCATTAAAGATGAGCATATTACTAAGTTACTTGCACTAAGATGACTCCTGAAATTAATTGGTCACGTAGAAATATCAAACCAGTAACAATAAATTTGACAGAAATCTGAATGAAAATGCTGTGGTTCAGCTATCAGGTTAGCTTTGATGAGATACCCCTGTGAAGCATGTTCATTTACAGCACTGTTGTATCCCTCTCCTGCAGGAGAGGAGGCGAGAACAAGAACGAATACGTCGTGAGAAGGAAGAGCTGTGCCGTGAGATACGCTATGAACAGAGTCTGAAAAGGCGTTATGATGATAGGTAAAACACTTTTAGTTTACTTTTAAGATCTTTGGAAGACATGGGTATCCCCGTTTCTGATTTTTACTCCAAGCAAATAAATTGTGACAATGAATCATACAGCCCACCCTTGCTTACTGGCCAGCAGATCTTAAGCAAACATCATTAGAAGCACTGAAATCACTTCATTCTTCCAGGGGATGTGGAAAGTATTGAATTTGGTTCCCACATTTGACTCCTGTTTATTGACAATGTGACAGAACTTGGTTGGATTGAGTTGAGACAAGCAGCATGAGCTATTTTGACACTCAACACCTAACAACGGGGCTACTTCAGGAACTGAAAAATGGGTTATTCATGAAAGTTGGAACGAAAAGGGTTTAATTAGCCCCACTTCCTGAAAGGTAAACCAGAAATCTTAACCTCGTTTACAGCCTAGAAGTAGTACAGGAATTTGAACCGTCTGTGTTGTTACAACATCGGGATCATAAGCTAAACCAATACAGCCTCACTATCAATAGATTCACAACACAATGAAATTAAAACATTCCATCACCCTCAAAATTTCTCAATTGTTCCTAACTAGAGTCATAGAGATGTACAGTGTGGAAGCAGACGCTTTGGTCCAACCCATCCATGTTGACCAGATATCCCAACCCAATCTGGTCCCACCTGCCATCACCTAGCCCATATCCAGATGTCTTTTAAATGTTGTAATTGTACCAGCATCCTCCACTTCCTCTGGCAGCTCATTCCATACATGAACCAGCCTCTGCGTAAAAATGTTGCCCCTTCGGTCCCTTTTATATTTTACCCCTCTCACCCTGAACCTATGCACTCTAGTTCTGGACTCCCTGACCCCAGGGAAAAGACTTTGCCTATTTATCCTATCCATTCCTCTCATAATTTTGTAAACCTCTATAAAGTCACCCCTCAGCCTCCGAAGCTGCAGGGAAGACAGCCCCAGCCTGTTCAGCCTCTCCCCATAGCTCAAATCTTCCAACCCTGGCAACATCCTTGTTAATCTTTTCTGAATCCTTTCAAGTTTCACAACATCTTTTAGATAGGAAGGAGACCAGAATTACATGCAATATTCCAACAGTGGCTTAACCAATGTCCTGTACAGCCACAATATGACCTACCATCTCCTGTACTCAGTACTCTGACCAATAAAGGAAAGCATACCAAATGCCGCCTTCACTATCCTATCTACCTGCGACTCCACTTTCAAGGAGCTATGAACCTGCATTCCAAGGTCTTTGTTCAGCAACACTCCCTAGGGCCTTACCATTAAATATATAAGTCCTGCTAAGATTTGCTTTTCCAAAATGCAGCACCTCTCATTTATCTGAATTAAACTCCATCTGCCACTTCTCAGCCAATTTAGCCCACCTGATCAAGATGCTTTTGTAATTTAAGGTAACCTTCGCTGTCTGCAATACCTCCAATTTTGGTGTCATCTGCAAACTTACTAACTATACCTCTTATGCTCACATCCAAATCATTGACTTTACAAATAATGGATCTTGGATACCAAGCTTCTAACTTAAAGAGAAATTAACAATTTATTATTAATAACTTAACACAACACGGATAAGCCACAAGGGAATTTGCTTCGTATCAACAGTCTAAGCCCAATCTTCTTTGATGATAAACCCCCACTCTCTGTAAGACACACAGGCACAGTTAAGGGGCAAATTTAAAAAAAAATAAAAGAATTGTCAGTTCAATAACCGTTTCAATGATGAATACCAGGGCTTTGTGAAATCTTTGGGTGATGGGTTGGATTACAAGCACATAATGAGAGCGCAAATCAAAACCATAAAACAGCTTCAAGTCTGGCAGCTTCTAAAGCAAAAGCTCTGCCCTGCCCAAACAGCCAATTAGTACCAGTTCACTCATTGTTTTCTCTTACTTTATCAATATTCTGTCATTGGCTGGTCAGAACCAGTCCTCCCTTGATTGATTAATTCAGTATCGAACTAACTGCCAGTCCCTGACCATGACAACATCTCCAATCTGAAAAGTCTACAGTATTCTTAATTATCTTTCCAGGCCAGTTCTCATCAGCAAATATCAGTCTTCTATTCTCTCTCTCTCGTTTTTCTTTTGGAAACAAGCTGTTGTTCAGTGTTGAACTATTGGCCTCAACTCTGTTCCAAACTAGAATGAACCAAATAAAAGAAAAATAGTGATAGTCTCAATCCAGTCTAAGGTCAGAAGTTATCCGTTTATGAGTTGAAATTCAGTACAAAAACAGGAGAGAGGATGCACTTGGAAGGAAAAAGGAGGAGGATAGAAGATTCATGCTAAATTATACAACTCTTCATGGAAATGAAGGAAGACACTCCCTTTTGGAATGTTTGCATAAATATCTTGCAGGCAGGAGAATGATTGCACTAGATAAAATACATTGGGTCCTACACCTTATGAAATGAGGGAAAGATTAAAACGAAGATATGTTACTAATCTTTAATCGAATATTAATAGCTGTAGTATTGTGCCCAATTCTGGGCATACTTTAGGAAGGATGTGAAAGTACAGACGAATAGCTCAAATGATGAGGGGTTATAATTACTTGGATAGCCTGGAGAAATTGGGGTTGTTTGCCATAGAGCAGGGCATGCAAAGTGGCGGTTTGACCAGTATCAGTAAATAAACTGTTCCCATTGGCTGGGAGCACGTAATTAATGTAGTCCTCTTTAAAGTGATTAACTAGAGAATCAGACTTAATATAAAGAAAACGTTTCTGCACAAATTGTTTGGATTTGGTATGTGCTGCCTGATTGTGCAGACTGTAAGCAATCTGTCTAGAGGACAAAAAGAGCTATTTACTCAATCATGCTTGTTCTGATTCTTTGAAGATTTCAATTTGTCCCATATCTCAGATTTTCAGCTCTTAACCTAAGACCATAAAAAGTAGGAACAACAGTTTGCCTTTGAGCTTCTCGAGCTTGTTCCACCATTCAATAGGATTATGGCTCAGGTTCACTTTCCTGACCTTCCCCTGTCACCCTTGATTTCCCTACTGATCGAGGATCTATTTTAAATATATTCAGCCTTCAGTATATTCAAGGATTCTGCTCCCATAGGTCTCTGTAGCAAGAAGTTGAAAATCGCAACCCTTTGAGAGAAGAAACTTCACTTCATCTCAATGTTTTTATTTTGACCTTAAATTGGTGCCCATTTATTCTGTGACTGTGCCCTCTGGGCTCACTGTGAGGGGAAACATCCTTTCAGCATTTACCTTGTCAAGCCCTTTAAGATCCTATATGTTTCAATGAAATTACCTCTCATTCTTCTAAACTACAATGAGTAGCGTCGCAGCCTGGTCAGCCTTTGCTCAAAAGATAACCCTGTCATCATCCTAGGAATCATCTTAGTAAATTTTCTCTGAACTGCTTCCAAGTACATCATGTCTTTCCTTATAGAGACCAAAACTGCTCACAGTGCACCCAGATGTGGTCTCACCAGAACCTTGTATGATTGATACTCTTATACTCCAACCCCCTTGAAATAAGGGTCAGTGTTGCATTAGCCTTTCTGATTGTCTGCTCACCACCACCCAGCCTTTTTAGATAGTGTTCCTCATCATCATAACATGCTGCAGAAAATTATTGTTTTGTTGTTCTGCTTAATTATCTCCTATGCTTCTGTCAATATAACCAGTTTCTCATTTAGTGTGCTCAAGCATTTATCCATTCCTCCCTTTAACTTTCAATGCTGCAAGGGAGAAGAAGCCTTCTTTCTCCAGTCACTGCAGATAACTGAAACCCTACATTACAGCACTATTTTCCACAATTTCTGTAACACCCTTTTTTAACCTTGGAAATGGTATGTTGGACTTCAGAGACTCCTACAATGCAGCAAAGGGTATTTGGCCCATTGAGTATGCACCAACGTAATTTTTTTCCCCAAATCTCCTGCCCCTTATCCTAAAACTATGCAATCTTGTGATTGACCCCTCAACCAAGGGGAGCAGCTGCTCTCTATTCACCCTTTCATACCCCTCATAATCTTATACATCTCAATCATGTCCCCTCTGCTCTAAAGAAAACTATCCATGCGTTTCTAATCTCTCCTTATAGCTCAGTGTTTCCACCCAGGCAACATCCTGGTGAACCTCCTCTTGTGCTGTCACATCCTTCCTCTGGTGAGATGATCAGAACTGCACACACTACTCCTACTGTGGACTGAACCAACACTCTGTACAACTCCAACATTACTTCCTTGTCCTTTTCTTCAACCATGGCATTGAATATAGCAAGTGTCCCATATGCCGCCTTAACTGTCCTGACAACTTCAGAAAGATCCCTCTGTTGTTCCAAGTTACCCCGTGTCCTGCCATTCATTAAGTACTCTCTCCAACTTGTTTCTTCCTGAGTTCATTACAACTTACTTATCAGGGTTAAATATCATCTGCCACTGGTCTGCCCATTTGACCAATCACTCTATATCTTCCTGTAACCAACAGCCATCTTCACTGTTAACCACTGTACTAATCTTGTCATGCGCAAATTTGCTTATCATTTGTCCCCATGTTTTCATGTATATCATTAATGTATATAAAACACAGTAAGGGTCCCAGTTCTAATCCTTGTGGTCCACTGCTGGACATTGGCCCCTAGTCACTTTAACAGACCTCTATCACTACCCTTTGTATCATGTTAGGAAGCCAGTTTCTGATCTACTTTCCGAAATGCCCTCCGTTCCATTTGCTTTAACCTTCTCAATCAGTCTCCCATATGGGACTGTTATAGACCAGGCCAGACCACTCAAAACAGTTAAGAAAGTAGCCCAGACCCTAACTTTGTTAGTTGTTTTAAGCAGATGTAGAGTGGATATTCCAGAAGTGATGCAACTGGCCCAAGTTTAAACAGAACAGAATTTATTTACAAAATTGCCGAATGAAACGCAAACAAAAGAGAACAGGATATCGAATAACTTAACCTATCCGAAAGCCCAACAAACTATCCCACCTTAATGATGCTGTTCCAAATATTTGCAACAATCCCCATAAACACCCCTTGGCAAAAAAGGAAAAATGAAACACAGGGTCTGAGAGGAGATTCAGCATGGAGCACCTTCTTCCGTGTAGCTGTTTCTTTGACCAGCAGCCTCAAACTGACTGACTGCTTTCTCTAAATAACCAGATTACTCAAACCAAACCAAACCAGAGAAAAGCTGAGCTCTGAGAACTGGCTCCTTTCAGTGCACAAGTGATTTTTTAAAAATTTAAAAGCTGCTTCAAGTAGATAAAGCCAGACATTTCATAACCTGTGTCTGGTAAAACAGCCAAGGTCAACGCAACCTTGTTTAAAGGATCAGCATCCTCCCAGGGATGTTGTCAAAAGCTTTGCTAAAATCTATGTAAGCTACATCAATTGAATTTCGCTTATCCATGTGCTTGATCACATTTTCAACAACTTCTAACAAATTTGTTAGGCATGACCTCCCTCTGACAAAGCCTGCTAATTTTCCCTCACAAACCTATTCCTTTCCAAATCTATTCATTCCTTCAGAATTTTTCTCCAGTACTTTCTCCACCACTGACATGACACACAGGTTCCGTACTTTCGTGGTTCATCTATTAGTTTTAAAATAGTGATGAAAAAGGATAGACTGAATCTAAAAGTGGAAGTTCTAAATTGGAGGGAGGCCAGTTTTGATGGTATTAGGTAAAAACTTTCAACAGCTGATTGGGGGCAGTTGTTCGCAGGTAAAGGGACGGCAGGAAAATCCTTCAGAAATGAGAGTCCAGAGACAGGATATTCCTATTAGGGTGAAATGAAAGGCTGGTAGGTATAGGGAATGCTGAATGACTAGACAAATTGAGCATTTGGTTAAGAAAAGGAAGGAAGCATATGTCAGATAGAGGCAGGAGAGATCAAGTGAATCCTTAGAGTATAAAGGCAGTAGGAATATACATATAAGGGAAGTCAAGAGGGCAAAAAGGGGACATGAGATAGCTTTGGCAAATAGGGTTAAGGAGAATCCAAAATTTTTTTTTAATAAATAGATTAAGGACAAAATGGTAACTAGGGAGAGAATAGGACTCAAAGATCAGCAAAGCAGCCTATGTGTGGAGCTGCAGGAGATGGGGGAGATACTAAACGAGTATTTTGCATTTACTGTGGAGAAGGACATGGAAAATGTAGAATGTGGGGAAATAGATGATGGCATCATGAAAAATGTCCATATCACAGAGATGGAGGTGCTGCATGTCTTGAAACACATAAAGGTGGATACATCCCCAGGACCTGATCAGGTGTACCCAAGAACTCTGTGGGAAGCTAAGGAAGTGATTGTTGGGCCCCTTGCTGAAATAGTTATATCATTGATAGTCACAGGTGAGGTGCCAGAAGTCTGAAGGTTGGCTAACGTGGTGCCACTATTTCAGAGAGGTTGTAAGGAAAAGCCAGGGAATTATAGACCGGTGAGCCTGATGTCGGTAGTGGGCAAATTCTTGGAGAGAATCCTGAGGGACAGAATGTACATGTATTTGGAAAGACAAGGACTGATTCGGGATAGTCAGCATGGCTTTATGCGTGGGAAATCATGTCTCAAACTTGATTGCATTTTTGAAGAAGTAACAAAGTACATTGATGAGGGCAGAGCGGTGGAGGTCAGGAAGGCGTTCGGCAAGGCTCCCCATGGGAGACTGATTAGCAAGATTAGATCTCATGGAATACAGGGAGAACTAGCCATTTGGATACAGAACTGGCTCAAAGGTAGAAGACAGAGGGTGGTGGTGGGGGGTTGTTTTTCAGACTGGAGGCCTGTGACTAGTGGAGTGCCACAAGGATCGGTGTGGGTCCACTACTTTTTGTCATTTATATATACATATATGATTTGGATGTGATCATAGGGGATATAGTTAGTAAGTTCACAGATGACACAAAAATTGGAAGTGTAGTGGACAGCGAAGAAGCTTACCTCAGAGTGCAACAGGATCTTGATCAGATGGACCAATGGGCCAGGGAGTGGCAGGTGGAGTTTAATTTAAATAAATGTGAGGTGCTGCTTTTTGGAAAAGCAAATCAGATCAGGGCTTATATACTTAATGTAAGGTTAGGGAGTGTTGCTGAACAAGAGACCTTGGAGTGCAGATTCATAGCTCCTTGAAAGTGGAGCCACAGGTAAATAGGGTAGTGAAGAAGGTATGCTTTCCTTTATTGGTCAGAGTATTGAGTACAGGAGTTGGGAGGTCATGTTGCGGCTGTCCAGGACATTGGTGAGGCCACTGTTGAAATCTTGTATGCAATTCTGGTCGCCTTCCTATCGGAATGATGTTGTGAAACTTGAAAGGGTTCAGTAAAGATTTACAAAGATGCTGCCAGGGTTGGAGGATTTGAGGGAGAGATTGAATATGCTAGGGCTGTTTTCCCTGGAGCGTCGGAGGTTGAGGGATGACCTCGTTGAGATTTATAAAATCATGAGGGGCATGGGTAGGATAAATAAACGAGATATTTTCCCTGGAGTAGCGGAGTCCAGAACTAAAGGGCAAATGTTTAGGGTGAGAGGGGTAAGATATAAAAGGGACCTAAGGAGCAACATTTTCAGAGGAAGGTGCATATATGGAATGAGCTGCCAGAGGAAGTGGAGGAGGCTTGTACAACTGCAGCATTTAAAAGGCATTTGGATGGGTATATGAATAGGAAGGGTTAGAGGGATATGGCTGGGTGCTGGCAAATAGGAATAGATTATTTTAGGGTATCTGGTCAGCATAGACTAGTTGGACCAAGGGTCTGTTTCTGTGCTGTACATCTGTGACGCCCTTCTTAAAATGTGGAAACTTATTAATCATCCTTCAATCCTCGGGCACTTCCCCCTGTGGTTTGAGAGGAATTATAAATTTTTGTCAAAGCCCCTGCAATTTCCTGCCTCGCCTCCCATAGCAGTGTGGGATGCAATTCACCTGGGCCAGGCATTTCTGATTTTAAGCCCCACAGAGCCACCAGGATTTCCCCATTTCCAATGTCAAACTGTCTAAGTTCCTCATAACTTCTTCCTTTTAATATATTTATAGAATATCTTAGGATTCTCCCTAATCCTGTTCGCAAGTCCTTTTTCATATCCACCTTTTGCTCTTCTCACTGCTTTCTAATATTCCCTCCTTGCACTTGCTATACTTCTGCAGGGCTGCAGCTGAATTACTGCCTTTGGACTTGCTAAAAGCCCTGCTCCTCCTCCATCCAGTGCTGAATTAACCTGGACATCTCGGGCTCACTGAATGTATTGCTCCTGCATTTATTTCTAAAGGGTACATATTGGACCTGTCCCCTCTCCAGCTCCTTTATGAATGCTTCCTATTGGTTCGCTCTAGACTTAGCTGCAAGGAGCTGCTCCCAGTCCATGATCAGAACAAATTTGAATGTACTGTGTTGTGGTCACTATTGCTAAAATGTTCCCCCACTGCCACATTGAACACTTGCCCATCTTGTTTCCCCAGAACCAGATCCAGCTCTCCACCATCCCTTGTTGGGCCTTCTGTGTATTGGTGCAAACACTCCCCTGAATATATTTCAAGAAATCCAATCCGTCTAAACCCTTAACAGTGTGACTATCCCAGTTTGTTGAAAAAGTTGAAATCCTCTCGTATAATTACTTCTACACACCTCAGTGAACCTTTTCATATGTTTGGCTCCTCTATGTCCCACTGACTCTTTGGGGGTCTATAATACACTACCAATAAAGCAGCTGCCCTCTTAACATTCCGAAGTTCGACCCACAAAGTCTTGTTTGAAGCCCCTTCCAATTTATCACTTCTCCTTATTGTAGTATTTGACTCCTTCATTAATTGTACAACAACACCACCCTTTTTACACCCTCACCTAAAGATCCTATACCCTGGAATGTTGAGTTGCCAATCCAGCCCTTTCCTCCTCCATGTTTCTGTGATTGCAACAATATCATACTTCCATGAGTCCATCCATGCCACTACCCCATCAGTCTTATCTTTTACACTTCTAGCATTAAAGTTAAGACCATCCAGCCTTGCATTAGTCTCTCTACACTCAACGTAACTGAGCTCACCTTTGCTGTAGCATGATGTGTCTCTGTTTCATTGATATTCTGTGTTCGTTCTCCTTGCCAGACTAGCTTAAACTCCTCCCAATAGAACTAACAAATCTACCTGCAAGGATGTTGGTCGCAATGTGATTCAGGTGGAGATGGTCATGTTTGCATATGTTCCCACCTTTCCCAAAACAGTCCCAGTGATCCAGGAATCTAAAACCCTCCCTCTTGCACCAACTCATGCGTCTCACATCAGCTCTCCTATTTCCTTATTTCTGAACTGACTAGCATGTTACACCATGAGTAATCCAAAGGCTATGTAGTGAGGGGATTTGATTACAGAAGCAGGGCTCTCTTGCTCTTAACAGTCTGGGGCATTGGTAAGACCACACCTGCCGTATTGTGTGCAGTTTTGGTCTCTTTATCTGAGGAAGATTATTTTAGCTGTTGAGGGAATGCAAAAAAGGTTTACCGGACAGGTTCCTGGAATGATAGGACTGGTTCCTGGGATGGTAGGACTGATTTACAGGAAGCAACTGGAACATTTAGGACTGGTGTCTGAGATGAGTCATCTCTCTTATGAAGGGAGATTGAGCAGCTTAGGATGAAGGTTTCTTCAGTTCAGAAGGAGGAGAAAAAATTTAATTGAACTATATACGTTGCTAAAAATGCCTTTGTCAGCACTTTCAGATACTTAACACACTGTGGAAAAACTTGCCCCTCACATCTCCTTTAAGTGTACTACCTTTTTTATGAAACTTTCTAGCCCCCAGTAATTGACATCTCTAGCCTCAGAAAAAGACTCCAACTATCCACTCTATCCACGCCTCTCATAAATTTGTAAACTTTTATCAAGTTGTCCTTCATCCAAGTTAAAACAAACCAGGTTTGTCTAATCTCTCCTCACAGCTAAAAGTCTCCAAACCAGGCAAGATCCTGGTGAGCCGTTTTTGTACCCTCTCCAAAGTCTTCATTTCTTCCTTGTAGTGTGGTAACCAGAACTGCACGCTGTCTTCTAAGTGTGGCCCAACTTAATTTCTGTGCAGCTGCAAAATGATTTGCCAATTTTTAATACTAAAGCCCGACGTATTTCCCTTAACAAATCCTATTCTAACAGGATTAGGTCGAGTAGATGCAGCAATGTTTTGTATGACTGAGTTTTTCAAAACTAGTGGTCACAGTCTCTTATTAAGGGGTTGATCTTTTAGGATAGGCTTGAGAAATTTCTTCATCCAGAGAGTGATGAACATGAGATTCTCTGCCATGGAAAACTGTTGAGACAGCAGTATTGAATGTTCTCATGGAGTATGATGTACCTCTGGGGGCTAATGTGATTAAAGGTTACAGGGCAAAAGTAGGAATAGGCTGGGTGATCAGACATGACCATTTTGAATGGCAGAGCAGCCTGAAAGAGCCAAATGGCTTACACCTCTAAAATCTGTTTCTTATCCTTTCTAAAGAGTGGTGCCAAGAGTGAAACCCATACAGTAGCTGAGACATAATGAGACTGAGTCTAGTTCTGGACTCTCTTCCCCCTGCCCCCCGCCCCAGGTTTACTAACATTGCCTTGGTCTCATACGTTTAATTCCACTTTATAAAGCCAGACAAACCCATATGCTTTTGTAACAACCTTCTTAGCTTGCCCTGCCATCTTGAAAGATTGTGGCCCTGCACTCTTGTTAGGTTCTTTTACTCTTGAGATTCTTACACACTTGATAGAACTGCAACACACCAATTTCTGTGAACATGCAACCGAATTCATTCAGCACAGCACAGTATAAGCTAGGTGACCCCCCCCCCCCCCCCCCCCCACCCTATTCACAGGCATGCAAAGTTGGTTCAAAGTGAGGCACTGAATAAAGAAAGCACATCCCCTTTAATATTTCATTAATGTCCAAAGAGATAGCACAATTTAATTTTTTACATTACACCCTCACTTGTCCCTGGTCCCACACTGTTGAAACTGTATTATTTTACATGTACTTCCTTCTTTTTCTTTGAATTATTTAAAGCAGACTTATTTGTGTTAAATTTAATCATTTGTGCATCTGCCCATTCAGCAGGGTCTGCCCAGTTCAGTACGATATGTCCTCCTAGCAGCAACACCTTGCTCTCCCCCTCTCCTGTGCTATCTCCCTTGTGAAAAGCAACTATTTACCACTCCTTTGTTTTCTGCCCCTTTGTGTGCTCAGGCAGCCACTGTTAAGTACATGTGCATCAGCTGTGCTGACAAGTCTGTTATGACGTCATCAAATGCTACATGCTAGCTGTCAGCCTCATTACCCTTGCCCATCCTGGTTATTTCATCAATCCAAAAAGGTTAGTCAAATACAGTTTTCCTTTTAAGAAAAATTTTGAGCTTTTTTCCTCCATCCTTTCAGTCTATTTAATAGTTTTAATATTTACTTCCCTTCCCTAACCACATCATGTTGACATTGAATTTCATTTGTTATTTCGCGACAATCTATCTTCGCTATTAGCGAGTCCAGCTTGCTAATCTATCTTCATTTGATCAATCAGCCAGTGATTGCTTTTCCTCCAAGGTGTCATCAGTATGATTTGACAGATTTGTTTCTGTGTTCACATTTCATGCAGTGATAGTTTGAGTACATGTTGATCACTTCCTGCCATCTGTATACGGCCATCTTCTGACTTGGGCAATCCACTTCATAGGAAAGTACAGCACAGTACAGGCCCTTCAGCCCTCTATGTTGTGCCGGCCTTTGATCTTATTCTAAGATCAGACTAACCTACACGCCCTTCATTGTACTATCTACCGTGTATGTATCCAAGAGTCGTTTAAATGTCCCTCTACTACCTCTGACATCTCCCCTAAACCTTCCTCCAGTTACCTTAAAATAATGCCCACTCGTAATAGACATTTCCACCATGGGAAAAAGTCTCTGGCTATCCACTCTTATCTATCCCCCTCAACATCTTGTGCACCTGTATCGAGTCACCTCTTATCCTCCTTCACTCCAATGAGAAAAGCCCTAGCTCCTTTAATCTTTCTTCGTAAGACTTCCCCTCCAGTCTAGGCATCTCCTCTGCACCCCCTCTCACGCTTCCACATCATTCTTATAATGAGGGACCCAGAACTGAACACAATATTCCAAGTGTGCCCTAACCAGGGCTCTTTCAAGCTGCAGCATGACCTTGTGGCTCTTAGTCTCAATCACACTGCTAATGAAAGCTAACACACCATACGCCGCCTTAACGACCCTATCAACCTGGGTGGCAACTTTAAGGGATCTGGGCACACGTCACCCAAAATCCCTCTCTTCCTCCACACTGGTAAGAATCCCGCCTTTAACCCTCTATTCTGCATTCAAATTCGACCTTCCAAAATGAATCACTTCACACTGTTTTCCAGGTTGAACTGCATCTGTCACTTCTCAGCCCAGTTCTGAATCCTGAATCCCATTGCAAACTACAGCAGCCCTCCATGCTATCCACAACTCCACCAACCTTCGTATCATTAGCAAACTTACTAACCCATCCTGCCAATTCCTCATCTAAGTCTTTTATAAAAATCACAAAGAACACCACTGATCACCAAGCTCTAGGCTAAATACTTTGCAACTACCATCACCCTCTGTCTTCTATGGGCCAGCCAGATTTCCCTGTATCCCATGCCTCCTTTCTTTCTGAATGAGCCTACCATGGGGAGCCTTATCAAATGCCTTACTAAATTCAATGTACGTCACATCAACTGCTCTACTTCCATCAATATGTTTTGTCGCATCCTCAAAGAATTCAGTCAGGTTTGTGATGGATGACCTGCCCCTCCCAAAGCCATGCTGATTATCTGTAATCAAGCGATGGTTTTTCAAGTAATCATAAACCCTGTCTCTCAGAGCCTTCTCCAATACTTTACCACCACGGACATAAGACTGACTTGTCTGTAATTCCTAGGGTTATCCCTATTCCCTTTCTTGAACATTTGCCTCCCTCCAATCGTCATCACTACTTTAGTGGACAGTGAGAATGCAAAGATCATTGCTGAAGGCGCAGCAATCTCTTCCCTCGCTTCCTGTAGTAACCAAAGTTATATCCTGTCTGGCCCAAGGGATATATCTACCCTTAATGTTTTTCAAAATTTTCAGCACATCCTCCTTTCTAGCATCAGCCTGTTTGAGCATATCAGTTTCTTACACGCTGTCCTGAAAAACATGAACGTCCCTCTCAATAGTGAATACTGAAGCAAAGTATTCATTAAGGACCTCCCCTATTTCTTCTGATTGCATGTACAAGTTCCCTGCACAATTCCTGATTGACCCCATTATTCCCTGCATAATTTTATATGTTTCTGTAAGATCATTCATTGTAAACCCTCATTCTTCTAAATTCCAATGAGTGTTGTCCTGGTCTACTCAATCTCTCGTATGCCAACCCTCTCAATTCCAGCATCAACCCAATTAACCTCCTCTTCATCCCTGCAGTGGCAGTACACTCTTAAGTAAAGAGACCAAATCTATACACAGTGCTCCAGGTGTGACCTCACCTGCACCCTATATAGCTGCAGCATAACCTCCCTATTTTTAAACTCCATCCCTTTAGCAATTATTGACATGTTATTTGTGTCTTCCACTGTGAAGACTATCTCAAAATACTTGTTCAACACCTCAGCCATTTCCCAATTGCCCATTAAACCCCAGTTCCCGTCCTCCAAAGGACCAATGTTTATCTTAAACGCTCTTTTTCATTTTATACATTCAGAATGATGTCATAGACTACAATGTGAAGCAGTCATGATGAATGATAAACATAGGGCATCTAAAAGGAAACCAAAAATGTACAGCTTCATCACAGAATAAGAAAATGAATATCTTTTCACAACCATGACAGATGAGAGTGTTTGTCATGCATGTCACCAAAGTATATCAATAAATAAAAAGGGGAATTTAGAGCAATGTCATAGAGAAAAATAAATTCAGAGACAGTTATCCCTTCAACAGTACAATTCAGAGGCAAAGAAAGTTGACCAGCTGAAAGCTCAGCAATAAGGAAAAAACATTCAATTTCCTATCACTGATTTTGTTTTCCACTTCAAGCCCACAAAAAAGTCGCCATCATGTTTTTGGCCTGTCAAATGAGTAACTGGTTAACCTCCCGTGGCAAAAAGAGCAGCGCCAGACCTTTCACCAGACCTTTACAAGATCCTCTATTTGTGAAGTACATTAGAGACAAGCTAGGTAGGCATGGTATTTGCAGATTAATTGTCTCACTTTGTTTCTTGCTATTAATTTTCGTCTTTAGTGGTGTGAGGCTGTGACTTTACACATGCAGCTTCTCGACTCTGATTCACATTTATGATGAGATTATTACTTTTCCTTTCTCAGCCCCTTGAACCGAGATTGGAACACTGACCGGAGCCGGAAGATGAGTGGATTTCAGGATCGATCCTGGCAAGGAAGCGTTGATAGTGGACTGATGTCAAGAGATCATTGGCAAAGTAAAACTTAACAGTCAAATTATGTTTCTGAGTAGTTTAATAAAAAGAAGTGTTTTTCATACTTATTCCATCTCTAAGACAAATTCTACAGCTTCATATTTCTGAAGACATGATTAGTACTCAGCAGTAATTACCATCTTTAATGGTTAAAAGGGAAAGTAATCTCAGTGTTCTGAAAATTGGAACATTTGAGTTAAATGTGAATCCACTATTCCCACTGGTCAGTAAGCTGGTTGCTAGAGCATTAGATTTGAAGTGATCATTTAAAGAATGTGAAGTGTGACTTGGGAACTGTTTCAACGTTAGAGACTTTTAAGATGGAATGGCCTAACATCTCTAGTGGGTGATAAATTCAGAAAGTTATGAATCGGTGTCGAGCTGTAAGGATGAACGAACTGACCATGGTTATGTAGAGCTGGATGCCATCCATATGGGTCAGCTTAAGCAGGGTATCCTAGAAGTGAGAGGCAGAATAGTCAGCCGGGTAGATACTTTTTTTGTTTTTGCAGCTTTATGCCTGAGTCTGGACAGCTGTGGTGCCTACTCGGTGCCAGTGTTCAGGATATTTGCTCTGGGGTGCATAGGAACTTGGAGTGGAGAGGGGAAGGTCTAGGTTGTAGCGTTCCACATGGGTGCCAACAATGTAGGACTAGGAAGGAAGTCCTGTGTAGGCATTCAGTGGCTATGGACTAAATTAAGAGCTTCAATGTTAATAGTATTATCTGAACCACAAGCGAATTAACATAGGGTACAGGAGAACATATGAGTGAGGAACAAGTGTGGACTACTCAGCCCTTCAAGCTTCTCCTCTATTCAGTAAGATCATAACTAATCTGATTGGAACCTCAATTCTATTCCTGTGTACCCGTGATAATATTTCATTACCTTAGTAATCAAGAATCAATCTGCCTCGGCCCTGAAAGGATATTTAAGGATTCTGCATCCACTGCCTTTTGAGGAAGGGAATTCCAAAGACACTTGACCCTTTAAGAGAAAAGGTGTTTCCTCATCTCTGTCTAAATAGCTGACCCCATGTTTTTAAACTACGACCCTTTATTCTAGTTTTTTCCAGTAGAGAAAACATCCTGTCCCCATCCACCTTAAAGTCCCCTCAGGATCTTCTATTTTCAATTGAGTCACCTCTGACTCTAGTAAACTCCAGAGGATACAGGCCTAGCCTGTCTAACCTTTCTTTGTAAGGCAGTCCACTGCTTCCAGTTATTAGTTGAATAAACCTTCTGCAAACTGCTTCCAGCGTTCTATAAGTATGGTGATCAGTACTGTATATGGTATTCCAGATGTGGTCTCACCAATGCCCTGTATAACTGGTGCACAACCTTCCTATTCTTGCATTCAGTTTCTTTTGTAGTAACACACAACATAGAGTTAGCTTTCCTGATTACTTGTTGAACCTGCATTTTGGTTTTCTGCAATTGGTGAATGAGGATACCCAGATCTGTGTCTCAGAACTCTGCAATCTCAAACCATTTAGATAATATGTTGCTTTTTCATTATTCTGAGATACAGATTATCAGAATAGGGAAGAATATTGACCATGACAGTGTTATAAAGTGGAGGTTGACCCCCTCTGGGAATTGAAACCAAAACACCCAAAGAAGAGTAGTGTAATCTGTAAACAGAGTGTGAATGATGCGGGAAACTGCCTTTCAGCAACTTCTAGTAGTTAAACAAAATAACACTCGCTTTAAAATCAGCAAGTAACAATTTATTCATCTAACTCTAACAGTGAATAAATTAAGTAAACTGTTAATAAACCGAGTAAATCCCTTCTAACTAACTATTCTAGAATTAAACAAGAATCTAATGGTATACTGTCCCAATAAATAGAATTTCCTCTTATATAACAAAAAGTAGAATTTAGTCTCTTGAAATTCCAGACAGGTCACGTCTTTTGGGATGTTCTGTGCCTTCCCTGTCATTCTTCTGTCAGGAAAGTCTTTATTTAGAGAGTGTTTTCTCTAATATGTAGATGAGTGAGAAAACCAATTTTGAGAGAGAGAGAGTGCGAGCTGAGGGCTGTTAGCTCTGTCCAACTGCCCCTTTCTTTCATACCAGTGATGGCGTATTAATATTTCTTACAATTGGATTGGTCCTATGTTGTCAAAACCATCAGATTTAACTTTAATAGGATTTTGGCATCAAGTGCCTAGTTCACATTGGCTGAATTCAAAAATTTGTTGTCCTGGTAAAAACTGCTGTTTGGCCTACTAACTTTTCGGCCTTTTGATGTAAATGTTGCAGTTCGGGCTCTCAGTGAGCTAGCTTTTTAAATCTGTAAGCCCAGAAAAGAAACCCCATTGTTTAAATGGACCATGCAATGCCACCCAACCCCCACTACTTTACAATCTTACAAACACCAAATTATAATTTCCTACCTCCCAGTCTACAATTACTGTACCCAACTTCACAACAACAGGCATGTGACTGCAGCATTTTTGACATTACATCCCAACTGATTGAAAATCTGTTTTGGCTGAAAATGTGTTGCTGGTTAAAGCACAGCAGGTTAGGCAGCATCTCAGGAATAGGGAATTCGACGTTTCGACCATAAGCCCTTCATCAGGAATGCCCACCAGCAAAACAGTGCTGCAGATGTGGAAGTCTGGAGTTCTTGGTAAATCAACAGTTGATAGTCTGGGAAATCTATCTAAATGGGAACTGGGATTGGATCAGATGGGCAATTAAAATCTTTTCTACACATGTAGAATCTAGAATGAAGAATGGTGGTTAAATCCCCTCACAGCTGCATTTCTGCCTCTACAGAGGGAGTTTAAACTTCAGATTAAAGTGAACTGGTATAATTGTGCATGTTTTATAACTTGGCAACTAGCAGCTATGTGTATGACTCTTTATCTGCAATACTATTGTCATGCAGGTGTGTGATTCCACATAACATGTTGGCATATGTTGCTTGAGTATCCAGTGGAGATCTATCCTGTACAGGGTGAATACTGCACCTGGAATCTCTTCTGCTGCACCTACCCAGAGATTTTAGTTTAATTGTGTATCCTTGAGAGGATTTCAGTTGCAAGGCTGGTAGTAGATCTGATCAAATAATCTGTACAAAAGATATTTGCAACATTAATTCTTGAGGGAAAAGATAATTAAGTACATAATGTATTGTGTAACAAAACGTAAAATGGGTTGAAATATACTGGTAAAAGCTAGAATTTTGTAGTTGTTAGGCCTTGGTTGATGTGGGTGTAATTGATCATTCCCTGTCTTGTATGTTTCCTGAAGTGCTGAGTGTTTTTTCCATGATGAATGGAGGTATGAAAGCTTCATCACTAACCCATTGCTGTTGTAGGTGGCGATCGGGGCATGTCTGGCCCATCTGGGACAAGTTACAATATGCAGAGAGGAGGAGGAGGAATGCAAAAGTAAGTAGCCCAAAATCACACCTTAGCTGCATCTCAGAACAATGTAAACCAACTAATTTCTCAGTAAAAACACTGACCCCTGTCTTTTTGGAGGCTGATTTGATAAAGTTTCGATCGATGACCTTTATTTGAATTGGGCTATGTGGATAAGCACAACCAGATTTAAAACTTCCTGTATTTACTGTTTCATTTCTTCGAATTGCCAGTCTAAATGTTTTCCATTATGTAAGCATGTGGTTCATTCAGGACAGCTTTGCTGTGATTTGAAATAGGAATTGTAATTTCTATAGATTTTTCTATGCAACAGCTATTTTGTCGTTTTGATATTTGTTCATCTCAAATGATCTCTCACTCTACATTTAACCAAGTTCTAGTTTAACTTTATATTGAACCATCACGTCGATCAGAAATAATTGTAATGTGGTTCAGAATGAGCTGGATTGAAGTCTGTGTGAGCATATTGTACGCTGTTTTCCAACACTATCCTCAAAACCAATGATGGCAGACATTGCTATAGTGTGGGCCATGTTTACCTGTAGTGAAACAAAAGCAGTTTGCAACACAGTCCAGAGCATTTTATTGCTCTTCTAAGCTATACATGTCAAGGGACAGACCAATCAGTTCAAAGGAAAATATCTTTTTATTTAGGAGCACTTCCCAGGGCATTTCATTCCCACTGCCTGTCTTTTGTTTTCTCCCTGACTGGTTTGAAGACTTTGTTCTGTTCTGCTGAAGGCTTGCTCTATCAACATATCAATTCTGTAAAGTGAATCTGCTCTTTCTCCTTGAATCAGTGTTAATAGACACCTATTCTTCACTACGACATGCGTATCTAGTCCCCATTTATACCGTGCAGCTGAATACATTCTTGCAAATTTACTCCCTGTTTCAAGAGCACAGAAATATGTTGAGGCAAACCATGAACATGACATTGGTAGCCAAGGTAATCAGCTTCAGTATTGGGCAGTTGGCTGACTTGTGTGACATAACTGCGGATGATAGTTAATTCTATAACAGAATTGGCGCCTGTGAAATGTATTGCTGAGCTAACTACTGAGAAGTTTGAAAGGTATGGTGCTGGAAAAATACTGCAGGTCAAACAGCATTCGAGGAGCAGGAGAATCAATGTTTTGGGCATAAGCCCTTCATCAGGAATGTGGGGCGGAGGTGTGTAGAGAGCTGACAAATAAATAGAAGGGTTAGGTTGGGGGTGAGGTAGCTGGGAAGGCAGTAGGTAGATACAGATAGGGGGTGATGGTGATAGGTCGGTGGATGGGGTGAGAGGTGGTGGGGGAGCTCCGAGGAGCAGGAGAGTCGACTTCTGATTAAAGCTTGTGCTGTCAGTCTGTAGTAAAACCTTGATGTGCACCCTAAACATAATTGAACAGCATCACAGGCAGGGAAAATATGAAATGATTCTGAAAATAATGAGACATACTTCTGGAAGTGAATCTTTCCCATCGATATAATTTTTCCTGAAGTTCAGAAGTTGTTAGAATGCTGTCATATGCTGCCTAGTTGCTCTCACTCTCCCTGTACTGTTGAACTTTTTCACAATTATCATTAGAACCTGGATAAGATGCTTTGATAAGACGCCTAGTAGTCCATTGCACAGCAATTCACTCTCACATTTGAGAAATTGTACTGAAGAGGATGGAAACTGTAACACTTCTTCAAAGAGGTAAACCAAGTCAGTGCAGATCGTTAATACAGATCTGTAAAGAATAAATCCCCCTTAACAAATTTGGTGCTTAAAATTATCAAATGTAAACCATTTCAAAAGCACAGGATAGAGTGCCACATTTGTTCACACTTATTATTTAAATCCCAAATAATCCAAGGTCAAGTACTGGTGTGGGTAAAGAAAGGGCTGAATGATAGTATTACATAGCATTAAACATGCAGAAACTGCATTTCACATGTTTCTGCTTGATGCAAACCTCCTCCTGGTTTACTTGACCACACCACTGCCTTCTGTAGTTTCCTGTGCATTTATTTAATTTCCCTGACAGTTACCCAGAGAGTGGACAGAATTTGGTAATGGTTGAGGTTTTGAGTAGACTAGAAGATATAGGCATGGTATTAGGCCATTCAGCCCATTGATTCTGCTTCTCTATTCAATCACAATTGATACATTTCTCAAACCCTTTCTCCTGTAACCATCAAACCCATTACCAATCAAGATCTTTCTGTTAAGTACACGAATGATTTGGCCACCACAGCCATCTATGGCAATGAGTTCTGTAATTTATCCAGCCTCTGGCTGAAGAAATTCCTCCTCATCTCAGTTCTAAAGGGATGTTCCTTCACTCTGAGGTGTGCCCTTAGGTCCTAGTCTCTCCTACTGGAGGAAGTATCTAGTCCATGTCCACACTATTTGGGCCTGTCAGTATTCTGTAAGTTTCAATCAGAATTTGCCTGCCACTTCCCCAGTCAAAATTTCTTCTAAAACCTCTTCTAGTACCTTCCAACACCAATACATCCCTTCTTGAATACAGGCTCAAAACTGCTCATAATATTCCAAATGCGGTCTGACTGGGGTCTTACACAATCTAGGCGATACGTCTCTGTTCTTGTATTTTAGCCCTCTTGAAATCAGTGATAACATTGTATTTCCCTTCCTAACTGCCAACTAAGCCTCCCATGTTAACCTTAAGAGAATCTTGAACTTGGATTTCAAAGTCCATTTGTGCTTCAGATTTCCAAAGCTTTTCCCCACACAGAAAATAGTCTGTGCCTCTATTATTCCCACCAAAGACTTTCACTTTCCCACATTGTATTCCATCTGTCACTTCCTAGTCCACTCTTTTTAGCCTACCCAAGACCTTCTCCCACCTGTCTACCTCCTCAACCTTCCCTAATCTGCAGGCTTAACAACAATGCCCTTGGTTCCTTCAATAAATTGTTCATTTATAACATGAATAGCTATGATCCCAACATACACCCCTCTGGCACTCCACTACTCACCAGTTGCCATTCCTGAAAACTACTTCTTTATTCCCACTCTCTAACTCTGCCAGGTGGGAGGTTTTGAGTACAGAAGCCTGGATGTATTGTTGTAGCTATACAGGGCCTTGGTGAGGCCAAACCTAGAATATAATCAGTTTTGGTCTCCTTTTCTGAGGAAGGATGCTCCTGCTCTCGAGGGAGTACAGCAAAAGTTTACCAGGCTGATCCCGGGGGTGATTGGACTGATGGATGAGGGAGATTGACTCAGTTAGGATTGCTTTCATTGGAGTTCAGATTAGTCGAGGGGGAATGTCACAGAGACTTATAAAATTCTAACAGGACTAGATAGGGTAGATGCAGGGAGAATGTTCCCAAGTGTAGTGGCCATCTGTCCAGAATCAGGGGTCACAGTTTGAGGATTCAGGGTAGACCATTTAGGATGGAGATACGACATTTTGTCATCCAGTGAGTGGTGAGCCTGTGGAATTCATTACCACAGGAAGTAGTTGATGCTAAAACATTGAATATATTCAAGGGGTGGTGAGATTTGGCACTTAGGATGAATGGGGTCAAAGGTTATTGGTCAAAGCAGGATTGGGGCTATTGAGTTGGAGGGTCAGCCATGATCGTGATGAATGGCAGAGTAGGCTCGAAGGGTCGAATGGTCCTCTCCTGCTGCTGTCTTTTATGTTATGCGAGTCATCCAGTCCTCTGTCCATTCCAGTACCTTGCCCCTAAAACCAAAAGCTAATAACAATAAATCCAAAACAGAATGTAGGCAGACTTGATTAGGGAACTTAAAGTGAAGGAAGCCCTAAGGGGCAGTGACGGTAATATGGTAGAATTCACCTTAGGGAACTTACTTGGCAGCCTCCTGAACAGAACCTGGTCACATCCACTGGTTCTCTTGTTGACTAACTTACTCGTTACTTCCTCAAAGAATTTTAATAGATTTGTCAGGCACGACCTCCCTTGAGGAAGCTGTGCTGGCTCAGCCTTATTTTACTGTGTGCATCCAAGTACTCCATAGTCTTATTCTTAATAATGGACTCTCAAAGTCCTACCACTGATTGAAGTCAGGCTAAACAGCCTATAGTTCCATCTGCCTCCTTCCTTCTTAAACTGTGATATTAAATTAGTTATTTTCTTGCAGTTCTCTAGGATGCTCCCTGATTCCAGTGCTTCCTGAAAGATCACAGCAGTATCTAAAGTCTCTACTTTAGAATGCTGGGGTTAGTCCACCCTGTCTGGGTGATTTATCCACCTTGAGACCTTTCAGCTTCCCCAGCATCATCTCCTTAGTGATGGCCACTGCACTCCCCTCTGCCCCTGATTCCCTTGGCGTTCAGGTATGCTGCTGTTGTCTTCTACTTTGAAGGCTGATGCAAAATATTTAGTTCTTCCATTTCTTTGACCCCTGTTACTACTACTCAAACCTCACTTTCCAGTGGTCTAATGTCTACTCCAATGTCTGTCTTACCTTATAGATATCTAAAAATAAAATCTCTTGCTATCTTCAATTATATTACTAGATAGCTTACTCTCATATTTCATCTTCTCCCCCATATTGCTTTTTAGCTTTCCTCTACTCATTTTCAAAAGCATCCCAATCCTCAAGCTTCCCCCTAATCTTCACCAAATTGTATGCTCCCTCTTTTTTGGTTTCACGTTGTCCGTGACTTCCCTTGTCAGCCATGGTTGCCTCATCCTCCGCTTAATATGCTTCCTCTGCCTTGGGCTGAATTTCTGCTGTACCTCCCAAATTATCCAGAAGTTCCTGCCATTGCTGTTCGACTGTCTTAATCTGCTCGGATCCCCTTCCAATCAACTTTGGTCAGCTCCTCCCTGGTTTGGAGTTACCTTTTACTCAATTCTAATACCGTTGCAGCGATTCCAGCTTCTCCCTTCAAACTGCAAGGTGAATTCTACCATATTACCATCACTGCCCCTTAGGGATTCCTTCACTTTAAGTTCCCTAATCAAGTTTGCCTACATTCTGTTTTGGATTTATTGTTATTAGCTTTTGGTTCTGGTCTTCTCCAGCAATTAGAAACCCCTTCATGCACTTGCCCTATCAAATCCCTTAAATATTAAAACTCTGTCATCGCTCCTTCTCCTTAAAGAACCCCTTGAAGTAAATGAGTCTTTCCAAGATTGATAAGAAATAGTTAATAGCTCCATACATTCATTTCAGGGCATCTTCCCTCCATTTGTTCACAGCAAAAAAAATGATAGACCATGAAAATATAATCATAGAAATGTACAGTATGGAAACAGACCCTTCAGTCCAACTTGTCCATGCCAACCAGATATCCTAAATTAATTTAGTCTCATTTGCCAGCACTTGGCCAATATCCAAGTGAAACCCTTCCTATTCATATTCCCATCCAAATGCCTTTTAAATGCTGTAATTGTACCAGCCTCCACCGCTTCCTCTGGCAACTCATTCCATACACGCACCACCCTCTGCGTAAAAAAGTTGCCCCTTAGGTCTCTTTTAAATCTTTCTCCCCTCACTCTAAACATAGTTTAGAGCAGCAGTGCACGGGCAGCACGGTGGCACAGTGGTTAGCACTGCTGCCTCACAGCGCCAGGGACCTGGGTTCAATTCCCGCCTCAGGCGACTGACTGTGTGGAGTTTGCACATTCTCCCCGTGTCTGCGTGGGTTTCCTCCGGGTGCTCCGGTCTCCTCCCACAGTCCAAAGATGTGCGGGTCAGGTGAATTGGCCAGGATAAATTGCCCCTAGTGTTAGGTAAGGGGTATATGTAGGGGTATGAGTGGGTTGCGCTTCGGCGGGTCGGTGTGGACTTGTTGGGCCGAAGGGCCTGTTTCCACACTGTAAGTAATCTAATCTAATCTAATATGCCCTCTTGTTCTAGACTCCCCCACCCCAGGGTAAATACCTTGCCCACTTACCATATCCATGCCCCTCACAATTTTATAAACCGCAGTCTCTGACACTCCAGGGAAAACAGCCCCAAATTATTCAGTCCCTTCCGATTGCTGAAACCCTCCAACCCTGGCAATATCCTTGTAAATCTTTTCTGAACCCTTTCAAGTTTCTCAACATCCTTCCTATAGGAGGGAGACCAGAATTGCACACAGTATTCCAACAGTGGCCTAACCAATGTCCAGTACAGCTGCAACTTTACCTCCCAAGTCCTATACTCAGTGCTCTGACTAACGAAGGCAAGCATACCAAATGCCGCCTTCACTATCCTATTTACCTGCGACTCCACTTTTAAGAAGCTATCTGCACTCCATGATCTCTTTGTTCAGCAAGACTCCCCAGGACCTTCCCATTAAGTGTGTAAGTCCTGCCCTGATTTGCTTTTCCAAAATGCAGCATCTCACATTTATTTAAATTAAACTCCATCTGCCAACTTACCCACCACTGATGTCAAGCTTACTGGTCTGTAGTTCCCTGGCTTTTCCTTACCACCTTTCCACTTTTTTAAAAAAGATAAATAAATCGCCCCATCAAACTTGCTATAAAAACTATAGGTCTCAGCATTACATTTCAGGATGCTTTCAGATGACTACAGTCATGCAGTCTCAAAACTATCAACAGTTATGTTCAGTAGCAATTATACTTATAACTGGTGCTGCTACTGATTTTTGGAATGGTAAGATACTATTTGATGCCTTTTTTCCCCTCTGTATCTGTCAGTGTACAGCACCACAACAAGCCACTGGATGGCAGTACATAACAAATCTATTAAAGGTTGCTGTTAGCAGCTTCTCTAATCCTCACAGCCTTCCCCTGTTAATTCTTCTTCCATCCCTTTCTCAGTAATTTAGAGTCCGTATTAATATCATGTTTAGCTCTTTCTGTCTGGTTCAGTGTGGAATCCTCCTCATGTAAAGATTGCTCTGCAGCATTTCCCTGTCACAAGGAGAATCAAATACGATGACCATATGGAGTCTTGCTGGTTAAAGGATTCTTCCATCCTATCCAGTAACATGTTCTTCCCATTGCTGCACACACTGAAGCCCATTATGATGTTTGTCACAAGCACTCTTGTGTCACATATGGACTGTGGGTCATGGTGATCTGCCTGAAAGTAGCCTCATCCATCATAGCTCTATATATATCACAATGAAGGAACCTTCAGGTTCCCAGAAGTGTGGGGTGAGGTTGAATGTTATAATAAAGAACCACGGTAAACTAGGAATCTGTTACCAGGAAACTGAGGGAAACTAATAATTGTCCAGAGTTTGAATTTGGGTGAAGAAATAGAAAAAAGATGAATTCCATTGCTGTCCAGCTATAGCAAGAGGGTGTAAGACTAGGGCTCAAAGTAAAAGATGGAATGCAGCAAGAAATTGAATAAGATTATTAGACCAGCGATGCATTACCGAGTCTTATTTGAAGCTGAATTAACCGTAAAATTTAACAGGAAAATTAAATAAATCAGCATGCGAATTATTTCAGACAATGCTGGGAATAGATTTGACAGTAGATGGATCCAGTGTGATGTTAGCATTAATACAGAAATGGGAACAAGCAACTTATACTGAATTCGTACAGTTGTATGTTCAGTAAAGGTTTCTCTGTCGATCGTTTCTGGAAGGCATGTCCTCGGATCCTGGGCATGTCCTTGCATTCTGGGCATGTCAAATCTTCACTCTTGCTACTCATTACAAACATCCTTAGATTACAGGAGAACTTGTTTTGTCTTTTCAGCTTTATAAATAACTGTTGTAATCCTTGGTTTTCACAGTCAAGGAAACTACATGCACGGAGGGTACCAGCAAGGCTCGATGGCATTTGATAACCGCTCAAACCAGATGATGTCAGGACTAAACATGTCGGGAGGAAATGCTTCTGGAGGTTACCAGCGTCCCTACTAAAATGTTTCACTATCTTCATATGAAGGAAATATTTTTAATATGTTTTCAGATTCTGTAGTCACTTTTTGTTTGCGTTGAAGTATTTAAACTGAATGTTTGAATGTGACTAGCTCTCATTTTGTAATTAATTTTCTTAAATGTGCTTGTCTTGACAAAGAATCAATAAAACTTGTCCTTTTTGTCTTTTTCTACCCTATCTGTTTGAAGTTATCTAACCTGCTAGCTCCTGATTTTACTTGAATTCTCCTATGGTTTTCCTCAAATATCAGACAAGATCATAAACCTTTCAAATTCCAGTATCTGGGAATATCTGTGTAGTCTTTAATATTCCCTTAGTAATATATCAACACGCCATGTGAAAATCACATCAGCATATTGATTGACGAAAATAAACATGTCCTAAATAAACATGTAGGTAAGTAAGGAATGGGTTGCGACTGTTTCTTATTTTTATATACATTCTGCATTTTGAAATGAACGTTGAATAGTCTGATTGCGTTTGTGTGGCTGACCTTTTCCATAGGGTCCTTTTGTTTTCATTCTGCCTGACCTCCGGTGAAGGACAATGTTAACCCAGTTCCACCATCTTCTTTGCCTAACTAGAAGCAAGTAGAAGTATTCCATATTGAATTTTACAATCACAACTCATTTGCATTCTTAAAAAAAAACTATAAATCAAATTTTCAATGTCCAAGTTATTTTTCCTAGAAGCAAGAAGCATAAAGTTTTGAAACTCTCTTGGATTGAAGTTCAGAGGGTACAGTTGAAAACAGGATTGTGAAGAAGTTGACATATGTGCATATGCCTCCCACAGTGACCCCTTGCTTTTTTCAGCAACTGCAAAGACCAACTACTTCCCTGTCACTTTTCAATGTACATGCATACTTCATCATGCTCCTTTCCACTCTAACTTTTGTTTTAAATACTGAAATTATATATAAATCCTAATGACAAAAAACTGGGCACCATATACTTGTAAATACTTTACTAGTGTAAGTTTCCATTTCCCTCTGTTCAGACCCCTGGACTCTTTGCAGCATTTCGTGCAGGGAGGAGTTGTCATTGGCAAGGTCATTCATGATCAAACCATTTGTTTTTAACCGTTCCATTTACGATGACCTAGAAACTTTTGTTTATCACAAACGTAAACTGGAATGATCCAGTTTTCACTTTGTATGAAAGTTCTCTCTGCCCAATCATGGACATTCTGGCCATTGTACTCCTGACACAATATGTCGACAGGCCAACAAGAGGGGAGGCTATATTGGATTTGGTTCTAGGTAATGAACCAGGCCAGGTGTTAGACTTGGAGGTAGGTGAGCACTTCGGGGACAGTGACCACAACTCGGTGACTTTTACTTTAGTGATGGAGAGGGATAATCGTGCGCCGCAGGGCAAGAGTTATAGCTGGGGGCAGGGAAATTATGATGCAGTGAGGCATGACTTAGGATGTGTGGATTGGAAAAACAGGCTTCAAGAGAAGAACACTAATGAGATGTGGGGATTGTTCAAGGAGCAGCTACTGCGTGTCCTCGATAGGTATGTACCAGTCAGGCATGGTGTAAAGGGCCTTGTGAGGCAGCCGTGGTTTAGTAAGGAATTGGAGTCCCTTGTGAAAGGGAAGAAGGCGGCATATGTAAAGATGAGGCGTGAAGGTTCAGTAGGGGCGATTGAGAGTTATAAGGTAGCCAGGAAGGAGCTAAAGAGGGAGCTAAGAGAAGGGAGAAGGGGACATGAAAAGTCTTTAGCTGGTAGGATTAGGGAAAACCCAAAGGCTTTCTATAGGTATGTCAGGAATAAAAGGATGACTAGGGTAGGTATCGGTCCAGTCAAGGATAGTAGTGGGAAGTTGTGTGTGGAGGCGGAGGAGATTGGAGAGACATTAAATCAGTACTTTTCATCAGTATTCACTCAGGAACAGGACACTGTTGCTGATGTGAATATGGAATCACAAATAATTAGAATGGATGCCCTGGAAATATGCAGGGAAGAGGTTTTGGGAATATTGGAAAGGATGAATATAGATAAGTCTCCTGGGCCTGATGGCATTTACCCCAGGATCCTATGGGAAGCTAGGGAGGAGATAGCAGAGCCATTGGCCTGGATTTTTATGTCGTCATTGTCAACGGGAATAGTACCAGAGGACTGGAGGATAGCGAATGTGGTCCCATTGTTCAAGAAAGGGAGTAGGGATAGCCCTAGTAACTATAGGCCAGTGAGTCTGACTTCAGTGGTGGGCAAAGTCTTAGAGAGAATGGTAAGGGATAAGATTTATGAACATCTGGGTAGGAATAACGTGATCAGGGATAGCCAGCATGGTTTTGTGAAGGGCAGGTCGTGCCTCACAAACCTTATTGAGTTCTTTGAGAAGGTGACTAAGGAAGTGGACGAGGGTAAAGCAGTAGATGTTGTGTATATGGATTTTAGTAAGGCGTTCGATAAGGTTCCCCATGGTAGGCTAATGCTAAAACTACGGAGGTATGGCATTGAGGATACATTAGAGGTTTGGATTAGGAATTGGCTGGCTGGAAGGAGACAGAGGGTAGTAGTTGATGGATTATGTTCATCTTGGAGCGCAGTTACTAGCGGTGTACCACAAGGATCTGTTTTGGGACCATTGCTTTTTGTTATCTTTATAAATGATCTAGAGGAAGGACTTGAAAGCTGGGTAAGCAAGTTTGCGGATGACACAAAAGTCGGTGGAGTTGTGGATAGTGAGGAAGGAAGTGGTAGGTTACAGCGGGATATAGATAAGTTGCAGAGCTGGGCGGAAATGTGGCAAATGGAATTCAATGTAGCTAAGTGCGAAGTCGTTCACTTTGGTAGGAATAACAAGATGATGGATTACTGGGCTAATGGTAGGCTACTTAGTAGTGTGGATGAGCAGAGGGATCTTGGTGTCCATGTACACAGATCTCTGAAAGTTGCCACCCAGGTAAATAGTGCTGTGAGGAAGGCATATGGTGTACTGGGCTTTATTGGCAGAGGAATTGAGTTCCGGAGTCCTGAGGTCATGTTGCAGTTGTATAAGACTCTGGTGAGGCCTCATCTGGAGTATTGTGTGCAGTTTTGGTCGCCATACTATAGGAAGGATGTGGAAGCTTTAGAACGAGTGCAGAGGAGGTTTATCAGGATGTTGCCTGGAATGGTAGGAAAATCTTATGAGGAAAGGCTGAGGCACTTGGGGCTATTCTCATTGGAGAAGAGAAGGTTTAGGGGAGATCTGATAGAAGTGTATAAGATGATTAGGGGTTTAGATAGGGTAGATACTAAGAACCTTTTACCGCTAATGGAGTCAGGTGTTACTAGGGGACATAGCTTTAAATTAAGGGGTGGTAGGTATAGGACAGATGTTAGGGGTAGATTCTTCACACAGCGGGTTGTGAGTTCATGGAATGCCCTGCCCGTATCAGTGGTGAACTCTCCTTCTTTATGGTCATTTAAGCGGGCATTGGATAGGCATTTGGAAGTTATTGGGCTAGTATAGGTTAGGTAGGATTCGGTCGGCGCAACATCGAGGGCCGAAGGGCCTGTACTGCGCTGTATCCTTCTATGTTCTATGTTCTACTCCTGAGTTTTAGCTATTTGACCGATTCTGCTGATTCCCAAGATGATGTAAGTATATGTACAGATCCCCATTCAAATTTAATATTCAATTGATTTCACTGCACTTTTGTGGAGTACACTGTAGATGTAACTTGTACAGACAGAAGCGTCCCCTCTACAATTCTTTTAATGTCCTCTGATTACCACCCTTATTTACACTATCAGATCCCTTAATCATCATGAGCATCCATTGCATTTTCTGTTTCCCTTCTCTGCATTAAGGAGAACATCTCTTGCTTTTCCTACCACCTCGTGTAGCTATAATTCCACATCACTGGTAAAATTCAGGTAAAATTGTTCTGTATCTTTTCGAAAGCCCTGCCATCCATTTTAAAAAATTGATTGTGTTGCTTCAATTGAAGCCTAAATAGTCATTTATAAAGGTTGAGTATAACTTCTTAAACTCTTCTGCTGAGTGTATTGCTCTGGATACTGTGCGCTTTTCCAATATCCACTAGATTTTCCTGAACAATCTATCCTGGCACCTTCAAAGACCGTGTGCACAAACCTCGCTCCTAGGTTTTTCTGACCTACACCACTTCATCTACATGGCATAATTTTATTACTTCTCGTTCCTCCAACCAAAATGCATCAAATATCAATTCTGTGCATTAGTTTTCATGTACATGAGTCTGCTTCAACTGAAGTGAAGGCCCTAAAGTATGTTGCTATCCTCAATATTACCACATTTTCATGTTTGCTAACGTGCAAACTCTGCTCTTCATAACCACGCCCAGGGCATAAAAGTGGATGTCACGTATCTGCTGATGCTGAAGAATTGCTCTGTATATGTACCTCCAGTCTGAACCAACCATTTACTGCAACTCCCTGTTTTAGTCCCTTAATCAATAAAAAGGTGACTTTTTGTCAAATTCCTTATCTTCCTAGAAGATGCCATTTTTTAGCTGAAATAGTCTATCTGTTTGCCTACCTCAGTTACTGGACAAGTGATCCATGTTTTTAGGTTTGATTAATTCTCATCATCCCCCTCTCCTGGCCCATCCTGTGCTCTATGCAGTCCAGCTTGTGTTACCCATGGCCTTTACCCAAGCTTTTAGTCACCACTCCAGCTGTTTTCTCCTCTTGATTGGAGCTCATCTTCCTCTCTTGGCGTTGTTACCTGTTCTATATAAGTGTAAGTTGTTGTATCATCATCATCTAGATTTTGGCCAGCTAGGTACGTGGATTGTAGATTCTACTTGGATCATCATACTTAGAAGCTTCCAAATTCAACTGAGAAAATTCAGGTCTCACTCAAGAACTGACACCATTTATCACAACCCAAAGAGCTTGGGGTAGTTAGCTGGTCTGGCAGTGCCTGTGGGGGAAAGAAGCAGAATAAACTGTCAGAGGTGTGTGACTTTTGATCAGAATTCTGTAGAAATTTACTTATTACAGATAGGTGTTAGATTCCACAAGCTTATTCACTGAATGTGGAGGTGCTGGTTTTGGACTGGGTTGGACAAAGTTAAAATCGTGTAACACTAGGTTATAGTCCAGTAGGTTTATTAGGAAGTACAAGCTTTCGGAGCTCTCCCTCATTAGGTAGGTAGTGAGGCAAGATCATAATATCAAGCAACTGATACAATATATTAGATGAGATTAGACTTGCAGTGTGGAAACAGGCCCTTCGGCCCAACAAGTCCACACCGACCCGCCGAAGCGCAACCCACCCCTACCTAACCCTACAGGCAATTTAGCATAGCCAATTCACTTGACCCGCACATCTTTGGACTATGGAAGGAAACCGGAGCACCCGGAGGAAACCCACGCAGTAACGGGGAGAATGTGCAAACTCCACACAGTCAGTTGCCTGACTTGGGAATTGAACCCAGGTCTCAGGCGCTGTGAGGCAGTAGTGCTAACCACTGTGCTGCCCACATATTGAACAAACCTAGATTGCTGTTCAGTCTTTCATCTTTGAGAATGGGTTGCAGGTTTCAATTCATTAATCAGTAAATCCCAGAACTTCTATCAAGTCATATTCCCAAGATAACTTAAGGTTTTATAATTTAAAAGTGACATCTCAGCTCAGGCGATGCACTAAGGGTGTGAGGTTAGAGTCTGTCCATATCCCAATCATGTCAGATTGGTTCTGTTGCCAAAGTAGGAATTTATAAAATGTCACATAGATTGCCTGCAGGTTGTGTACTTTTTGAGCAAAATAGAATGTATCTGCAAATACAAATTCACCCCATTGACTTGTATGTGTATGCAGGTGCATGTGAGGGAGAGTGTATGTATGTGTGTGTGTATGCATGCGTGCACATGCTTGGTAATGTGTGCATGGGTGTGATGGAGAATCAGCCTGTGAGAGAATGTGAATGTAGGGGGTGTATGTGGTGTGTGTCAGAGAGCGTGTGCTCAAAAGTATACAATCTGTAGACCGTCAATCCATGTGACATTTTATAAATTCCTACTTTGGAAACAGAACCAATCTCACACAAGATTGGGATATACATAGATTCTAACCTCGCATCTTTAAGACATTGAGCTGAGGTGTCACTTTTTTTATACGTAAAACCTTAAGTTATCTCGGGAATGTGACTTGAAAGAATTTCTGGTACTCACTTATTAATGAATCGAAACCTGCAACCCATTCTAAAAGACGAAAGACTCAACAGCAATCTAGGTTCGTTCATTATATATCAGTTGCCTGATACTATGATCTTGTGCTATAAATTCTGTAACTTATAATCCTGCCCCACTAGCTACCTGACAAAGGACGGCGCTCCGAAAGTTTGTACTTCCAAATAAACCTGTTCGATTATAACCTGGTGTTGTGATTTTTAGCCTTGATTCACTGAAAAAAGCACAAAATGTCGTTTGCTTTTCATTGAGCAACCGCAGTAATTCTGTTTTCCAGGTCCCTTAGTACTGATTTTAAATTAACGATTAGGATCTCTGTCTTTTCTGATTTTTAGTGAGTAACTTAGGATTCTCTTGAGCTATACATACGTAGCATTGTGCATCAGCTCACTACTTAGTTAATTGTTCAGGATGTAATAAGTCAATTGCTCCCTATCAGCTGTCGCTTCAATGTTTGGTTTTGAGAACATCCCAGTCTGACTCTCTCCTTGTGGAAAGAAACAAGACTGGGACGGAGGAGGAAGATTTTGAAATAAGTGACGGGATTTTGCCAAGGGAGTGAAGGCGATTACCGGTGAAGCTCGTTTAAAAAGCAGCTTCCAGGAAATATGCTCAACAAATATTTTTTCAGGTCAGGTCACAGAAGGAGATCAGGCTGACTCTGGTGAATAACTGGGCTGGTGTAAACATAAAGCATTCTCTGTTCCAAGTAGAGAACCAAAACGAGTCAAGAAGCTGGAACTAAACAAGCCTGGCTTACTGGAGTAGCTGAGCTAGGGCAATGGATCACTAACAGTTTGTTCCCTGTTCCTTTGTACTTTGGCAAGTTGTCTTGTGATTCTCTGACACCTCCAGGAATGTGAAAGTGTGCCTTGCTGAATACCTGGGATCAGGTCAATGATGTGAAGAATCTGTGTTTTTTGAACTGAAATTCAGGTCTTATTGCACTGCTGGTTTAATAAATGACTTTCTGTTACCTGATTTCAGCCAGCCTGCTGGAATAAAAGTTTTATTTTCTGACAGTATTGTCATCACTGTAGAGTTTTGAACCCAGTCTCCAAATGATTTCTGTTCTGGTTAGGCCTTTTGAGCAGGGCCTCAGGCTTCACACTTGTTGAGCTGGTGAGGTGCCAATACTTAACAGACAACAAGTAGTTGGAGAAAGGAACTACCACGCCAGTGCAGCGTCAGCAAAGGCAACTGGGAATAGAGGCTGTCAGGTGAGGGATAGTCACAGGGTCAGGATTGAGTGCTGGTATATGGAGCTGGGGTAGTGTTGGTACTATTTGTAGGTGTTCAGTGGCGATCAGAGGGGCTAGGGCTTGTGGTGGCTGACATTGGACTGTGATCTTTGGAGGATGAGGTGAGTACTCCAGTTCACCCTCTGTGTGCAGCTGGGGAAGTACCTGTCGATTACCACTCCTGTTGTATGTAGGCCTGGTGTCTGTAGATGTATCTTTAAACTGAAGCTAGGCCTTTTAAACTCCGAGTCCACGACCTATTTTATGCACGGGTCATGCAATAGTATTGTGGACACTGCTGTTTCACTTTATAATATGATAATTTGGAGGCTTCAATGGCACAGTAGTCTTCAATAAAAAGGAACTCTCATTCATGATGATGAAAGCTTAGGTATTAAATCGCACATTATTCAATCCCCTCTTCCCCATTCATATGACAGGAGCTTGTAATAATTGGCTCTGGCCTTTGATGGGGAATCATCAACTCTTCAGTAATTTGAACTGTAACCTTCAAGCCTTTCCTGAGCCAGATGTACAGCCCCTTTCTGGGGAATTTACAAGTTGTACAAAGACTTGTGCAAGTTTATTATTTCCCATCTGTAGGAGCTATAAATAACAAGACTTTAGTCTGAACACTTTCAAGTAGGGAATGTCCACTTCATACATCTACAAGATAGATCTACTTGGAAACAAAAAGGGATGTTCTTCAAACTTTGATGCTCAGGGATGTTGGAATGAGGAAGCCTTATAACTGATCTGAAAGTGCTTGATAGCACAGTGTAAAGGGAATTTTTGTTTGTTTCCTTTTGCTAACATTGGAGGGGGGATAAAAACATAATTGTTATTTTTCAGAGAGGACAAGTACCAATTATTCTATCCCAAGTTATTGTTAGTGATAAATTACTTCTGGCTCCTTCCCAGCGTCAGTCTGTGCTTCACAAAACATTCTTAATGATGAAAACTGAAAGATGTGCGGATACTGGAAATCAAACAAAAACAAATTGCTGGAAAAATTCAGCAGGTCTGGCAGCATCTGTGGAGAGAAATTTTACAGCAGTTAAGATGGCAGTTAGGAAAGTCGCATCTTCCTTCTGCACGATGTGGGTGTTCAGGGTGACTTCTGTCGTCACTAATGACTATAGCTGTGGGAAGTGCACCCAACTGCAGCTCCTGGGAGACTGTTAGGGAGCTGGAGCTGGCTGTACTCTGGGTCATCCAAGGTGTTGAGTGCTTCATTGATAAGAGTTTTAGTGAAGTGGTCACACTTAAGGTGCAGGCAAAGAATAACCACCAGGAAAGCAAAAGGAGTAGCCAGAGTGTGCAGGAATCCGCTGTGGCCATTCCCCTCAAAAACAAGTATATTGCTGTTTGGAGGGTGGGTGGTGGGGGATGGTGGTAGGTGACATTATCATTGAGGGGAAAGCAGCAGTAGCCATGAATGGCTCTGGGGCACAGCAGGAAAGGGTTGATAGGTAGAGGGACAGACAGGAGATTCTGTGGCCCCAATGGGAATCCAGGATGGTGTATTGCCTCTCCGGGTGCCAGAGTCCAGGATGTCACAGAACATTCTCAAGGGGGAGGATGAGCAGTCAGAAGCCATTCAACACATTGGCACAAATAACATAGATAGAAACAGGGATGAGGTCCTGCAGAGTGTTCGTAGAGAGCTAGGAAAAGAGTTTACCATTGTCAGTGGTAATCTCTGGGTTACATCCAGCGTCACATGCCATATGAGGGTAAGAGCAGGAGGAAGTGGCAGATGGATGCATGGCCAAAGAGTTGGTGCAGGGAGCAGGGTTTTACAATTTTCAGATTATTGAGATCTTTTCTGGGGCAGAGGTGACCTGTTCAAGGGGATGGGTTGCACCTGAACTGCAGGGGAACCAATCTCTTGGTGGCCAGGTTTGCTCGTGCTGCATGGGAGGGTTTAAATTAGATTGGTGATGGGAGAGCCGTAACAGCAGGGAGGCAAGTGCAAGGCTGTGGGAGATACAGTAGTCAGAAATAGTAAGTTGATGAGACAGGTCAGGCTGGAACGTGACAGAGAATAAGGAATGCCTGTTGGATTAAATTGTATTTATTTCAAATCAAGATGGCTGAGAGGTAAGGCTGATGCACTCGGCATGGATAGGTACGTGGGACTGGGATATTATAGCTATTTTCTGGATCAGTGGTGCTGGAAGAGCACAGCAGTTCAGGCAGCATCCAACGAGCAGCGAAATCGATGTTTTGGGCAAAAGCCCTTCATCAGGAATAAAGGCAGTGAGCCTGAAGCATGGAGAGATAAGCTTGGGGAGCATGGGGGTGGGGAGAGAGTAAGAGCTTCAGGGCAGAGGAAATGACCTGGGAGTTGCAGTGGGAGAGGGACTCCCTGAGATTCTTGTAGAGAGAGGAGGAAAACTTCTTCAAGGCAGGCATCCTTGCAATTATAGCTATTACAGAAACACGGCTAGGGGAGGGACAGGATTGGCAGCTTAATGTGCCAGGGTGCAGGTGCTTTAGGCAGGACAGAGGTGGTGGAAGGAGGGGAGGGGCTGTTGTATTTTTGAATAAAGCAGTAATCAGATAAAATAACTGAAGGATCATCCAGTGAAGTTTTGTGGGTGGAGCTAAAAAATAAGCGGAAAATAGTGATGTTATTGAGGTTGTGCTTAACAGGAACAAGAGGATCAAATATGCAGGGAGATTGGGGAGACTTGAGGAGCAATAGGATTTTCATAGCTTTAATTTTCCTAACATAGATTGGTAGTGCCATAGCATTAAGGGCTTCAATGGGGTGGAATTTGTTAAGTGTATTCAGCAAAGTTTCCTCAAGCAGTAAATGGAGGGTCCTACTCCGGAAGGAGCAAAACCTGAGCTACTCTTGGGAAAGAGGGCGACAGTGACCATAGTTCTATTAATTTTAAAAAGGTTATGGAGAGGGACAAAACTGGTCCACAGGATTGAGTTCTAAATTGGGACAAGGTGAATTTTGATGGAATTAGACAGGAACTTGCAGGAGTTGATTGGAGTAGTTTGTTTGCAGGAAAAGGGACCCCTGGCAAATGGGAGGCTTTTAAAAGTGAGATAGCGATAGAGTTCAAGGTCTATATGTTCCTATGAGAGTGAAAGGCAAGGCTGGCAGGAATAGGAAATCTGAAATGCAAGAGATACTGAGGCTTTGACTAGACAAAAGAGGAGGCATGGCTCAGGTACAGGTAATTAGAATCGAGGGAATCCCTGGAGGTATACAGGGAATACAGGAATTTACTGAAGAGGAAATAAGAAGGGTGAAAAGGGGGCACGAGATCGCCTTGGCTGAGAAGATTAGAGTGAATCCATAGAATTTATTTAAGTATATTAAAGAAAAAAGAATAACTATAGAGAGGTAGGACCCCTCAAGGGCTAAAGTGGGCATGTATGCATAGAAACGCAGGAGATGGACCAGATTCTCAATGAATATTTCTCCTCTGTGTTTACCATGGAGAAAGACATGAGGGTTGGGAACTCGGGAAAGTTAGTGGTCATATCTGTCACCATAGAGGTGTTGTTGGATGTATTAAAATGTATGAAGGCGAATAAATCTCTTGGTCCTGACCAGATATATCCAAGAACACTGCAAGAGGCTACAGAAGGAATTGTGGCGGGGGGGAACCTGGCTGATCGTTTTGCATCACCGATAGCCACGGGTGAGGTCCCGGAAGACTGGAGGGTAGTGAATGTGCCCTTATTCAATAAGGGCTGCAAAGAAAAATCAGGGAACTATAGACCCGTAAGCCTAACATCTCTGGTGGGTAAGTTACTTGAGAAGATTCTAAGAGATAATGTATGCATGCATTTGGAAAGACAAGGTTTGATTAGGAGTAGTCAGCATGGCTTTGTGAGTGGGAGATCATGCCTCACAAATTTGATAGAGTTCTTTGGTGAAGTGACTGGGAAGGTTGATGAGAGCAGGGCAGTAGATGTAGTCTCTATGGATTTCAGTCAGGCCTTTGATAAGTTTCCACATGGTAGTCTGCTCTGGAAGCTAAATTGCATGGAATCCAGGGGGAGCTGGTAAATCAGATACACGATTGGCTTGATGGTAGGAAGCAGAGGGTAACAGTGGAAGGATGCTTATCGGACTGGAGTCCTGTGACTCGTGGACAGCCTCGGGGTCGGTGCTGGGTCTATTACTGTTTGTTATTTATAGCAATGATTTGTACAAGAATGCACAAGGCATGATCAGTCAGCTTGCAGATGACACTAAAATAGGATGTATTGTGGACAGTGAGGAAGGTTATCAGAAATTGCAGCAGGACTTTGATTAGTTGGGGAAGTGGGCCAAGAAATGGCAAATGGAGTTTAATATGGATAAGTGAGAGGTCTTGCATTTTGAAAAGTCAAATCAAGGTAGGAGTTCCATGGTGAATGGTAGGGCCTTAAGGAGTACAGTAGAACAGAGGGACCCTGGAGTTCAGGTGCACTGTTCTCTGAAGGTGGAGTCACAGGTAGACAGGGCAGTGAAGGCGGCTTTTGGCACACTGGCCTTCATCAGTCAGGGCAGGGAGTATAGAAGCTGGGAGGTTATGCTGCAGTTGGTGAGGCTGTACTTGGAATATTGTGTTCAGTTTTGGTCACCTTGCTATAGGAAAAATTTTATTAAACTGGAAAGAGTGCAGAAGAAATTTACAAGGATATTGCCAGGACTCAAAAAGTCTGGGTTAGAGGGAGAGGTTGGACACGCTAGGACAAAAGACTATGAGAGACATGGATAGGGTAAATGCACTGTCGTTTTCTTAAGGTTGTGGAATCGAGGACTAGACGGCATCAATTTAACGTTAAAGGGGAAAGAATAAAAGGGAACCTGAGGGGCAACAATTTTACACAGAGGGTGGTACAAATATGGAATGAGCTGCCAGTGGAAGTGGTTGAGGTGGGTACATTAACAACATTTAAAGGGCATTTGGACGAATACACAGGTAGGAAAGATTTAGAAGGATATGGGCCCAGTGCGGAGAAATGGGGTTAGTGCAGACGAACATTTCAGTCAGCGTGGACCAGTTTGAACCAAAGGGCCTGTGTCTGTGCTGTAGGACTTTATGACTCTCAATCAGAGTTAACGTTTCAGGTCCAGTGATCTTTCCTCAGATGATTAGCTGAACTGATTGTTCTTGGTGTAATAACGCAGTAGGATTGTGGATTCTGTCGGAAAGGTTCACGGCTCCATGTCCTGCATCAGGGTAGTCGAAACCATCAGGTCCTTAAGGGAATCAAATCACTGATTATAATTTACACCTGACCTCATTGAAATCCTAGTGGTTTTGCAGTTGATAAATGTATACTTTTTTTTATTGGGTACGACCTCTTTCAGGAGAGATTCCTATTGATCTGTATCACCTCAGAAGAAACAGCAAATCCACTATGGGATGAAAATGCTGACCATGATTGAAGGCTGCTTGCTGGATAGTGTGAAGGTGTTGGCACATGGACTCGAACCCTCCCAAGCACTTGCATTTGACAGAAGGAAAACGACATTTCTGATAAGCAATCTGTCGGACAGTTTAAATCATTTATCTCCCCTCAGCATAATTTAATGGTTCAAGGGACAGGCTTGTCTGGTCTGTTTGTGCAGGAGAATAAAGTTACCAGTTCAAAAATGTCATTTCCCTGATGCCTCCTTTGCTCTGTATAATTTAGAGCAATTTCATTTTGTTGCCTGAAAACAATATTCTGCACCTCCCTCACATTGTGTTGTGATTGCAATTTGTTGAAGAACCAAAGTTTGAGTGCGGATGGAAAACATTCAGTCCATTGTCTTGGCTGCTTCTTGTTACAGTACCTCATAACAAATCCCCCTGTACATTTACTCTGTAAAGCATGACCTTGCAGACTATTTTACAATGTACACTTATCTCCAAAAGGAACACAGCTATAAAATAGCGTAATGATGTTCAGTTTAGCGTGAAATTTTTCATTATGTACCATCATACCTATATTTTTAAAGTTGTGAAAAATATTTCATGTACTCGCCAAACCATAGTCCAATATGTCATCTGACCCACTTTAGCACTTTGATCTTGGTCAAGAAACAGTGGGTCAACCATGTAGTGACAGGCATGTTGCTCGGTCCACAAATGTCCGATACCATGAGGAAAGATCTCAGCACATCAGTACAAGAGACAAGGCTGAAACATTTTGCAACAATCTTCAGCCAGAAGTGCTGAGTGGATAAGCTATCTTGGCCTCCTCCAGTGGTTTAGGAGAAAGTGAGGTCTGCAGATGCTGGAGATCAGAGCTGAAAATGTGTTGCTGGAAAAGCGCAGCAGGTCAGGCAGCATCCAAGGAGCAGGAGAGTCGATGTTTCAGGCATGAGCCCTTCTTCAGCTCCTCCACTGGTTTCCCCAGTATCACAGATAGCAGCCTTCAGCCAATTCAATTTAATCCACTTGATTCACACTGGAAACTGCAACGGCTACTTGGTATTCTTGAACCTGTCACAGTCAGCGTTCTAACGCAGTCATAACACTAACTACTCAATAATGCAGGCATTTAGTCAGGGAATTGTCCTGTACACAAAAGAGCAGGACAAATCCAACTTAGCTAATTACCGTTCCATGAGTCTATTCTCAATTATCAGTGAAGTGATGGAAGGTGTCATCAATAATACTTTTAAGCAGCAATAATTTGCTTATTGACATTCGGTTTGGGTCCTATGAGGGCCACTCAGCTCCTGACTTCATTGCAGTCTTGTTCAAGAATGAGGTGATAGTGACAGCCCTTGACATCAAAACTGCATTTGGTCATGTGTGACATCAAGGAGCCCCAGCAAAACCAGAACCAATGGGAATCAGGGGGGAAACTCCCTGCTGTTGGTGTTGTACCTGGCACATAGGAAGATGATTGTGGTTGTTGGAGGTCAGTCACCTCAGCTCCAGGACATCCCTGCAGGAGTTCCTCAGGGAAGTGTTCTAGGCCAAAACATTTTCATCACCTTCATCAATGACTTTTTCTCCATCCTCATTTCTGAACTGGGATGTTCCCTGATGACTGTGCATTACTCAGCACCATTTACCACTCCTCACTTCTGACCTAATGATGAAAAGAAGGTCATTGACGAAGCAGCAGAAGATGGTTGGGCCAAGGACACTACCCTGAGGAACTCCTGAAGACATATCCTGGAGGTGAGGTGAATGACCTCCAACAACCATCTTCCTTTGTGCCAGGTGTGATTCCCACCTAAAGTCCCCTCCAGCCTCTACATCTCCTATCACTGGTCCCTAAATTCTGTCCTTGAAGTTTCCTTTCTCTGCTCCATGAAATCTTTCAGATTTCTTACCTTTTTGACAAGCCTTTGGTCACCTCTGCATAAGTGAGTCAGCGTCAAGCATTGAAACACACAAAAGCAGAAATTGTCGGAGAAACTGAACAGGTCTGGCAGTATCAGTCGAGAGAAAAGCATTGCTGTTTCTCTCCACAGGTATTGCTGGACCTGCTGAGTTTCTCTAACAATTTTTGTCTTTGTTTCAGATGTCCAGCATCACAATTTTTAATTTCATTTTAGTGTCAAGTGCCATCTGTTTCCACTTCTGTGAATTTTTATCAACATTAAAGGTGCTTTATAAATGCAACTCATTGTTATTCTAAATAGTTGTTTTTTTCTCAAGTCTTGAAGTGTCCTGAGGTGAAATATTTTAAAATAACAGCCATGTAATCCTCAGCATTCTGTTCCACACTTTGGCAGTCTGAGTCTCTGATGGTAACAATTCAGGGATGGCCCTGAAAGATGCCAATGAATTCGGGATCTAATCAGAGCTGGAGTAGTTGAAGTGTCCAGTCTGAAGCACCACATTCCTGCCCAAACTCATCCAGCACTCCTCAGATTTCACAGCCAACTTCCTCATGCACCTTTGGCTGCTGGCCAATCTCTTCCTTGATCAGCTGCTGTGGGAACAGTTTGAGATCTAATTGTTGCTCACGGTTTCCCCCAGTCTCTTACCTCTCAGGTCATTGACAAGTTGTAATAGGCCTCAGTTTCAGAACTGTTAAGCCAATCTTTTGTGCTCTCAGTAAATTATTTGAATGGTTTAACAGTCTGTGTAGTTTTCCACAGGTACTACACTGAAATTATCATAAAATAGTACAATCTTGAGGCTGTTGGAAATTGTCATAAAACATTAGTAATTCTAATCAATAGATAATACTTGTATCAGAGTTTTTAATAGAGGTTGGGATGCCTGTTAAATAAACACACAACACAAAATGACATTTCACCAAATGTCAACTACTGTTCATCATTTCTGTTTCCATTGATGAGGTTTTGGACATTGCTAATGCCTAAAGGTAAGATCTCATGTTTCATGGCAACACCAGCAATTGACCTTGGTGCTGGTGGCAGTGCGGAGTCCACTGCTAGCTCTCCCACACAGACGGCACGATCGTCAGTTATCTGGTGTACTACCATTGTGTACACTTCCAAGCACAGCTAAAAGACAGACAATTCCTCAAAAACATTCCTCGACTCTGTCAGTTATTAGTTGGTGTACCCACTTCACAACGGAAAGTCTGTTCTGTTTGGCTGATTCGACAGGCACCTCTTCCCAACAGTCTGAGAAATTACATTCTGGCACTTTTTTGTTGGATTATTGCCTTGGTCTAATATTCCATGAAGATCTCACGATGCAAAGAATAATTTTTTTTTAAATTAAGGTTTAGTCTAAGGCAAGATGCCAAAGAATGTAACAAAGAAGCTGATTGACAGAGCGTGACAGAGAGACTCGATGAAAGCTTTTCTCCATCAAATCCTTAACTACTGTGGTTTGATGAAGGGATTTGGTAGGGTTTTATATTTCCACAAAAGTTGTGCTTTCTGTCTTTATCTCAGCCCATTCATGGATGATCTCCAACAACCTCAGTCAGTCAACCTCAACATTAAATGCTCATTCCAGAAGAATTTAAACTCTGAGCTAAATGAAACATTTTAATGTGAAATCAGGAACCTGTTGCCAAGGTCCCACCAAATGTAAGATGGGATTTTCCTCTCATTAAACAGTGTTGAGTCTTTCCAATTACACTGTGGTTTTTCCAGAACTGCTGTTACTGTATCCTTCGACACACTACCACAGAATTCAGTACCAGCACTGTGTACTATCCACAAGATGCACTGCAGAAATTCACCAAGGATCCTCAGACAGCACCTTCCAAACCCACAGACACTTCCATCTAAAAGGACAAGGGCAGCAGATACATGGGAACACCACCAGCTGCAAGTTCCCCTCCAAGCCACTCACCATCCTGACTTGGAACTCAATTGCCTTTCCTTCAACGTCATTGGGTCAAAATCCCGGAATGCTCTCCTTAAGGGCAGCGTGGGCCATTGTGAGTGTTTGGGTGAGTGAGTGATTGAATAACTGAGCAGTTGAGTGCAGATGAGTGAGCAAGTGAGTGAGTAGTTGTGGATGTGTGAGTTGGAGGCAGGTGAATGAATAGTTGTGGGGAGTGAGTGAGTGAGTTACATTAGCTCTATCCATTCTGCTGATGTCCCCACCACCAGTGGGTGAAGATAAGGAGGTGGAACAGTTGTCTCCATGTGCTCCAACCTCATATCCTTCTCTGAACTTGCAAGAAAATATATTGTTTGCCATTTTGTTCAATGAGTTAACTAAACTTGTTACTGGACTAAAGCAAGGCATTTGATAAGGTTCCCCATGGTAGGCTTATTCATAAAGTCAGGAGGTATGGAATACAGGGAGATTTGGCTGTCTGGATTCAGAATTGATTGGCTGACAGAAGGCAGAGAGTGGTTGTAGATGGAAAGTATTCTGCCTGGAGGTCAGTGTTGAGTAAGGTCCCGCAGGGCTCTGTTCTTGGGCCTCTGCTCTTTGTAGTTTTTAGAAATGACTTGGACGAGGAGGTTGAGGGGTGGGTGGGTTGAGGGGTTGATGACACAAAGGTTGGAGGTGCTGTCGATAGTATTGAGGGCTATTGCAGGTTACAGCGTGACATAGACAGGATGCAGAGCTGGGCTGACAAATGGCAGGTGGAGTTCAACCTGGATAAATGCGAAGTGATGCATTTTGGAAGGTCAAACTCGAATGCTGAATATAGGATTAAAGACAGGATTCTTGGCAGTGTGGAGGAACAGAGGGATCTGGGTGTGCAAGTACATAGATCCCTCAAAGTTGCCAGTGGATAGGGTTGTTAAGAAAGCAGATGGTGCTTTGGCTTTCATTAACAGGGGAATTGAGTTTAAGAGCTGCTAGGTTTTGCTACAGCTCTACAAGTCCCTGGTGAGACCACACTTGGAATATTGTATCCAGTTCTGGTCGCCCTACTATAAGAAAGATACAGAGGCTTTGGAGAAGGTGCAAAGAAGGTTTACCAGGATGCTGCCTGGACTGGAGGGCTTGCCTTGTGAAGAAAGGTTGAATGAGTTCGGACTTTTCTCTCTGGAGAGAAGGAGGAAGAGGAGACCTGATCGAGGTGTACAAAATAATGAGAAGAATAGATTGAGTCAATAGCCAGAGACTTTTCCCCAGGGCAGGGTTGACTGGTATGAGGAGTCATAGTTTGAAGATATTAGGAGGAAGGTAGAAAGGAGATGTCAGAGGTGAGTTCTTTACGCAGAGAGTTGTGAATGCATGGAATGCGGTACCTGCGGTGGTGGTGGAAGCAGAGTCATTAAGTACATTTAAGCGACTGCTGGATATGCACATGGATAGCAGTGAGTTGAGGGGTGCCTAGGTTAAGTTATCATATTTTACATGAGGATTAAACTTGGCACAACATCGTGGGTCAAAGGGCCTGTTCTGTGCTGTACTGTTCTATGTTCCATGTTCTAAAAGCTGTTTTAAATCTCTACCAGAGTCTTTTAAACTTTATTCACATATTCACTAATATTGTTCTAAACTGAATGACTAGAGAGTGCACTAACTCTGGAGCACAGCATTGTTGAAGTATTCTATTTATTTGGCAATCTTTTCAAGTGTGTATTCCTGAAGTACTGTAAATGTCGAGCTAATGTAATATGAACATTAACACTTTCAGAATCATTATACAACACTGACTACTTTGGCACTGATCCTCTCCACAGTTCTTAACTGCATCAAATTCCTCCTTTCACATCAGGAAAGGCAGGACCTTTGGAGAGGCGAGACTTTACCTCAGTTCCTATTCACCCTGTTACAGTATCCCAGTATCATGGCAGTTCTAGCTGTACAGATAATAAAGGAGGAGACGCTGATGGTTCTTCCCAAAGTTTACTAACTGTGCTCTTCATTCCCCGACCCATTCTCACTCAGCCCAATCATTCTCTCCCAACCGTTCCCCCACCCACCTACAGTTCCCATATTACATCAGTACCTACACTCTACAAGCACATCATTGGTATGAACATTTTGGAATTTGCTGAGGTTTACGAGGCCATATGTTGATAATGTACAAGCAAGCGCACACACACACACACACACACACCTGTCCACGTGTGCACATACACATCTGCATGCATGCAAACACACACACATGCCACACACACTTACACATGCACACCCTCACATCCAAACACACGCAACCACACACACACATGGTCAGACACACAAACACATCGACACTCGTGTATGCATATACACCACACACGCGCACACACATCCATGTGCACACACAAAAGGGCTGTGTCAGTGATGAGTGCTGTGTTATCTGCACAATGAAGATTGTCAGGAAGTGTGTGCTTGTGTTTGCCATGGCACGGAGTCTAGTTAAACCAATTTATCCTTCCTGTCCCGTCAGAGGTTCTCCAGAATTTGCAGTGCTCTTCCTGCCCAAGAGGGCGAACTGCTTTGAGCCTGTGGCAGGTGACAGGAAACATTTCAACACACTATCACTGTCTTCATCAGATTCCATCTGAGTCATTCACCAGTTATGAGTCTGAAGGAGCAGTTCAGACAGCGTTATCAGAGTGTGGTGACAGGATATTCAGTGAAAGACATGTGGATATTTATATCTCTCATTCCCCTGATGATACATCCCATTGATACTTCAATTCTTCAGCCTCCAGGTAAGGAGAGTTTCACATTGAATTGTTATTATGCAAAGGATTGCAGTAAAACATCTTAAAAATGCTCAGAACTCAGAACAGCTTCAAGCTCTCCAGAGAGAGAGGAACCCGCCTGAACACGTACCTGGTCTCGAGCAATGACATGAATTACAAGAGGATTGAAAAAGGAATGCCTGAACCTACGTTGTAAGGATTTAATAAATGATTTTCTACTTTTTAAAATCAGAATTCAGTTTCAGGATTTTTTTAATGGATATTTGTTCTAAGGAAATCCCTTGTGTCAATATTGTTCAGTGTTCAGTCCATGGTATGTTGCCCATATTGGGTATTAAGCGAAACTGTCTCTGCAAGATGATGCCCTCCGTCATAATCACTTGGTAGAAGTTGCATAACTGCAACAAGCCAGGAGACACATTGGTGCAGTATTGTATTTCTATCTCAAACCTCTCTTTTCACATAAAATGGTGTGTGCATTATCATTACATTTTGAGTTACCCAAGTTAGCCACTCTGCATACAACTCTGATCATGCATTAGCAGTTAACTGTTCCCAGCACTATCATTAAATCATGCTGGTCCCTGAATGGTTCTTGTGCACATCATCTGGGTGACCTTCCTCTCCAGAGGAGGGTTATTCCTGCATCAATCATTATTGCTGCACACTCTGCTGTTGTTTGATTTCTGTTGGAGGAGGGCTGGACGTGACATAAAAAACATGGACACGCTGTCTGGAGCAGTACTCTCCATCAAGAAAGTAGAGTAAGTTACAACATGTGACAGTGTAAATGTGTATATGTTTGTGATGATATGTGTGAACATGCCTGTGTGTATATGGATATGAGTGATGTGTATGTGTGTGTGGTTTTTTTGTGTGTGTGCGTGTATATGCAAGTGTACAGATATGCGTGTGTTTATAGGCATTTGCATGCGGACTGTATGTCTGTGTGACATTGTGTGTGCATGCACTTGGCATGTATATGTATGTGATGGTGTGTGTATGGGGATGTGGCTGTGTGTATGCATGCATCTGTGCGCACGGATGTGTACATGCATATACATACGTGATGTGAGAGTGTTGAAAAACGTGTTGCTGGAAAAACACAGCAGGCTAGACAGCATCCGAGGAGCAGGAGAATCGACATTTTGGGCATAAGCCCTTCTTCAGGAATTCTTTTAGGCTTATGCCCAAAACGTCAATTCTCCTGCTCCTCGGATGCTGTCTAGCCTGCTGTGTTTTTCCAGCAACACGTTTTTCAACACTGGTCTCCTGCAGTCCTCACCTTCTCCGAAGTGATGTGTGAGTGTGTGTGTCTACATGTGCAGTTTGACTGTGATAAGGACCAAGGATAAGCACAAGGTGCTATTGAAAGTCCAGTTCACAACTTCAACGTCCAGTTCCAAACCCAGAAAGGAGAATAGTGGTGAACAGTTGACAAATCCCACAGACCATTGCACTGGCTTTACACCTACTGACGTCCTCAACGCTGGTACAACTTTCACCATCTCAGGACCTGGGCAAACACCTCTGCTGATGGTACACAGCCTGTGTGCTGGACATCAGCAGCCTGAATTGAATTGTTTTCTTATTTGGATTCAGGTTCATGTGATGAATTCTTTCAAACTGTAGCACGAGATGGTCCTGGACTATATCCATGTTTAGACTAATAAATGCAAGTAAATATCAATTTCCAGCAAGAGAGAGTTTATTCATCATCACCTAACATTAAATGGCATTACCATTACAAAATCCATCCCTCCTCCTCTCCTCCCACTACCCACTGTCTGAGCATCAGCGTTGATCTCAAACTGAATTGGATGGGCCACATAAGTCTGGCCACAGGAGCAGGTCAGAGGCTGGGAATCCTGCAGCAAATAACCCAGCTCCTGACTCCCTAAACCCTGTTCAAGGCACAAGTCACATGTGGGATGGAATATTCCCCCCTTGCCTGGATGGGTGCAGCTCCAACAACACTCAAGAAGCTTGACACCATCCAGGTGACCCTGTATCCACAAGCATCCACTCTCTACACCACTGATGCTATCTATCTGCACCTTCCAAATCCATACCCACTTCCACCTAGAAGAACAAGGGGCAGCAGATACATGGGAACACCACCACCTGCAAGTTCCCCTCCAAGCCACTCACCATCCTTACTTGGAAATATATTGCCATCCCTTCACTAATGCTGGGTCAAAATCCTGGAGCTCCCTCCATCACAGAACCCCAGGAACTGTGGGGTTGAAGAAGGCAGCAAAGCAGGAACAATGAAGGCAATAACCTGTTCTTCCCGGTGAGGGTCACATCTGGAGCAAACTGGAACAAGGTCAGCCAGGTGGTCCTCATAGAATATGTGTTCCCTGATCGGGGCTGTTAATCTGGTCCAATCAGGGAGCCCTGGCTGACAGACCAGAGCAGGAGTGTCAGGGATTCTGCTCACTCTGTGAGCTGCCTCTGAGCTAACAGGGCCGGTGTTATGTAGTCAATAAAGGGTGACTTGGTGATGGGATGTTGGCCTTTGTGAAATTGTTTCACTTTCCGTGAATGAACAAAGCAGTCGGATATGGGGAGAGTTCTAATGGGTACAGGTAACTCTGGATTTACAGATAGACTTGTTAGTTCTCTTATTCAAGTTAATAGGAAATTGAGACTGAACGTGAGAACAGCCTAAAATTGGAGCGTAAAACTAAACTGTACTGGTCAAGATAATGAGAAAGCAGTGGGACTGAGAGCATTGGCTGGTGCTTGTAATCTGCAGGTGTGACTGGACCTGGGAGTGCTCTCTGGACAATAGGAATCCTGTGGAGATTCCCTGGAGATTCCTGTGTCTAACAGTGACTCTGAGCAACATACATTCAAACCTTGTGACTGTGGATCACCCAACTCAGCTTTTGTCAATCCCACGTTCCTGAAACTTGTTGATATGAATCTCTGGCTGAAAGGATGATGTGAATGCTGGTGTCTGTCTTCTGCAGGGCATTCTGGAGTGAGGATCAATCCACTCATCAAACGATATGAGGGATTATCATACAACAGGGACATTGTGCGGCATCAGCTTTATCGTGCGAAGCGCTCTGACTGTGAGGAGGAACCATTCATTCACCTGCAATTCTCTGCTCACCAAAGGTATTTCCCAGTCTCCTTGGAGGGGGCAGGGATGTTCCTTCTAGATCTTTCTACAGGTTTGTCCCACTGAATGAAATAAGGGCCTGAAATCTTAGTTTTATTGGAAGATTATTCCCTCTTAGACTGTAAGATCATAAAATAAAGAAGGAGATTTCGGTCATCGTATCTGCTGCACCATTCCATCCTGGCTGATGTGTTTCTCAACCTCATTCTCCTGCCTTCTCCCTGTAACCCTCAATCCCATTAATCATTCAGAGTTATTGCTGTGTTAATGGCTTCTGTCACAATGAGTTCCACAGATCCACCACCTTCTGGCTAAAGAAATGCCTCCTGATCTCAGCTCTAAAGGATTGTCCACTCTCCCCAGGCCGCCCGGTATTCTTTACATTTAAATCAGATCCCCCCATCCTCCAAATCTCCATCGAGTACAGACCCAGACTCCTCAATCACTCCTCATACCACAAGACCCTTATCCCCGGGATGGTTCTTATTAACTTCCTGTGGACCCTCCCCTCCAAGGCCAGCACATCTCTCCTTGAATATAGGGCTCAAAGGTGCTCACCCTGTTCCAAATGCGATCTGACCAGAGCCTCATAACAGCCTCAGCAGTGTATCTCTGCTGTTGTAATCTAGTCCATGAATGGGACCTACCCTTTCCCTAGTTGCTCTCTTGTTCTTAAAACATAAGTATAAGATACTTTGGGATTCTCCTTCATCCTACTGACCAAGGACATTTCATGGCCATATCTAGCCTTCCTCATTCCACACTGACGTTTCCCCTGCTTCCTTTAAACTCCTCAAGGGCCTGGTTAGATTTCAGTTTCCTAAACCTGACGTCTGCCTCCTTCCTCTTTTTGACTCAGTTCACAGTTTCTCATGTTGTCCAGCGTTCCTGAATCTAGCCTTCCTTATCTTTCCTCCTCATGGGAACATGCTGGTCCTGAATTCTGATCAGTTGCCCTTTAGGAGACTCCCACATGCCCAGACGTGGATTTACCCCCCAAACACTCAACCCCCAATCTAATATCTCCAGTTCCTGCCAGCTACTGTTGTAATTAGCCTTCCCCCAGTTGAGCACTTTCATTCAAGAGTTAGTCTGATCCTTATCCTCGACTATCTTAAAACTTATGGAATGATGATCACACTCCCAAATTGATCCCCCACTGAAACTTCAATGACCTGGCCCATGCACAGTGCCCTATACAAGGTCTACTGCCATTCCTTCCCCTGGTGGACTATCTCCATATTGTTTCCAAAAATCCTCCAGGATGCCACTGAACAAGTTGTGGCCCATCCAAGCAAGTTTGAATCATCCAGTACAACAACATTTTACACCATGTGTGGGTCTCTGGGTGTCTGGGTTTCTGGGTGTGTGTATCTCTGGGTGTGTGGGTCTCTGGGTGTGTGTATCTCTGGGTGTGTGGGTTTCTGGGTGTGTGTATCTCTGGGTGTGTGGGTCTCTGGGTGTCTGGGTTTCTGGGTGTGTGTATCTCTGGGTGCGTGGGTCTCTGGGTGTGTGGGTCTCTGGGTGTGTGGGTTCCTGGGTGTGTGGGTCTCTGGGTGTGTGGGTCTCTGGGTGTGTGTATCTCTGGGTGCGTGGGTCTCTGGGTGTGTGGGTCTCTGGGTGTGTGTGTTTCTGGGTGTGTGGGTTTCTGGGTGTGTGGGTCTCTGGGTGTGTGGGTCTCTGGGTGTGTGTATCTCTGGGTGCGTGGGTCTCTGGGTGTGTGGGTCTCTGGGTGTGTGGGTTCCTGGGTGTGTGGGTCTCTGGGTGTGTGTACCTCTGGGTGCGTGGGTCTCTGGGTGTGTGGGTCTCTGGGTGTGTGTGTTTCTGGGTGTGTGGGTTTCTGGGTGTGTGGGTTCCTGGGTGTGTGGGTCTCTGGGTGTGTGGGTCTCTGGGTGTGTGTGTTTCTGGGTGTGTGGGTTTCTGGGTGTGTGGGTCTCTGGGTGGGTGGGTCTCTGGTTGTGTGTTTTTCTGGGTGTGTGAGTCTCTGGGTGTGTGGGTCTCTGGGTGTGTGGGTCTCTGGGTGTGTGTTTTTCTGGGTGTGTGGGTCTCTGGGTGTGTGGGTCTCTGGGTGTGTGGGTGTCTGGGTGTGTGGGTTCCTGGGTGTGTGGGTCTCTGGGTGTGTGTGTGCATTGGTGTGTGTGTTTCTGGGTGTGTGGGTTCCTGGGTGTGTGGGTCTCTGGGACTGAGGTCTGAAACCCCAGGGACTGTTGGAGCTTCTTTGATTTCTTTTCCCCTCGGCCAGAAAGCGGAAACATTACTGAATATTACTGAATATTACTGAATATATTCCTGAAAATACTGAAATATTACTGAATATCACTGAAGAGAATGGGGACTTTCCGAGCCAGCCAGCTGGGTCATTGATGTAGTTTCAGTCCAGTTGAAAGTGAGGAACTGAGCAGTGATGTTGTGCAGTTTCCTCAGATATATCGGGAAACAGCTCCGAGCTCGGAATGTGACTCAAGCCTTTCACAACGTCAGGGTCAGAATCAGGGTCAGGGTCAGGGTCGGCTGAAGGGGAAGGATGAGGGATGGTTCCTTTGAAGTGGCCTGGCTGTTGCCAGACGGAATGTTATATTTGGAGAAAGGTTGGAATGCTCCACGTGACGAGAATTCCAAGAAGGATTGTTTAAATTAACTTCACAATTCAGTTCCAGTGACATTGTAGAAGGTTTTACTTTTTGTAGAAGGAACCTTCCCCTGTTAACCCAACCTTTCAGCTTGGTTCAGTCCGGAGACTGATCTTTCTCTATCCAGCGGGATAGACCGTGGGAATGATTGCCACTTTTCCTTTTCAGACTGAGCATCCTGTGTTGCCTATGACCTTTACCCGACCTCCCAGTGCAGGGCCATGTTAGTCAGGGACTGGGGCTCTGGATCCAAGGTCAGAATGGGGGACAGTGCCATTCACCAGAGCAACACTGAGGCTAAAAACAAAGGTTATATTGAGGAGAGTGAGTTAAAGGTAAGGATGTGGTATAGACGAGAAAGTGAGGACCACAGATGCTGGAGATCATCGGAGATGGGAACATACAGTGCATTGCTGAGACCATCTCAAACAGCGAGTTCAGTTTTGGCCTCCATATTTAAATAAATATGTTTGAGGTGGTTCATACTGATACGTGGATTAATGGCTTGTCTTATAAGACAAAAGACATAGGAGTGGAAGTAAGGCCATTTGTCCCATCGAGTCCACTCCTCCATTCAATCATGGCTGATGGGCATTTCAACTCCACCTACCCGCATTCTCCCCATAGCCCTTAATTCCTTGTGACATCAAGAATTTATGAGGGAAACTGCACTCATTTCCCCCACTGGAGCTTAAAGTGAGGAGTTACCTCACTAAAGTGTCAAAGGTCCTGACTGGTTTTATCAAGGTGGGTGTGGACAGGATATTGCCTCATGTTGATCAGATTGAGGGAGCTCTGGGCTGACCTTTCAGAGCAGAGGTGAGGGGATTGTTCTTTTCTGAGAGAGGTTTGCAACCTTGGAACTCTGTGCCTCAGAAAAGCTGGGAGATGGGGTTGATATTTCGAAGACAGAGTGGGTAGATTCTTGGTTTGGGGAGGTGAAGATCATTGGGAAGTAGATGGGAACGTGGAATTTGAAACATAAACAGATCAACCACGATCACATCGAAGAGTGGTAGGAGGCCAGAGGGGCCAAACGGTCTCCCTCTGCTCCGATTTCATGTGCTCTGTGACCCTCAGTCCCCGGGGTTTGGAGATGACAGTTTGCCCAACCTATCAGATGTGTTGAGATGGTTCAAAGGCCTGAGCTCTGGATAACCACCTCCACTAATACTCCAGAGAGTCCTCTGTAGTTCCACCAACCATACCGACTTGTACCTAACAGTGAGGTTCACTGTCACAGCGTCGCCATCTGACAGCGAGCAAGTCTTTTATTTCTATTCCAGGCAATTTCGCCTTCGACTGAAAAGAGATTCAAGTTCGTTCACAGGAGATTTCAGAATTAAAACTGAACATGGCCTGGAAAAAGCTGACCTCTCCCACCTGTACTCTGGGCATCTACAAGGTAACTCGGTTGGTTTACACTCCCTGACCGACTGTGGCTTCATCCATTACAGCTCTACTCTGTTGTTCATGATGCCAACACACAGGCTCACACTGAGGGAACACTGAGGACATCTGTGTGACATTCACTGTTCCTCTTTTCACTAATAAAATTAACTGAGTTAATTTTAGTGCTTTATCAGGGGTGGATAATCAGGTGAAGGCATTAACTATTGTAATACAGAGAGTAAAAAACATACAAACAAGCCATTTATCCCAAACACCCAGTGCTCTCGATTATGCTCCACTTGAGTCCCATTCTATTATTCCTGATACAGATCTGTCAACCTCGCCCTTTTCTGCATTAAACTCCATTTGCCATCTCTCAGCCCAGCTCTGCAGCTTATCTATGTCTCTCTGTAACCTACAACATCCTTCATCACTATCCACAACTCCACCGACCTTAGTGTCATCTGTGAATTTACTAACCCATCCTTCTACACCCTCATCCAGGTCATTTATAAAAATGACGAACAGCAGTGAACCCAACACCGACCCTTGTGGTACGCCGTTAGTAACTGGACTCCAGTATGAACATTTCCCATCAACCACCACCCTCTGTCTTCTTTCAGCAAGCCAATTACTGATCCAAACTGCTATATCTCCCACAATCCCATTCCTCCGCATTTTGTACAATAGCCTACTGTGGGGAACCTTATCGAACGCCTTGCTGAAATAAAATTAACAATTTTCCTCATCAACCTGTTCAGAGATGCTATAATGCATTTGTGGAACGGATGGGTCTTGAGCCCTGGCCTCCTGGTTTAGGGGGAGGGAATCTACCGCAGTGCCACAGGTCAGCCTAATCCACCCTGACCTGCACATCTTTGGACTGTGGGAGGAAACCAGAGCCCCCAGAGGAAACTCACACAGACACGAGGAGAATGTGCAAACTCTACACAGACAGTCACCCAAGGGTGGAATCGAACCTGGAACCCCAGTGCTGTGAAGCAGTAGTGCTAACCACTGAGCCACCGGGCCACCCCTTTTAAATCCTCACAAGTAGCTGCCTCTAATTTTGCTATCTAACGTTTCTAACCCATAGCAGTGCGAACTGAAGAAATAATTTTGCAATGGTTTTTAAAAAAAATTTCAAAATGACAACTTAACTCCTTCAAATCCTGACAAGCTCCCAATTTGTTACAATCTGATCTTATGCAAGATTTCCCAAGTTACCATGCTTTCAGAGGGCTGTCACAAACCGTCAACCTCCCCGTGAGAAGGATGGAACAATCTCCGCCTTGTTATGAAGATGTGGGTGTACTGTATCTTGAAGAGAGTTGAAAAGCTAGCAAGGACTTACAGAAGCACAGAGAGTGCTGGAAAATTTAAAATGTAACGGTGCATTGAAACAACTTGCAAAGAGCTGTGTTGCCAGGATACAAAAAACAAATTTGAATTTGGCCAATCACAGAGTCAGTCACAGAGATGTACGGCACAGAAACAGACCCTTCGGTCCAACCCGTCCGTGCCGACCCGTCTATCCCAACCCAATCGAGTCCCACCTGCCAGCACCCGGCCCATATCCCTCCAAACCCTTCCTATTCATATACCCATCCAAATGCCTTTTAAATGTTGAATCAGTTTAAATTATGCCCCAAGTTGCCAAAATCCAATCGAATTTGAAAAAAATAATGTTTTGACAACATTAAACCAATGAAATGAGCTGATGTTTTGGGGTATAAGTATCAGACATTTTGTTACCCCAACACGGAGAGGGACAGCTTGCAGTAAGGTCTGCTCTTAAAGGGACCTTTATCTAGCAACCACCTGGGAAGCAGAATCCCTAAGAAGTACAAAAGAAATCAGAGGAAAATCTACAGTGAACACTCGGCAAAGCTGACCGGGTTTGAAATGTGATGTTTCTTTTTGTAAACGCTAATCAGGATTTTTATCGGACCAGTATTGTAGAGGGGGAGGTAGAAGAAAGTTTTAAGTTGTAAATAATTGTTAGTTAGATTTAAAGAATTAAGTTCTTAAATTTTTACTTTAATAGTGATTTTTGGGATAGTCCTTTGCCTTTTGAATTTTAACAGATTACAGCACGAAGTGAATCTGATCCGTGTCGCTGGTTTAAATTAGCAGAGGGGTTTACCCCGTGTTGTAACAATGTCTTTGTTCCCATTCATTACCCCGAGTAATAAAGCCAAGTGTGCTTTATCAACTGCTCTCCCTTATCACCTGCATCGTCCTTTGGTCACAAGCTTAATTTACAAAGGATCCCGTACCTTTCATCCAGTCCAAATTGCTTTACGTTTTGAAAAATTGATCAGGCTTTCTTCGGTGAACAAAAGAGTGATCTTACTAGTCACTCAGTGAGAAAGGCATGGTTAATGCGACGTACAAGCACACAGGTTAGAAAGAAAATGTGAGGTATATAAAAGATAAAAGTTAAAAGATCCGTCTCCAAGAGGTTACAAATCACACAACAGCAGGTTATAGTCCACCAGGTTTATTTGGAAGCACTAGCTTTTGGAGTGGCAATCCTTAACCACCTGATGAAGGAGCGATGCTCCGAAAGCTAGTGCTTCCAGTTAAACCTGTTGGACTATAACTTGGTGTTGTATGATTTGTAACTTTGTCCACCCCAGTCCAACACCAGCATCTCTAAATCAAGTCTCAATAAAGGCACACGTTGATGGTTGAACAGATGATTTTGGCTCATAGTTCGTTGAAATATTTATGAGGAGAAAGTGAGGAGTGAGGACTGCAGATGCTGGAGATCAGAGCTGAAAATGTGTTGCTGGAAGAGCGCAGCAGGTCAGGCAGCATCCAAGGTAGTCGAGGACCCGGGGGGGGGTGGGGGTGTGTGTTACTTGTCTCTGATCCTTGAGTAAAAACAATGTGAGGAAACTGAAGAAGGGCTTATGCCTGAAACGTCGATTCTCCTGCTCCTTGGATGCTGCCTGACCTGCAACACATTTTCAGCTCTGTTATAGTCATGACTGAAAATGTGTTGCTGGAAAAGCGCAGCAGGTCAGGCAGCATCCAAGGAACAGGAAATTTGACGTTTCAGGCATAAGCCCTTCTTCAGCAATCCATGATAGTCATGACTCCATTCCATCCAAACCCTCCAGCCCTTCTTTCAAAGAGAATAGAGTCCCTGCCTTTCAATCCTTCACTGATAAACGCACCTGCCCATTCCTGGGATTATCCTCGTAAACCTGTCCATTGCCTCACTATCCTTCTCTATAACACCGTGGTTAAACCTGTGCGCACACAACTCTCAGTGTGGCATAACCAAGGTGTGTGGCTCAACGTTTAGCGATGTGAATAGAATCCTCTCTCCGGCCCATCCACATAGCAACGATATCTTGTACATCATGACATATAAACTCTCTACACCAATCAAAGGAAGTCCTGGAAGAGGCAATAACTTATGATATGAACTGAAGGGGACAATTCTAAAAGGATTGTATTCCAATGGGAGTGGAGGTACAGAGATCCTGGGCTGTGACGGAGTGTGGATGTAAAGCTGTTAAAGATTGACAGGATGGCTTGCAAGCGCACGGGAACCCAAGGTGGAGACTACAGGTAGGTCGAAAGGGGGAAGTAGAAGAAAGGTTTAAGAGAAAGGAGTTTTAAATAATTGTTAGTTAACATGAATTCGACTGGGACAACACTACTATTATAGGGCAAGCCAAACAGAGAACATCCAGGGAATTCCTAGAGGCATGGCACTCATCCACTGATTCTATCAACAAACACATCGACCTGGACCCAATATACTGGCCACTGCAGCGGACAGCTGGAACTGACAACCGGAAGCGGCAGAGACAAGCCACTATAAATGCCGGAGCAAACATCATAGAAGCGCTTCACAGGAGGCTGCCAAGCACTGAGGATGTCACCTAGACAGGGGACAAAACGTTTGCAACAAAAACTCCCAGCTTGGTGAACAGAACCACACAGTTAGTTAATATTCTCTGTTAGACTTAAAGAATAAAGTTCTTAAATTTTTACTTGAAATAGTGAATCCGAGCTTTACAAGTACTACAAAAGCAAGCAATTAATGATGTACCTTTAGAAAATCCTGGTTCAGCCTCTTCTGGAGTAATCTGCAACTGAGCATCTCACCTCAGACAGGCAGCGAAAGACTGGAGAGGGTGGAGTAAAGATTTGAGAATAGTTCCAAAGGTGAGAGGCTCCGTTACGAGGATTGATTGGAAAAGCTGGAATTATTTCCCTTTCAGAAAAGAAGCTGGAGAGTTTTCGTAGAGATGATCAAATTCACCTGGGCAGGGGTGCTCTCCAGTTGGTACAGTGAAATTCTCCACCCTGGAGACTCCTGCCTTCAATCCTGATCAAGGGCTTTTCCCCGAAACGGTGATTTTCCTGCTCCTCGGATGCTGCCTGACCTGCTGTGCTATCCCAGTACCACTCTGATCTAGACAGTGACATCCTTCCCATTTGGAGAAGGGCCTAAAACCAGATGATACAAATATCGGGCGATTCAGTGACAGAAACAGTGGCTAGGTGAGGTAAATGTTTTTCTATGGAGCCAAGTTAATCAGTATCTGGAACTTACTGCTACAAGGTGTGGGATAGGCAGATTCACACAGCTTTCCAAAAGCAATTGGAAAACACGCTGAGGTAACACTGATGCAAGCCTTGCAGGGAAAGAAAAGGGAAACTGGACTGGCTGAATACCTCTTGTAAACAGCTGCTGTAGGCCTGTTCAGCCTCTGTACTGTGACTCATTTATGGCTTAAAATGTAACGACTGACTCCAGTCAGTTTGCTGGAAGGGGTTCTAGGCTGTAACGGTCCCTGGAGATGTCTCTCTGATTCCCCTGTACCCCCCAGGTGAATGTTGAAGCTAACCCAGCAGACCAGTTCATTCACGCATGCACTGCCCACCTCCCGTACAATGTGGGCTGTGGAAAATAACATCCCTGAGCTCTGGTACAATCCATCAGCAGGACCCTCCCAGACCCCAGCTAGGAATCACCTTAAAGCTGCTCCCACCCCATTCCATAACTCTGCAGGTAACGTGGCAGGAAACTTCTTTGAACAGCTTTCCCCTCAGACTGCAATGAGAGCGAGAAACTAACAGTCGTTCAGTAACAATCGCTGTGCACAGGACCCAGTAATGTATAGGTTAAAAACAATGACTGCAGATGCTGGAAACCAGACTCTGGATCAATGGTGCTGGAAGAGCACAGCAGTTCAGGCAGCATCCGAGGAGCAGGAAAATCGACATTTCGGGAATTATTCCTGATGAGAAGGGCTTTTGCCCGAAACGTCGATTTTACTGCTCCTCGGATTCTGCCTGAACTGCTGTGCTCTTCCAGCACCACTAATCCAAAAACCAGTAATATATGACAATGTAAACCATATTCAGTAACATACAACAATCTGATATAAAACATACACTGATATATAACAACAATAGAGGGGAGGGGAGACCATGGCTTAGTGGTGTTATTGCTAGACTGTTAATCCAGGGACCCAGGTAAGATTCCGGAGACTGCGGTTGGAATATGGCCATGGTAGATGGTGGAATTTGAATGCAACAAAAATCTGGAACTAGGAAGTTAATGATGACCGTGAATCCATTGTTGATTGTTATAGAGTCATGGAGATGTACAGCACGGAAACAGACCTGTCCATGCCGACCAGATATCCTAACCTAATCTAGTCCCATCTGCCAGCACCTGGCCCATCTTCCTCCAAACCCTTCCTATTCACATACCCATCCAAATGCCTCTTAAATATTGCAATTGTACCAGCCTCCACCACTTCCTCTGGCAGCTCATTCCCTCTGGGTGAAAATGTTGCCCCACAGTTCACTTTTATATCTTTCCCCTCTCACCCTAAACCTATGCCCTCTAGTTTTGGACTCCCCAACCCCAGGGAAAAGACCTTGTCTATTTACCCTATCCATGCCCCATATAATTCCATAAATCTCCACAAGGCCACCCCTCAGCCAAGATATAAAAGGGACCTAAGGGGCAACTTTTTCACGCAGAGGGTGGTACGTGTATGGAATGAGCTGCCAGAGGATGTGGTGGAGGCTGGTACAATTGCAATATTTAAGAGGCATTTGGATGGGTATGTGAATAGGAAGGGTTTGGAGGGATATGGGCTGGGTGCTAGCAGGTGGGACTAGATTGGGTTGGGATATCTGGTTGGCATGGACGGGTTGGACTGAAGGGTCTGTTTCCATGCTGTACATCTCTATGATTCTATGGTGGAAGGATTGAGAAAACATAGACTGAAGCTCAGTGACAAAACAAGCAAAGATGACGTGACACACAGCTAGTGGGTCGGAGCTAGAATGCACTGAGAGTGGAGAAACATCGAGGTCAGAGTGTCACACAGCACAGAAACAGAACCTTCGATCCATCTACTCCATGCTGACCATGTTCCCAAACTAAGCTAGTCCCACTGCTTGCATTTGGCCCATCTCCCTCCAAACCTTTTCCCATTCATCTACTGTCCGAACACCTTTTAAATGTTGTAACTGTACCTACATCCACCACTTCCTCTGGCAGTTCATTCCACACACCAGTCACTCTCTGTGTAAAAACGTTGCCCCTTTGTGCCCTTCTTAAAATTTTTCCTGTCAGCTTAAAAATATGCCCCCCTAGTTTTGAAATCCCCCACCCTAATGAAAAGTCCCTTGTCATTCATCCCAATCTTTGCTCCTCCTGATTTTATAAACCTCTATAAGGTCACCCCTCACCTTCCTACGCCCCAGTGAAAAAAGCCCCAGCCTACCCAGCTTATCCTTATAACTCAAACCCTCCATTCCCAGCAACAGCCTGGTCAATCTTTTCTGAACCCTCGCCGGTTAATCACTACCCTCCCTGTAACAGGATGACCAGAACTGCAGACAATACTCCAGAAGAGGCCTCACCAACATCCTGTACAATCTCAACATGATGTCCCAACTCCTATACCCAAGCTCTGAGCAATGAAGGCAAAGGAGCTAAATGCCTTTTTAACCACCTTCCCTACCTGTGATGCACATTTCAGAGATGTGATGCACCCCTAGGTGTCTGTTCTCCAACACTACCCAAGGCCCTAGCATTATTTGTACAAGTGCTGTTCATGTTTGTATCCTGTAAAAAGGGGATTTGACTGTCATCCGAAATGGGAAAATGAGCAGAGTTACAAGGAGAAGTTGAGGTCCTCACATTGCTTGCTCGATGTAGACCATGATGGGCTGAATGGCCTCCTTCAGAGCAGTCCCGATTCTGATGGCTTTTGGAGTGAGTGTGGAAGAGGTTTGGAAAGGATTTGCAGGTGGTGCTGTTGGCGCTGCTTGATGCGGGAGTCTCCTGTAGATATTAACCCTGGCATTGACCGGTTGCTGTATGGTCACTCGATGTAAATCCTTGTGCGCAAAATGTACAATCATTTCTTTCTTTGTGACATAAAGGGACACGGGTGAAGTAAATGATGAGTGACAGACAAACCTTTTCTTTAATATTAGACAGAAGTAATCAAGAACTGAAATCCATTATGGCGCACAGTGAGACATGGGAAGTCTAAGCTCATTCCTTTTCTACCCCCAGGTGACAGAGCTTCCTTTAGCCATGGCTCGATCATTGACGGCCAGTTTGAAGGCTTTATCCAAACGGAGAGAGGCAGGTACTACATTGAACCCATTGAGCGCCATGTTCAAGGAGAAAACCCTTCTGTTCATTCCCTCATCTATCACCAGGATGACATTGGTGAGTGCTGATTAGAAACACACGTTACCTTGTGGGTTTTTTAATTCAGTTTTGGGATGTGGGTGCCGTTGACAAGACCTGCATTTCCCATCCATGCCCACCCATCACTTGGAGAGAGGATGGTGAGCTGCCCTCCTGGATCACATCGCCCCTTGGGGTGCAGGCGCAGCCACAGTGCTGGATTAGATCCAGTGCCAAAGGAACAGATGGTGTCTCAGAGTGCCACTCACAACATGGGTGAGCAGCAGCAGCAGCAGCAGCAGCAGCAGGGTATCTCCCGTTTGACTGCTCAGGGCTGGGGTGTTGTTGGGGATGGGATGGTGAATCAGTACAGTTCTGGCTTCCAACTAAAGTCAGGCTTGCAGCTGACTTTTAGCCTTCCCGGAGAATTTGTTGACTGAGCTTCACTTGTTTGTACATGCGAGTTAAATCCACAGAAGCGATGTGTCATTATTCAAATTACATATTATCCATTATTACTGGGGCAAGATAAAAACATGTTCTCATTCCTGTGATAACATTAAATGTTTTCAATCAATTTGTGGTTTTTTTTTTGTTTCACTCTATTTCTTCCTCTTCAGTCCTGGTTACTTCATCTTGTCACAGTTAAAGGTGGGCCTGGAGTGTACACTGAGGAGTCATGGGCTGACCAGGAAGTGATGTCATAGTCATAGAGGTCAACAACATGGAAACAGGCCCTTCGGCCCAATGTGCCCACGCCACCCAGTTTTTCACAATTTAAACCAGTCCCATATCCCTCCATAGCTATCCCATCCATGTACCTGGCTAAATGTTTGTTACATGACAAAATTATACTCGCTTCCACCACTACCTCGAGCAGCCCTCTCCAGACATTCACTGCCCTTGGTGTGGAAGATTTACCCCTCCGGGCTCTTTTCTATCTCTCCCCTCTTGTCTTAAACCTATGCCCTCTAGTTTTAGATTCCCTGAATGATAAAAATCAAAGACGGACTCAGAAGGTGTCGCATTTCCATTTCCATTTCCATGTTATTTGTGGGATGTTCCTGTGTGAAAGTCAGCAGCTGTTTTGCATACAGCGCGGGAGTGACTGATCTTCAGGAGTATTTAATGGGATGCAAGGTGTTTTGGCCATCTCTCTGTAGAGAAAGACACCAAATTAATGCAACTTCCGTCTTTTATGACTGAGATGGAAGAGTATTTCTCTACTCAAAGTGTGAATCTTTAGAATTCTCCAGCCCAGAGAATTGTGGATGCCCAGTCTCTGAATGCAGTCAAGTTAGGCCTCATTAGTTTTGAATACTAACAAAATCAGAGGGAGAGTGCTTAGTGGCACAGTGTAAAGATAGCGATCTCTCCCTCAATGCCAGCAAAAGTTGAGAGCTGAACATTGACTTCAGGAAGCAAGGTGGAGGGCAGACCCCTGTTCTACATCAATGGAGCTGAGATGGAGATGGCCAACAGCATCAAGGTCCGAGAAGTGACCATCACTAACCATCTGTCCTGGACCACCCATGTTGATGCGACGGTCAAGAAAGCACAGTGCCACCTCGACTTCCTCAGGAGGCTAAGCAAATTCAGCATGGCCATAAAGACCCTCACCAACCGTTACAGATGCATCCCGGAAGGCATTCTTATTTGGATGCATCATGGCTTAGTACAGCAACTGCTCTGCCCAACAGCGTAAGAAAACACAGCCCACTTCACTCCCCAAGGCAGCCTTCCATCCAATGACTCCATTGCCATGTCTCTCTGCCTCAGGAAGGCAGCCAGTGACATCAAAGACCCCTCCCACCTCGGTTAGAATCCCTTCCATCGGCCAGCAGATACAAAAGCTTAAATACAAGTCCCAACAGCTTCCGGAACAGCTTCTTCCCCGCTGTTATTAGACTTCTGAATGGATCTGTCAACTTTCAAATGTAATGTTTATTTTGTTTTGTACGAACCTTCAGTGCAGCTGCAGCTCTGTATTCCTCACTCTGTTCAATCACCATTGCATGGTATGACCTGCCCGTACTAAAGTAAGACAAAGCGCTTCACTGTACCTAGGTACATGTGACAATAATAAATCAATCCACATCAAGGGATATGGGGAGCAGATAGGAATCTGAATTGGAGGAAGCACACATCATCCCAGAAAGCTCGCCTCCTGAAGGCCGAAGGGTTGGTGGACAGAGACTGCACGTCTGACAGTGCAGCACCCCCTCAACGCTGGGCCTCTCAGAGAGGCCGAACCAGACCACTCCAGAGACACTCCATGTGATGGCAGCATGTTAGAGATCTCCCATGGCACTGATAAATCCCAATGTCTGATTCTGGGATTGGTATTTATTGCTGATCTCTCTGTGTTTCATTCAGCACAGGTCATGAACAGTTAGTGTCCTCGCACGTTTGTTGACCTTTGACATTCCTGTTTGGCCTCTGTTAGAAACTGGGATTCCGGACTGGGAAAGGCAGCAGCTGTATCCTGCACTGGGAGAGGCTGTAACTGGGATTCCGGACTGGGAGAGGCAGTGAGTGAAACCAGACTGGGAAGGCAGCGGATAGTATCCGCACAAAAAGAGGCTGCAGCTGTATCCTTGAGTGGGAGAGACAGTAGCTGTGTCCCAAACTGGGAGGGGCAGTGGATGTATCTGGGATTGGGAGAGGCAGTGGATATATCTGGGATTGGGAGAGGCCAGTCGCTGCTGTGGATACCAGCCCAGTTTTTCCCACTTGAGTGGGATTACAGTATCATCAACGCACAGATCCAGAGTGGGCCCCTTCATGGGTTAAACCAAGCCGGGCACTGAGGGTAATGACCTGAGACTGCAGTGTTCACATTCCCTCAGCAATCAGTCCGTGGGCAGAACCTGGGGAACAGCCAGTCACCGGTGTGCTTACACAGGAGATCTGTGTGTCTGGCTTGTAACCTCCCCTGGTTAAAGGGAATGAACGCAGGTTGTGTACTAATGGGAGAGACAAAGATTTTGATGGACTCTTGTTCAATCTCTCGTTATCAAAGACTTGTGCTTCTTAAGTGACTGGTGTTTGTACACAAAGCTGACCAGGATCTGGGTGAGCTGCAGTCAGCTTTCCTCAAACTTGCGTCTGCTTTTATTTTCAGTCTGGCCTGATCTTAATCTAACCACAGGAAAAGACCAATGATCTTGGTCTGCACCTGCTCAATCACCAGCAAACTCCCACTAACCCAAGAAAGGGCAGTGTGAACCTGATCTGAGACTCTGAAACATAATCCTCATCCGCGACGTTATAGTGTGCTGGGTAGGTTTCACCTCAGGGGGCTGGTATCTCTCTGAATGTGGACTCGAGTCACTGGCTCCATCCATCTCCGATGAAATATGATCAGGATCATGTCATCCACGTGATGGATCGAGGGATTTACAAGGAGTAATTCAATAAGGGGGTTAGATGGGATCTCAGGCCATTTGTACAAAGTAATCAGAGTATATAATAACGTGGTATGCGTTAATGTAATATAATGTGTTCTATAGTTACTAGGTTACTGCTGTGATCAGGAATATCATTCTGTATTTTGGCACAATTTTCCAATTTTCAAAAGACGATTGTGTAGCTTCTTAATTGTTGGGTCTGACTGTAGAAACACAATAGATCCACATGTCCAACTCCTGAGGAAATGCTGGTCTGTAGGGACTCAAGTGCTTGTCATGTGGAGCATTCATTTGTGGAATAGTACCTTGGAAGTCTTTGGGATCCAGGCCTGTGGCTCCTTTCCTGGGAATGCTGGACAGGTTCTTTCAGTCACCTTTGACCTCGCTGTCTGAGCTTTGGTCACTCTGTCCCACCCTGCCCTGCTGCTGCAGTCTGTTTTTAATGCTTCTGTCTCTCGTCAAACAAGAGCTACCTCAGAAAGATAGTCAAAGGAGTTTGTGGCTGTATCGATTACTTAGCACAAAGCCACACAACTGCCAATGTGTCAGCTCAGAAACCAACAGTGAACTGGAACCATGGTCACTCTAAAAGATCAGAGACTTAACAAACAATCCAGACCTTTTTCAATCTATAGTTTCAGTTCCATCACACTGGAAACCTTTGCTATAAATTCTGTGTCTTACAATCTTATTCTCCACAACCACCTGAAGAAGGAGCAGCGCTCTGAAAGCTAGTGCTTCCCAATAAACCTGTTGGACTCTAACCTGGTGTTGTGTGGGTTTAAACTTTGTAACCAAGCAGTGTGTGTTGCTGTGTCCCTGTGTTTGTGTTGATCCGTCCAACAGTCTCCTCATGAACACGCACAACATCAAATTACTGAGCTCAGGAGCTGTGCCAACAGCACAGTTAACCCCTTACTGGCTCACTGCTCTGCTCCATCACCCGACCCTGAGTGGGCAGAACTCCCTTTCCTGGCTGCGTGTGCTCCTCAGTTCAGCAGGAGCTCTGTGGTCACACATATGACTTTGATATCTTTAACAGACAGAGCCCCCTGCCTTCCCTATCTCCTCACCTTCAACAAGCCATCCCCTACACTCCCCAAACCTCACTCCCACACTCCAATACACTCCAAAGCCAGTAGAGACCACCCTCAAAACATTAACAATGTGTGGGGCTCATCTCTCCAGTATTTAACCCTGACAGCTCCTTCACCATTTGGAGTGGTTTAATGGAGTTACCTTGAGCAGCGGGAGTATAAATTCAAATCGTTTGTGACCATAACTTTGAATCCAAAATAGTCCCACCATTACTTTTTTCCATTTCAGATGTATCTCACCCTAAAGGCCGAGGGACATGGTGCCGGAGCCAGCCGGTATTGGCTGCACTGCCTCACGATCAGCACACAGACCAAGGGAGAGTGTCACAGGTGAGTGACCACACCAGCACAGGGCACACTGTAGCTCAGGGAGCCCACGCCTTCCCAGCGACACTCTCATCACACTCAAAACGTTCCCTCTGCTACACTCTCCACAGATGCTGACAGACCGACGGAGACGCTCCAACAGTTTCAGGATTTGTTCCATGTTTCAGAATTACAGTAATTTACTGTAATATTTACAGAAGAATTCAGACCCCCCCCACTCGCACACTGTACCCCAACCCCTCACACAGTGTCCCCCAACCAACTCTACACCCCCTCACACACTGTACCCCATCTAACTCCCCACCCCCTCACACACACTGTACCCCATCTAACTCCCCACCCCCTCACACACAGTAGCTCATCCAACACCCCACTTTCACACACACACTGTACCCCATATAACTGCCCACCCCCTCACACACTGTACCCCATCCAACTCCCCACCCCCTCACACACTATACCCCATATAACCCCCCACCCCCTCACACACTATACCCCATATAACCCCCCACCCCCTCACACACTGTACCCCAACCAACTCCCCACCCCCTCACACATAGTACCCCATCCAACTCCCCACCCCCTCACACACAGTACCCCATCAATCTCCCCACCCCCTCACACACTGTACCCCATCCATCTCCCCACCCCCTCACACACTGTACCCCATCCAACTCCCCGCCCCCTCACACACAGTACCCCATCAATCTCCCCACCCCCTCACACACAGTACCCCATCCAACTCCCCACCCCCTCACACACAGTACCCCATCAATCTCCCCACCCCCTCACACTCAGTACCCCATCCAACTCCCCGCCCCCTCACACACAGTACCCCATCCAACTCCCCACCCCCTCACACACAGTACCCCATCAATCTCCCCACCCCCTCACACTCAGTAAACCCATCCAACTCCCCATCCCCTCACACACTGTACCCCACCCAACATCCCAGCCTGTCTTTTGCATTATGTTCATGTCTTGGTGCCACTGTTAAAATCCACTCTGTAAGTTCAGCCCCTGTGGTGATGTTATCTCTACATTGTCTGCAATGTTGAATTATTTAGTCTGTGTGATTAGCCTGTCCCTGGATTAATCTTTGTCTTTGGTGTATTTATCTGTGTCTATATCTTGCTGCTTTATTGTATGAACTCATTTCTCTTCTTCCGTTCCCTCACTGAATCTCAGTCGTTGCTTCTTCCCCTCCTGTCATGTGGAACAGATTAATCCATCTTAAGAATAAGACCAGGCCATTCGGCCCCTTGAGACCGATCCAGCAACCTGCTTCTCTTCCTTTCAGTGCCAGTTTTATAGGATAACCTTCAGGAATATGTATTTAACCAGACCCTGTTATTTGTACCCCAGTCTGGGTAATGACAGCAGCTTCATAGAAACAGAGAATGGAAGAGCAGGCGTGGGCCTTTGAGCCATTCGATTTGATCATGGCTGATCATCCTACTCAGGCCCCTGTTCCCCCTTTCTCCTGTACCTTTTTGTCTCTCTTGCCTTAAGAATTATATCCAACTCCTTCTTAAAAACATTCAATGTTTTGGCCTCATCTGCTTTCAGTGGTGGAGATTTCGACAGGTTCCTCAGTGTCTGGGTGAAGATGTTTCTCCTCATCTCATAGCTCCTTGAAAGTGGACTCGCAGGTAGATAGGATAGTGAAGGAGGCGTTTGGTATGCTTTCCTTTATTGGTCAGAGTATTGAGTACAGGAGTTGGGAGGTCATGTTGCGGCTGTACAGGACATTGGTTAGGCCACTGTTGGAATATTGCGTACAATTCTGGTCTCCTTCCTATTGGAAAGATGTTGTGAAACTTGAAAGGGTTCAGAAAAGATTTACAAGGATGTTGCCAGGGTTGGAGGATCTGAGCTACAGGGAGAGCCTGAACAGGCTGGGGCTGTTTTCCCTGGAGTGTCAGAGGCTGAGGGGTGACCTTATAGAGGTTTACAAAATCATGAGGGGCATGGAGAGGGTAATAGACCAGGTCTTTTCCCTGGTGTCGGGGAGTCCAGAACTAGAGGGCATAGGTTTAGGGTGAGAGGGAAAAGATATAAAAGTGACCTAAGGGGCAACATTTTCACTCAGAGGGTGGTACGTGTATGGAATGAGCTGCCAGAGGATGTGGTGGAGGCTGGTACAATTGCAACATTTAAAAGGCATTTGGATGGGTATATGAATAGGAAGGGTTTGGAGGGATATGGGCCGGGTGCTGGCAGGTGGGACTAGATTGGGTTGGGATATCTGGTCGGTATGGATGGGTTGGACCGAAGGATCTGTTTCCATGCTGTACATTTCTATGTCTCTGTGACTCAGACCCAAATGGCCCACCCGGTACATTTAGACTGTGAGCCCTAGTTCTAGATTCCCCAGCCTGTTCCACAAGGGTTCACTTTTATATAAATGACTAGGGTGAGTGTGTAGAGATCATCTTGGCTGGAGTGAGGGCTGCAGATGTTGGAGTTTAGAGTCTAGATTAGAGTGGTGCTGGAAAAGCACAGCAGGTCAGGCTGCATCCGAGGAGCAGGAAAAATCGACGTTTCAGGCAAAAGCCCTTCATTCCCATTCCTGATGAAGGACTCCAGCCCAAAACGTCGATTTTTCCTGCTCCTCGGATGCTGCCTGACCTGCTGTGCTTTTCCAGCACCATTCTGATCTTGACTGAGAATGTAGAAAGCTTGGTCAGTAACTTTGTGCGCGACACGAAAATTCATGATGTCGTGGACAGTGAGCAGTCTGAGATTACACAGAGATGTTGATCAATTGGGTCAATGGGCTGAGGGGTGGCTGATGGAGTTTAATTTGGATAAATGCGAGGTATTACATCTTAGTAGAACAAACAGGGCAGCACTTACACAATTAACAGTAAGGCCTTGGGTAGTGCTGCAGAACAGAGAGACCCAGAGGTTCAGGTACATAGTCCTTTGAGGTTTGGGTCACAGGTAGATGGGGTGGGTAAGAAGGAGTTTAGTATGCTGGCCCTCATTGCTCAGTCCTTTGTACACAGAGGATGGGACATCATGTTGAGGTTATACAGGACGTTGGTGAGGCCTCTTCTGGAGTATTGAATGCCACAAATCACTTAATAACCTTCCCTCAAAGTAATTTACTACATTAAAGGTGCTGGTAAATACAGATGTACTGTTCTGGTTACCCTGTTATACAACATGTATTAAATTGGAGAGATTTACCAGGATATTGAGAGGAATGGAAGGGTTGAGCCTCGATAGGTTGGGATGTTTTTCACTGGATTGTAGGTGGTTGAGGTGTGAGGTTTTTATAAAATCATGAGGGGCATAGATAGAGTAAATCACAAATGTCTTTTCCCCAAGTTGGGGGAATGTCAAGACTCAGGGGCCTACTTTTAAGATGAAAGGATTAGATTACCTACAGCGTGGAAACAGGCTCTTCAGCCCAACGAGTCCACATCGACCCTCTGAAGAGAAACCCACCCCTCTATATTTGCTCCTGACTAATCCACCTAACACTACTGGCAATTTAGCACGGCCAATTCACCTGCACATCTTTGGACTGTGGGAGGAAACCGGAGCAAACCCACGCAGACACGGGGAGAATGTACAAACTCCACACAGGTAGTTGCCTGAGGCAGGAACTGAACCCGGGTCCCTGACGCTGTGAAGCAGCAGTGCTAACCACTGAGCCACCGTGCCGCCCCTAAGGTCTTCAAAAAAATGAGGGGCAATTTTTTTACACAGAGACTGGTTCATGTGTGAAACAAACTTCCAGAGGACGTGATGGATGTGGATACAGTTACAATGTTGAAAATACATTCGGATAAGCAGATGAATAGGAAAGGTTTGGAAAGACATGGGCAAGCTGGAGACAGGTGGGGCTAGTTAATTTGGGTTTCTGGACGATTTGGACTGAAGGGTCTGGTTCTGTGCTCTATGACTCCCATCGGAAATCAAGGTAGGCCACTCAGCCCCTCAAGCATATTCTGCCATTCAAAAAGGCGGTTATGGATTTGATTCATGCACTAGGATGCCCAGATCCCTCTGTACCTCCAAGCTTAACAGTTTCTCTCTATTTGAATAACATGCTTCTTCTTTGTTCTACCTGCTGTGTAACAAGAGCAGGGTGTCTTTCTCCGCACTGTCAGTGAGAAACCCTGGAAAGTCTCATCCATCCCCCTATCACCCTCTGATCGACTCCGTTGAAGTATAAAGTCTGTGGTTTGGCCCTAATGTTGAGGTTGCGTTGATTATTTTTTTCAGATGCAAGCCCCAATGACTGTCCAAAGGGAAGTTTGGAAGTTTCTAAAATTCTTCTTCTGTTTCAGGAGCCTGCATGTTTGAGAACGCAGAGGGATGTTTCCCGTTTACTGACGACCTGTTTCCTGCACATACATGTTGACCCCTGGTATTACAGTCTCATGGGAAGCCAAGAGAGAGTCACAGCTCAGGTAATGCTCACTTCAGGATGTACCAATCACCCCAAGGATTGACCCTCCACTCCCTAACACCAGAAACAAGCACAGCATTTTACAGCGTCCACGATAGCAGCAGTAGCTTCCTCAGCAGCAGTCCCAAGTCCACATTCACTCTCTCCTAGACTTTCCCACCCTGTCTCAGGGAGGGTATGGCCCAACCTCCCCTCTCCACCCCTCACTGCCCCACCCACCCCTCACTGCCCCACCCACCCCTCACTGCCCACCATCCTCACTGCCCCCATCCTCACTGCCCCCACCCCCCACTGTCCCCCATCCTCACTGCCCCACCTCTCACTGCCCCCCATCCTCACTGCCCCCACCCCTCACTGCCCGCCATCCACACTGCGCCCACCCCTCACTGTCCCCCATCCTCACTGCCCCACCTCTCACTGCCCCCCATCCTCACTGCCCCCACCCCTCACTGCCCGCCATCCACACTGCGCCCACCCCTCACTGCCACTCCATCCTCACTGCCCCCACCCCTCACTGCCCGCCATCCACACTGCGCCCACCCCTCACTGTCCCCCATCCTCACTGCCCCACCTCTCACTGCTCCCCATCCTCACTGCCCCCACCCCTCACTGTCCCCCATCCTCACTGCCCCACCTCTCACTGCCCCCCATCCTCACTGCCTCCACCCCTCACTGCCCGCCATCCACACTGCGCCCACCCCTCACTGCCACTCCATCCTCACTGCCCCCACCCCTCACTGCCCGCCATCCACACTGCGCCCACCCCTCACTGTCCCCCATCCTCACTGCCCCACCTCTCACTGCTCCCCATCCTCACTGCCCCCACCCCTCACTGCCCGCCATCCACACTGCGCCCACCCCTCACTGCCCGCCATCCGCACTGCCCCCACCCCTCACTGCCCCCCATCTTCACTGCCCCCACCTCTCACTGCCCCCCATCCGCACTGCCCCCACCCCTCACTGCCCCCCATCCTCACTGCCCCCACCCCTCACTGCCCGCCATCCGCACTGCCCCCACCCCTCACTGCCCCCATCCTCACTGCCCCCACCCCTCACTGTCCGCCATCCGCACTGCCCCCACCCCTCACTGCCCCCATCCTCACTGCCCCCACCCCTCACTGCCCGCCATCCTCACTGCCCCCACCCCTCACTGCCCCCATCCTCACTGCCCCCACCCCTCACTGCCCGCCATCCTCACTGCCCCACCTCTCTGCCCCCATCCTCACTGGCCCCACCCCTCACTGCCCCCCATCCTCACTGCCCCCATCCCTCACTGCCCGCCATCCGCACTGCCCCCACCCCTCACTGCCCCCATCCTCACTGCCCCCCACCCCTCACTGCCCCCCATCTTCACTGCCCCCACCCCTCACTGCCCCCATCCTCACTGCCCCCCCACCCCTCACTGCCCCCATCCTCACTGCCCCCCCACCCCTCACTGCCCCCATCCTCACTGCACCCCCCAACCCCTCACTGCCCCCCTCCCCAGCCCCTGTCTAATTTACTCTTCCCAACACGAACCCTATGATCTCTGAAGGTGGTTGGGTTTAGGACATTACCCTGAGGAACTCCTGCAGAGACGCCCTGGAGCTGAGATGACAGACCTCCAACATCAACAACCACCTTCCTTGTGCCAAAACAAGGAAGTGTCAAGTCCCATGACAATGCCCGCTAATGCCAGTTTTGTGAGGACTCCTTGATGCCCCACTTAGCTGAATGCCAGCCTTGATGTCCATCTCCCCTCCCCTCTGGAATTCAGCTCTATTGTCCATGTTTGAACCAAGGCTGGAATGGGATCAGGAGCTGAGTGGCCCTGATGGAACCCAAACTGTGCAGTTTACTATTGCGTTGGTACCTGCTGAATGTGCATCACTGGAGAGGAGACTCGTGAGGTGGGGATTGGCTTGATGGGATTTGTGTTGTGGGAGTGGCAGAGACATAATCATTGGTGACCTTTAAGCGGCAATTGGATAGGTACGTGGATAGGTGCTTAAGCTAGGACAAATGTTCGGCACAACATCGTGGGCCGAAGAGCCTGTTCTGTGCTGTATTGTTCTATGTTCTATGTTCTAACATTGAGCTACTGGGAGCAATGGTTTTCTGAGTGGATTAGCAACTCAGAAGGTAGGCTCAGGTACGATTCGCAGGTCAGCAATTGCTGATACTTTCTGATGAACAGGGGGCCGAAGTGTCAAGAATTGGAAATTTAGGGGGTGCATTAAATGTAATTAGGGGGGTGGGGGTCAATGTTTCCAGGAGCAGAGGGGATTGAGGTGTAGATTTGGGCAGCACGGTGGCACAGTGGTTAGCACTGCTGCCTCACAGCGCCAGGGACCTGGGTTCAATTCCCGCCTCAGGCGACTGACTGTGTGGAGTTTGCACATTCTCCCCGTGTCTGCGTGGGTTTCCTCCGGGTGCTCCGGTTTCCTCCCACAGTCCAAAGATGTGCGGGTCAGGTGAATTGGCCATGCTAAATTGCCTGTAGTGTTAGGTGGATTAGTCAGGAGTAAATATAGGGGGTGTGGGTTTCTCTTTGGAGGGTCGGTGTGGACTTGTTGGGCTGAAGGGCCTGTTTCCACACTGTAAGTAAGTAATCTAATCACATACAGTGCAGCAGTTCACCCCCAACTTCGCAAAGAGAGACAGGAAACAAATGCGGGCCAGTCACTGATGGCCCCATCCCATGGATATGAACAACAGTAATGAGTGAGGTCAGAGCTACACTCAGCCTTACCCCATCAGACCTTCCACTAAATCAATGCCGCTGTCTCTCTCTCTCTCCAATAACCTCAGTCTCCAAGGGGAGAGCCTCCCTCCATGTCGGAGGTAAGTGTTGGTTCAGAGGGGGGGGGGCTGGTGCATTGTTTTGCACAGGCTCAGGATGAACACAGTCACTCCCTGGTTAAACATGAGTGTAAGGCAGTGGTTTACCTACAGGGTTAAACAATCTCAGACACAGATCAATGCCAAAGCTGCTCACCACCATCAGGAGATCCCTCTCAGCCAATTAGGGCTGATGCTTAGTGAAAAAAAACTCAGCCTTCCAATGTAAAGTCCCTTGGGAATGCCTGGAATGGGTGGGTGTGCACTCCCTGTGACCTTATGACCGTAAGTCCTGGCACTGACTGACGCCCGCCCCACACCCACAACGCAGCGTGCAGCGGGATGAGGGGAATTTGTTCCTTGCTGTAAAACAGCTGGAAAGGGAACACACAGCTCAGTGTGAGCTTCACTGACGGACCCACAGCATTCCGCCCTGCTCTTGTTCCGAGGCAATGTCACTCGTACAGCGCTGTATTACACAGGCTGTATTACACAGGGCTATATTACACAGGGCTGTATTACACAGGGCTGTTTTACATAGGGCAGTATTACACAGAGCTGTATTACACAGGGCTGTATTACACAGGGCTGTATTACACAGGCTGTATTACACAGGGCTGTATTACATAGGGCTATATTACACAGGGCTGTATTACACAGGGCTGTATTACATAGGGCAGTATTACACAGAGCTGTATTACACAGGGCTGTATTACATAGGGCTATATTACACAGGGCTGTATTACACAGGGCTGTTTTACATAGGGCAGTATTACACAGAGCTGTATTACACAGAGCTGTATTACACAGGGCTGTATTATGCAGGGCTGTATTACACAGGGATGTATTACACAGAGCTGTATTACACAGAGCTGTATTACACAGGGCTGTATTACATAGGGCTCTATTACACAGGGTTGTATTACACAGAGCTGTATTACACAGGGCTATACTACACAGGGCTGTATTACACAGGGCTGTATTACACAGAGGGGTATTACACAGGGCTGTATTACACAGAGCTGTATTACACAGGGCTGTATTACATAGGGCACTAATACACAGGGTTGTATTGCACAGAGCTGTATTATACAGGGCAGTATTACACAGGGCTATATGACACAGGGCTGTATTACACAGAGCTGTATTACATAGGGCTGTATTGCACAGAGCTGTATTACACAGGGCTATATTACACAGTGCTGCATTACACAGTGCTGTATTACGCAGGGCTGTATTACACAGGGCAGTATTGCACAGGGCTGTATTAAACAGAGCTGTATTACACAGGGCTGTGTTACTCAGGGCTGTATTACACAGGCTGTATTACACAGGGCTGTTTTACTCAGGGCTGTATTACACAGGGCTGTATTACACAGGGCTGTGTTACACAGGGCTGTTTTACACAGGGCTGCATTACACAGGGCTGCATTACACAGGGCTGTATTACACAGGGCTGTATTACACAGAGCTGTATTACACAGGGCTGTATTACACAGGGCTGTATTACACAGGGCTATATTACACAGAGCTGTATTACACTGGGCTGTATTACACTGAGCTGTATTACATAGGTCTCTATTACACAGGGTTGTATTACACAGAGCTGTATTACACAGAGCAGTATTATACAGGGCTATATTACACAGGGCTGTATTACACAGAGGTGTATTACACAGAGCTATATTACACAGAGCTGTATTACGTAGGGACATATTACACAGGGCTGTATTACATCGGGCTATATTACACAGGGCTGTATTACATCGGGCTGTATTACACTGGTCTGTATTACTCAGGGCTGTATTACACTGGTCTGTATTACACAGGGCTGTATTACACAGAGCTGTATTACACAGGGCTGTATTACACAGGGCTGTATTACACAGAGCTGTATTACACAGGGCTGTATTACACAGGGCTATGTTACACAGGGCTGTGTTACTCAGGGCTGTATTACACAGGCAGTATTACACAGGGCTGTATTACACAGGGCTGTATTACACAAAGATGTATTACACAGAGCTGTATCATGAAGGGATGTATTACACAGGGCTGTATTACACAGGGCTGTATTACACAGGGCCGTTTTACATAGGGCTGTATTACACAGGGCTGTATTACACAGGGCTGTATTACACAGAGCTGTATTACGCAGGGCTGTATTACACAGAGCTGTATTACACAGGGCTATATTACACAGGGCTGTATTACACAGGGTTGTATTACACAGAGCTGTATTACACAGAGCTGTATTACACAGGGCTGTATTACATAGGGCTGTATTACACAGGGTTGTATTACACAGAGCTGTATTACACAGAGCAGAATTACACAGGGCTGTATTACACAGGGCTATATTATACAAAGGTGTATTACACAGAGCTGTATTACACAGAGCTGTATTACGTAGGGATGTATTACACAGGGCTGTATTACATAGGGCTGTATTACACAGTGCTGTATTACATCCGGATGTATTACACAGGGCTGTATTACACAGGGCTGTATTACATAGGGCTGTAGTACACAGTGCTGTTTTACATAGGGCTGTATTACATAGGGCTGTAGTACACAGGGCTGTATTACAAAGGGCTGTATTACACAGAGATGTATTGCACAGGGCTGTATTACACATTGCTATATTACACAGGCCTGTATTACGCAGGGCTGTATTACACAGAGCTGTATTACATTGGGCAGTACTACAGAGGGCTGTATTAGACAGGGCTGTAGTACACAGAGCTGTAGTACACAGGGCTGTATTACGCAGAGCTGTATTACTCAGACCTGTATTACGTAGGGATGTATTGCACAGGGCTGTCTTACATAGGGCTGTATTACACAGGGCTGTATTACACAGAGCTGTATTACACAGGGCTGTTTTACATAGGGCTGTATTACATAGGGCTGTAGTACACAGGGCTGTATTACACAGGGCTGTATTACACAGAGATGTATTGCACAGGGCTATATTACACAGTGCTGTATTACACAGGGCTGTATTACACAGGGCTGTATTTCACAGAGCTGTATTACACAGAGCTGTATTACACAGGGCTGTTTTACATAGGGCTGTATTACATAGGGCTGTAGTACACAGGGCTGTATTACACAGGGCTGTATTACACAGAGATGTATTGCACAGGGCTCTATTACACAGGGTTGTATTACACAGAGCTGTATTACACAGGGCTGTACTACATAGGGATGTATTACACAGGGCTGTATTACATAGGACTGTATTACACAGGGCTGTATTACATCGCGCTGTATGTCACTGGGTTGTATTGCACAGAGCTGTACTACACAGGACTAAATTACACAGTGCTGTATTACACAGGGCTGTATTACACAGGGCTGGATTACACAGGGCTGTATTACACAGGGCTATATTACACAGAGCTGTATTACACTGGGCTGTATTACACTGAGCTGTATTACACGGGGCTGTATTACACAGGGCTGTGTTACTCAGGGCTGTATTTCACAGGGCAGTATTGCACAGGGCTGTATTAAACAAAGCTGTATTACACATGGCTGTATTGCATCTGGCAGAATTACACAGATCTGTGTTACACAGGGCAGTATTACACAGGGCTGTATTACACAGGGCTGTATTACACAGGGCTGTATTACACAGGGCTGTGTTACACAGGGCTGTTTTACACAGGGCTGTATTACACAGGGCTGTATTACACAGGGCTGTATTATGCAGAGCTGTATTGCACAGGGCTGTATTACACAGTGCTGTATTACATCCGGATGTATTACACAGGGCTGTATTACACAGGGCTGTATTACACAGGGCTGTTTTACATAGGGCTGTATTACATAGGGCTGAAGTACACAGGGCTGTATTACACAGGGCTGTATTACACAGAGATGTATTGCACAGAGCTATATTACACAGTGCTGTATTACACAGGGCTGTATTACACAGGGCTGTATTACACAAAGCTGTATTACACAGTGCTGTATTACACAGCGCAGTATTGCACAGGGCTGTATTACGCAGGGCTGTATTACACAGAGCTGTATTACACAGGGCTGTACTACATAGGGATGTATTACACAGGGCTGTATTACATAGGACTGTATTACACAGGGCTGTATTACATCGCGCTGTATGTCACTGGGTTGTATTACACAGAGCTGTACTACACAGGACTAAATTACACAGGGCTGTATTGCACAGGGCTGTATTACACAGGGCTGTGTGACTCAGGGCTGTATTACACAGGGCAGTATTGCACAGGGCTGTATTACACAGGCCTGTATTACACAGGGCTGTGTTACTCAGGGCTGTATTTCACAGGGCAGTATTGCACAGGGCTGTATTAAACAGAGCTGTATTATACATGGCTGTATTACACCTGGCTGTATTACACAGAGCTGTGTTACACAGGGCAGTATTACACAGGGCTGTATTACACAGGGCTCTATTACATAGGGCTCTATTACACAGGGTTGTATTACACAGAGCTGTATTACACAGAGCAGTATTACACAGGGCTATATTACACAGGGCTGTATTACACAGAGGTGTATTACACAGAGCTATATTACACAGGGCTGTATTACACAGGGCTGTATTACACAGAGCTGTATTACACAGGGCTGTATTACACAGGGCTGTGTTACACAGGGCTGTGTTACTCAGGGCTGTATTACACAGAGCTGTATTACACAGGGTTGTATTACACAGAGCTGTATTACACAGGGCTGTATTACACAGGGCTGTATTACACAGAGCTGTATTACACAAAGATGTGTTACACAGAGCTGTATTATGTGGGAAGTATTACACAGAGCTGTATTACACAGGGCTGTTTTACATAGGGCTGTATTAGACAGGGCTGTATTACACAGGGCTGTATTACATAGGACTGTATTACACAGGGCTGTATTACATCGTGCTGTATGTCACTGGGTTGTATTACACAGAGCTGTACTACACAGGACTAAATTACACAGGGCTGTATTACACAGGGCTGTATTACACAGGGCTGTGTGACTCAGGGCTGTATTACACAGAGCTGTATTACACAGGGTTGTATTACACAGAGCTGTATTACACAGGGCTGTATTACACAGGGCTGTATTACACAGAGCTGTATTACACAGGGCTGTATTACACAGGGCTATGTTACACAGGGCTGTGTTACTCAGGGCTGTATTACACAGGCTGTATTACACAGGGCTGTTTTACTCAGGGCTGTATTACACAGAGCAGTATTACACAGGGCTGTATTACACAGGGCTGTATTACACAAAGATGTATTACACAGAGCTGTATTATGTAGGGATGTATTACACAGGGCAGTATTACACAGGGCTGTATTACACAGGGCTGTTTTACATAGGTCTGTATTACACAGAGCTTTATTACACAGGGCTATATTACACAGGGCTGTATTACACAGGGTTGTATTACACAGCTGCAAATGTGTTGCTGGTCAAAGCACAGCAGGTTAGGCAGCATCTCAGGAATAGAGAATTCGACGTTTCGAGCATAAGCCCTTCATCAGGAATAAGAGAGAGAGCCAAGCAGGCTGAGATAAAAGGTAGGGAGGAGGGACTAGGGGGAGGGGCGATGGAGGTGGGATAGGTGGAAGGAGGTCAAGGTGAGGGTGATAGGCCGGAGTGGGGGGGGGGCGGAGAGGTCAGGAAGAGGATTGCAGGTTAGGAGGGCGGTGCTGAGTTGAGGGAACCGACTGAGACAAGGTGGGGGGAGGGGAAATGAGGAAGCTGGAGAAATCTGAATTCATACCTTGTGGTTGGAGGGTTCCCAGGCGGAAGATGAGGCGCTCCTCCTCCAGCCGTCGTGTAGTTGTGTTCTGCCGGTGGAGGAGTCCAAGGACCTGCATGTCCTCGGTGGAGTGGGAGGGGGAGTTAAAGTGTTGAGCCACGGGGTGATTGGGTTGGTTGGTTCGGGCGGCCCAGAGGTGTTCTCTGAAGCGTTCCGCAAGTAAGCGGCCTGTCTCACCAATATAGAGGAGGCCACATCGGGTGCAGCGGATGCAATAGATGATGTGTGTGGAGGTACAGGTGAACTTGTGGCGGATATGGAAGGATCCCTTGGGGCCTTGGAGGGAAGTGAGGGAGGAGGTGTGGGCGCAAGTTTTACATTTCCTGCGGTTGCAGGGGAAGGTGCCGGGGGTGGAGGTTGGGTTGGTGGGGGGTGTGGATCTGACAAGGGAGTCACGAAGGGAGTGGTCCTTGCGGAACGCTGATAGGGGAGGGGAGGGAAATATATCCTTGGTGGTGGGGTCCGTTTGGAGGTGGCGGAAATGGCGGCGGATAATACGTTGTATGCGCAGGTTGGTGGGGTGGTAGGTGAGAACCAGTGGGGTTCTGTCTTGGTGGCGGTTGGAGGAGCGGGGCTCAAGGGCGGAGGAGCGGGAAGTGGAGGAGATGCGGTGGAGGGCATCGTCGACCACGTCTGGGGGGAATCTGCGGTCCTTGAAGAAGGAGGCCATCTGGGCTGTGCGGTGTTGGAATTGGTCCTCCTGGGAGCAGATGCGGCGGAGACGAAGGAATTGGGAATATGGGGTGGCGTTTTTACAGGGGGCAGGGTGGGAGGAGGTGTAGTCCAGGTAGCTGTGGGAGTCAGTCGGTTTATAATAGATGTCTGTGTTGAGTCGGTCGCCCGAGATAGAAATGGAAAGGTCTAGGAAGGGGAGGGAGGAGTCTGAGACAGTCCAGGTGAATTTGAGGTCGGGATGGAAGGTGTTAGTAAAGTTGATGAACTGTTCAACCTCCTCGTGGGAGCACGAGGCAGCGCCGATACAGTCATCCATGTAGCGGAGGAAAAGGTGGGGGGTGGTGCCAGTGTAGTTGCGGAAGATGGACTGTTCCACATATCCTACGAAGAGACAGGCATAGCTGGGGCCCATGCGGGTGCCCATGGCAACTCCTTTAGTTTGGAGGAAGTGGGAGGATTGAAAAGAGAAGTTATTCAGGGTGAGGACCAGTTCAGTCAGTCGAAGGAGGGTGTCAGTGGAAGGGTACTGGTTGGTGCGGCGGGAAAGGAAGAAGCGGAGGGCTTTGAGTCCTTCGTGATGGGGGATGGAGGTGTACAGGGACTGGATGTCTATAGTGAAAATAAGGCGTTGGGGACCGGGGAAGCGAAAATCCTGGAGGAGGTGGAGGGCGTGGGTGGTGTCCCGAACGCAGGTGGGGAGTTCTTGGACTAAAGGGGACAGGACCGTGTCGAGGTATTGGGAGATGAGTTCGGTGGGGCAGGAGCAGGGCTGTGTCACTCAGGGCTGTATTTCACAGGGCAGTATTGCACAGGGCTGTATTAAACAGAGCTGTATTATACATGGCTGTATTACACCTGGCTGTATTACACAGAGCTGTGTTACACAGGGCAGAATTACACAGGGCTGTATTACACAGGGCTGTATTACATAGGGCTCTATTACACAGGGTTGTATTACACAGAGCTGTATTACACAGAGCAGTATTACACAGGGCTATATTACACAGGGCTGTATTACACAGAGGTGTATTACACAGAGCTATATTACACAGAGCTGTATTACGGAGGGACATATTACACAGGGCTGTATTACATAGGGCTGTATTACACAGGGCTGTATTACATCGGGCTGTATTACACTGGTCTGTATTACTCAGGGCTGTATTACACAGAGCTGTATTACACAGGGTTGTATTACACAGAGCTGTATTACACAGGGCTGTATTACACAGGGCTGTATTACACAGAGCTGTATTACACAGGGCTGTATTACACAGGGCTGTGTTACACAGGGCTGTGTTACTCAGGGCTGTATTACACAGGCTGTATTACACAGGGCTGTTTTACTCAGGGCTGTATTACACAGAGCAGTATTACACAAGGCTGTATTACACAGGGCTGTATTACACAAAGATGTGTTACACAGAGCTGTATTATGTGGGAAGTATTACACAGGGCTGTATTACACAGGGCTGTTTTACATAGGGCTGTATTAGACAGGGCTGTATTACACAGGGCTGTATTACACAGAGCTTTATTACACAGGGCTATATTACACAGGGCTGTATTACACAGGGTTGTATTACACAGAGCTGTATTGCACAGAGCTGTATTACACAGGGCTGTATTACATAGTGCTGTATTACTCAGAGCACTATTACGCAGAGCTATATTACACAGGGCTGTCTTACATAGGGCTGTATTACACAGGGCTGTATTACACATGGCTGTATTACACAGAGCTGTATTACACAGGGCTGTATTACGCAGGGCTGTGTTACACAGGGCTGTATTACACAGGGCTGTATTACACAGGGATGTATTACACAGGGCTGTGTTACGCAGGGCTGTATTACACAGAGCTGTATTACACAGGGCTGTACTACACAGGGATGTATTACACAGGGCTGTACTACACAGGACTAAATTACACAGGGCTGTATTACACAGGTCTGTATTACACAGGGCTGTGTGATTCAGGGCTGTATTACACAGGGCAGTATTGCACAGGGCTGTATTACACAGGCCTGTATTACACAGGGCTGTATTACACAGGGCTGTGTTACTCAGGGCTGTATTTCACAGGGCAGTATTGCACAGGGCTGTATTAAACAGAGCTGTATTACACATGGCTGTATTACACCTGGCTGTATTACACAGAGCTGTGTTACACAGGGCAGTATTACACAGGGCTGTATTACACAGGGCTGTATTACATAGGGCTCTATTACACAGGGCTATATTACACAGGGCTGTATTACACAGAGGTGTATTACACAGAGCTATATTACACAGAGCTGTATTACGGAGGGACATATTACACAGGGCTGTATTACATAGGGCTGTATTACACAGGGCTGTATTACATCGGGCTGTATTACACTGGTCTGTATTACTCAGGGCTGTATTACACAGAGCTGTATTACACAGGGTTGTATTACACAGAGCTGTATTACACAGGGCTGTATTACACAGGGCTGTATTACACAGAGCTGTATTACACAGGGCTGTATTACACAGGGCTATGTTACACAGGGCTGTGTTACTCAGGGCTGTATTACACAGGCTGTATTACACAGGGCTGTTTTACTCAGGGCTGTATTACACAGAGCAGTATTACACAAGGCTGTATTACACAGGGCTGTATTACACAAAGATGTATTACACAGAGCTGTATTATGTAGGGATGTATTACACAGGGCAGTATTACACAGGGCTGTATTACACAGGGCTGTTTTACATAGGTCTGTATTAGACAGGGCTGTATTACACAGGGCTGTATTACACAGGGCTGTATTACTCAGGGCTGTATTTCACAGGGCAGTATTGCACAGGGCTGTATTAAACAGAGCTGTATTACACAGGGCTGTATTACACCTGGCTGTATTACACAGAGCTGTGTTACACAGGGCAGTATTACACAGGGCTGTATTACACAGGGCTGTATTACATAGGGCTCTATTACACAGGGCTATATTACACAGGGCTGTATTACACAGAGGTGTATTACACAGAGCTATATTACACAGAGCTGTATTACGGAGGGACATATTACACAGGGCTGTATTACATAGGGCTGTATTACACAGGGCTGTATTACATCGGGCTGTATTACACTGGTCTGTATTACTCAGGGCTGTATTACACAGAGCTGTATTACACAGGGTTGTATTACACAGAGCTGTATTACACAGGGCTGTATTACACAGGGCTGTATTACACAGAGCTGTATTACACAGGGCTGTATTACACAGGGCTATGTTACACAGGGCTGTGTTACTCAGGGCTGTATTACACAGGCTGTATTACACAGGGCTGTTTTACTCAGGGCTGTATTACACAGAGCAGTATTACACAGGGCTGTATTACACAGGGCTGTATTACACAAAGATGTATTACACCGAGCTGTATTATGTAGGGATGTATTACACAGGGCAGTATTACACAGGGCTGTATTACACAGGGCTGTTTTACATAGGTCTGTATTAGACAGGGCTGTATTACACAGGGCTGTATTACACAGAGCTGTATTACGCAGGGCTGTATTACACAGAGCTTTATTACACAGGGCTATATTACACAGGGCTGTATTACACAGGGTTGTATTACACAGAGCTGTATTACACAGAGCTGTATTACACAGGGCTGTATTACATAGTGCTGTATTACTCAGAGCACTATTATGCAGAGCTATATTACACAGGGCTGTCTTACATAGGGCTGTATTACACAGGGCTGTATTACACATGGCTGTATTACACAGAGCTGTATTACACAGGGCTGTATTACACAGAGCTGTATTACACAGGGCTGTACTACATAGGGATGTATTACACAGGGCTATATTACATAGGACTAAATTACACAGGGCTGTATTACACAGGACTGTATTGCACAGGGCTGTATTACACAGGGCAGTGTGACTCAGGGCTGTATTACACAGGGCAGTATTGCACAGGGCTGTATTACACAGGCCTGTATTACACAGGGCTGTATTACACAGGGCTGTGTTACTCAGGGCTGTATTTCACAGGGCAGTATTGCACAGGGCTGTATTAAACAGAGCTGTATTACACATGGCTGTATTACACAGAGCTGTGTTACACAGGGCAGTATTACACAGGTCTGTATTACACAGGGCTGTATTACACAGGGCTGTGTTACACAGGGCTATTTTACACAGGGCTGTATTACACAGGGCTGTATTACACAGGGCTGTATTACACAGAGCTGTATTACACAGGGCTGTATTACACAGGGCTGTATTACACAGGGCTGTATTAAACAGAGCTGTATTACACAGAGCTGTATTACACGGGGCTGTATTACACAGAGCTGTATTACACTGAGCAGTATTACACAGGGCTATATTACACAGGGCTGTATTACACAGAGGTGTATTACACAGAGCGATATTACACAGAGCTGTATTACGTAGGGACATATTACACAGGGCTGTATTACATCGGGCTGTATTACACAGGGCTGTATTACATCGGGCTGTATTACACTGGTCTGTATTACTCAGGGCTGTATTACACAGAGCTGTATTACAAAGGGCTGTATTACAGAGAGGTGTATTACACAGGGCTGTATTACACAGAGCTGTATTACACAGGGCTGTATTACACAGGGCTATGTTACACAGGGCTGTATTACACAGAGCTGTATTACACAGGCTGTATTACACAGGGCTGTATTACACAAAGATGTATTACACAGAGCTGTATCATGTAGGGATGTATTACACAGGGCTGTATTACACAGGGCTGTATTACACAGGGCTGTATTACACAGGGATGTATTACATAGGGCTGTATTACACAGGGCTGTATTACACAGGGCTGTATTACACAAAGATGTATTACACAGAGCTGTATCATGTAGGGATGTATTACACAGGGCTGTATTACACAGGGCTGTATTACACAGGGCTGTATTACACAGGGATGTATTACATAGGGCTGTATTACACAGGGCTGTATTACACAGGGCTGTATTACACAGAGCTGTATTACGCAGGGCTGTATTACACAGAGCTGTATTACACAGGGCTATATTACACAGGGCTGTATTACACAGGGTTGTATTACACAGAGCTGTATTACGCAGAGCTGTGTTACACAGGGCAGTATTACACAGAGCTGTATTACACAGGGCTGTATTACTCAGGGCTGTATTACACAGGCTGTATTACACAGGGCTGTTTTACTCAGGGCTGTATTACACTGGTCTGTATTACACAGGGATGTATTACACAGGACTGTATTACACAAAGATGTATTACACAGAGCTGTATTATGTAGGGATGTATTACACAGGGCTGTATTATACAGGGCTGTATTACACAGGGCTGTGTTACTCAGGGCTGTATTTCACAGGGCAGTATTGCACAGGGCTGTATTACACCGAGCTGTGTTACACAGGGCAGTATTACACAGGGCTGTATTACACAGGGCTGTATTACACAGGGCTGTGTTACACAGGGCTGATTTACACAGGGCTGTATTACACAGAGCTGTATTACACAGGGCTGTATTACACAGTTCTGTATTACACAGGGCTGTATTACGCAGTGTTGTATTAGACAGGGCTATCTTAGATAGGGCTGTATTACACAGAGGTGTATTACATAGAGCTATATTACACAGAGCTGTATTACGTGGGGACATATTACACAGGGCTGTATTACATCGGGCTGTATTACACAGGGCTGTATTACATCGGGCTGTATTACACTGGTCTGTATTACTCAGGGCTGTATTACACAGAGCTGTATTACACAGGGCTGTATTACACAGAGCTGTATTACACAGGGCTGTATTACACAGGGCTGTATTACACAGAGCTGTATTACACAGGGCTGTATTACACAGGGCTATGTTACACAGGGCTGTGTTACTCAGGGCTGTATTACACAGGCTGTATTACACAGGGCTGTATTACACAGGGCTGTATTACACAAAGATGTATTACACAGAGCTGTATCATGTAGGGATGTATTACACAGGGCTGTATTACACAGGGCTGTATTACACAGGGCCGTTTTACATAGGGCTGTATTAGACAGGACTGTATTACACAGGGCTGTATTACACAGAGCTGTATTACGCAGGGCTGTATTACACAGAGCTGTATTACACAGGGCTATATTACACAGGGCTGTATTACACAGGGTTGTATTACACAGAGCTGTATTACACAGAGCTCTATTACACAGGGCTGTATTACACAGGGCTGTATTACAAAGGGCTGTGTTACTCAGGGCTGTATTACACAGGCTATACTGCACAGGGCTGTTTTACTCAGGGCTGTATTACACCGAGCTGTATTACACAGGGCTGTATTACACAGGACTGTATTACACAAAGATGTATTACACAGAGCTGTATTATGTAGGGATGTATTACACAGGGCTGTATTACACAGAGCTGTATTACACAAGGCTGTGTTACTCAGGGCTGTATTTCACATGGCAGTATTGCACAGGGCTGTATTAAACAGAGCTGTATTACACAGGGCTGTATTACACCTGGTTGTATTACACAGAGCTGTGTTACACAGGGCAGTATTACACAGGGCTGTATTACACAGGGCTGTATTACAGAAGGCTCTATTACACAGGGCTGTATTACACAAAGATGTATTACACAGAGCTGTATTATGTAGGGATGTATTACACAGGGCTGTATTACACAGGGCTGTATTACACAGAGCTGTATTACACAGGGCAGTATTACACAGGGCTATATTACACAGGGCTGTATTACACAGAGGTGTATTACACAGAGCTGTATTACGTAGGGACATATTACACAGGGCTGTATTACATTGGGCTGTATTACACAGGGCTGTATTATATCGGGCTGTATTACACTGGTCTGTATTACTCAGGGCTGTATTACACAGAGCTGTATTACACAGGCCTGTATTACACAGAGCTGTATTACCCAGGGCTGTATTACACAGGGCTGTATTACACAGAGCTGTATTACACAGGGCTGTATTACACAGGGCTGTGTTACACAGGGCTGTGTTACTCAGGGCTGTATTACACAGGCTGTATTACACAGGGCTGTTTTACTCAGGGCTGTATTACACAGAGCAGTATTACACAGGGCTGTATTACACAGGGCTGTATTACACAAAGATGTGTTACACAGAGCTGTATCATGTAGGGATGTATTACACAGGGCTGTATTACACAGGGCTGTATTACACAGGGCCGTTTTACATAGGGCTGTATTACACAGGGCTGTATTACACAGAGCTGTATTACGCAGGGCTGTATTACACAGAGCTGTATTACACAGGGCTATATTACACAGGGCTATATTACACAGGGCTGTATTACACAGGGTTGTATTACACAGAGCTGTATTACACAGAGCTCTATTACACAGGGCTGTATTACACAGGGCTGTATTACAAAGGGCTGTGTTACTCAGGGCTGTATTACACAGGCTGTATTACACAGAGCTCTATTACACAGGGCTGTATTACACAGGGCTGTATTACACAGGGCTGTTTTACTCAGGGCTGTATTACACAAAGATGTATTACACAGAGCTGTATTATGTAGGGATGTATTACACAAGCCTGTATTACACAGGGCTGTATTACACAGGGCTGTATTACTCAGGGCTGTATTTCACAGGGCAGTATTGCACAGGTCTGTATTAAACAGAGCTGTATTACACAGGGCTGTATTACACCTGGCTGTATTACACAGAGCTGTGTTACACAGGGCAGTATTACACAGGGCTGTATTACACAGGGCTGTATTACATCCGGATGTATTACACAGGGCTGTATTACACAGGGCTGTATTACACAGGGCTGTATTACACAGAGATGTATTGCACAGAGCTATATTACACAGTGCTGTATTACACAGGGCTGTATTACACAGAGATGTATTGCACAGAGCTATATTACACAGTGCTGTATTACACAGGGCTGTATTACACAGGGCTGTAGTACACAAAGCTGTATTACACAGTGCTGTATTACACAGCGCAGTATTGCACAGGGCTGTATTACGCAGGGCTGTATTACACAGAGCTGTATTACACAGGGCTGTACAACATAGGGATGTATTACACAGGGCTGTATTACATAGGACTGTATTACACAGGGCTGTATTACATCGCGCTGTATGTCACTGGGTTGTATTACACAGAGCTGTACTACACAGGACTAAATTACACAGGGCTGTATTACACAGGGCTGTATTACACAGGGCTGTGTGACTCAGGGCTGTATTACACAGAGCTGTATTACACAGGGTTGTATTACACAGAGCTGTATTACACAGGGCTGTATTACACAGGGCTGTATTACACAGAGCTGTATTACACAGGGCTGTATTACACAGGGCTATGTTACACAGGGCTGTGTTACTCAGGGCTGTATTACACAGGCTGTATTACACAGGGCTGTTTTACTCAGGGCTGTATTACACAGAGCAGTATTACACAGGGCTGTATTACACAGGGCTGTATTACACAAAGATGTATTACACAGAGCTGTATTATGTAGGGATGTATTACACAGGGCTGTATTACACAGAGCTTTATTACACAGGGCTATATTACACAGGGCTGTATTACACAGGGCTGTATTACACAGGGTTGTATTACACAGCTGCAAATGTGTTGCTGGTCAAAGCACAGCAGGTTAGGCAGCATCTCAGGAATAGAGAATTCGACGTTTCGAGCATAAGCCCTTCATCAGGAATAAGAGAGAGAGCCAAGCAGGCTGAGATAAAAGGTAGGGAGGAGGGACTAGGGGGAGGGGCGATGGAGGTGGGATAGGTGGAAGGAGGTCAAGGTGAGGGTGATAGGCCGGAGTGGGGTGGGGGCGGAGAGGTCAGGAAGAGGATTGCAGGTTAGGAGGGCGGTGCTGTGTTGAGGGAACCGACTGAGACAAGGTGGGGGGAGGGGAAATGAGGAAGCTGGAGAAATCTGAATTCATACCTTGTGGTTGGAGGGTTCCCAGGCGGAAGATGAGGTGCTCCTCCTCCAGCCGTCGTGTAGTTGTGTTCTGCCGGTGGAGGAGTCCAAGGACCTGCATGTCCTCGGTGGAGTGGGAGGGGGAGTTAAAGTGTTGAGCCACGGGGTGGTTGGGTTGGTTGGTTCGGGCGGCCCAGAGGTGTTCTCTGAAGCGTTCCGCAAGTAAGCGGCCTGTCTCACCAATATAGAGGAGGCCACATCGGGTGCAGCGGATGCAATAGATGATGTGTGTGGAGGTACAGGTGAACTTGTGGCGGATATGGAAGGATCCCTTGGGGCCTTGGAGGGAAGTGAGTGTGGAGGTGTGGGCGCAAGTTTTACATTTCCTGCGGTTGCAGGGGAAGGTGCCGGGGGTGGAGGTTGGGTTGGTGGGGGGTGTGGATCTGACAAGGGAGTCACGAAGGGAGTGGTCCTTGCGGAACGCTGATAGGGGAGGGGAGGGAAATATATCCTTGGTGGTGGGGTCCGTTTGGAGGTGGCGGAAATGGCGGCGGATAATACGTTGTATGCGCAGGTTGGTGGGGTGGTAGGTGAGAACCAGTGGGGTTCTGTCTTGGTGGCGGTTGGAGGAGCGGGGCTCAAGGGCGGAGGAGCGGGAAGTGGAGGAGATGCGGTGGAGGGCATCGTCGATCACGTCTGGGGGGAATCTGCGGTCCTTGAAGAAGGAGGCCATCTGGGCTGTGCGGTGTTGGAACTGGTCCTCCTGGGAGCAGATGCGGCGGAGACGAAGGAATTGGGAATATGGGATGGTGTTTTTACAGGGGGCAGGGTGGGAGGAGGTGTAGTCCAGGTAGCTGTGGGAGTCAGTCGGTTTATAATAGATGTCTGTGTTGAGTCGGTCGCCCGAGATAGAAATGGAAAGGTCTAGGAAGGGGAGGGAGGAGTCTGAGACAGTCCAGGTGAATTTGAGGTCGGGATGGAAGGTGTTAGTAAAGTTGATGAACTGTTCAACCTCCTCGTGGGAGCACGAGGCAGCGCCGATACAGTCATCGATGTAGCGGAGGAAAAGGTGGGGCGTGGTGCCAGTGTAGTTGCGGAAGATGGACTGTTCCACATATCCTACGAAGAGACAGGCATAGCTGGGGCCCATGCGGGTGCCCATGGCAACTCCTTTAGTTTGGAGGAAGTGGGAGGATTGAAAAGAGAAGTTATTCAGGGTGAGGACCAGTTCAGTCAGTCGAAGGAGGGTGTCAGTGGAAGGGTACTGGTTGGTGCGGCGGGAAAGGAAGAAGCGGAGGGCTTTGAGTCCTTCGTGATGGGGGATGGAGGTGTACAGGGACTGGATGTCCATAGTGAAAATAAGGCGTTGGGGACCGGGGAAGCGAAAATCCTGGAGGAGGTGGAGGGCGTGTGTGGTGTCCCGAACGCAGGTGGGGAGTTCTTGGACTAAAGGGGACAGGACCGTGTCGAGGTATTGGGAGATGAGTTCGGTGGGGCAGGAGCAGGGCTGTGTCACTCAGGGCTGTATTTCACAGGGCAGTATTGCACAGGGCTGTATTAAACAGAGCTGTATTATACATGGCTGTATTACACCTGGCTGTATTACACAGAGCTGTGTTACACAGGGCAGAATTACACAGGGCTGTATTACACAGGGCTGTATTACATAGGGCTCTATTACACAGGGTTGTATTACACAGAGCTGTATTACACAGAGCAGTATTACACAGGGCTATATTACACAGGGCTGTATTACACAGAGGTGTATTACACAGAGCTATATTACACAGAGCTGTATTACGGAGGGACATATTACACAGGGCTGTATTACATAGGGCTGTATTACACAGGGCTGTATTACATCGGGCTGTATTACACTGGTCTGTATTACTCAGGGCTGTATTACACAGAGCTGTATTACACAGGGTTGTATTACACAGAGCTGTATTACACAGGGCTGTATTACACAGGGCTGTATTACACAGAGCTGTATTACACAGGGCTGTATTACACAGGGCTGTATTACACAGGGCTGTGTTACACAGGGCTGTGTTACTCAGGGCTGTATTACACAGGCTGTATTACACAGGGCTGTTTTACTCAGGGCTGTATTACACAGAGCAGTATTACACAAGGCTGTATTACACAGGGCTGTATTACACAAAGATGTGTTACACAGAGCTGTATTATGTGGGAAGTATTACACAGGGCTGTATTACACAGGGCTGTTTTACATAGGGCTGTATTAGACAGGGCTGTATTACACAGGGCTGTATTACACAGAGCTTTATTACACAGGGCTATATTACACAGGGCTGTATTACACAGGGTTGTATTACACAGAGCTGTATTGCACAGAGCTGTATTACACAGGGCTGTATTACATAGTGCTGTATTACTCAGAGCACTATTACGCAGAGCTATATTACACAGGGCTGTCTTACATAGGGCTGTATTACACAGGGCTGTATTACACATGGCTGTATTACACAGAGCTGTATTACACAGGGCTGTATTACGCAGGGCTGTGTTACACAGGGCTGTATTACACAGGGCTGTATTTCACAGGGATGTATTACACAGGGCTGTGTTACACAGGGCTGTATTACACAGAGCTGTATTACACAGGGCTGTACTACATAGGGATGTATTACACAGGGCTGTACTACACAGGACTAAATTACACAGGGCTGTATTACACAGGTCTGTATTACACAGGGCTGTGTGATTCAGGGCTGTATTACACAGGGCAGTATTGCACAGGGCTGTATTACACAGGCCTGTATTACACAGGGCTGTATTACACAGGGCTGTGTTACTCAGGGCTGTATTTCACAGGGCAGTATTGCACAGGGCTGTATTAAACAGAGCTGTATTACACATGGCTGTATTACACCTGGCTGTATTACACAGAGCTGTGTTACACAGGGCAGTATTACACAGGGCTGTATTACACAGGGCTGTATTACATAGGGCTCTATTACACAGGGCTATATTACACAGGGCTGTATTACACAGAGGTGTATTACACAGAGCTATATTACACAGAGCTGTATTACGGAGGGACATATTACACAGGGCTGTATTACATAGGGCTGTATTACACAGGGCTGTATTACATCGGGCTGTATTACACTGGTCTGTATTACTCAGGGCTGTATTACACAGAGCTGTATTACACAGGGTTGTATTACACAAAGCTGTATTACACAGGGCTGTATTACACAGGGCTGTATTACACAGAGCTGTATTACACAGGGCTGTATTACACAGAGCTGTATTACACCAGGCTGCATTACACAGCGCTGTATTACACAGGGCTATATTACACAGCGCTGTATTACACAGGGCTGTATTACACAGGGCTGTATTACACAGAGCTGTATTACACTGAGCTGTATTACACAGGGCTGTATTACATAGGGCTCTATTACACAGGGTTGTATTACACAGAGCTGTATTACGCAGAGCAGTATTACACAGGGCTATATTACACAGAGCTGTATTACGTAGGGACATATTACACAGGGCTGTATTACATAGGGCTGTATTACACAGGGCTGTATTACATAGGGCTGTATTACACTGGTCTGTATTACTCAGGGCTATGTTACACAGGGCTGTGTTACTCAGGGCTGTATTACACAGGCTGTATTACACAGGGCTGTTTTACTCAGGGCTGTATTACACAGAGCAGCATTACACAGGGCTGTATTACACAGGGCTGTATTACACAGGGCTGTATTACACAGGGCTGTATTACATAGGGCTGTATTACACTGGTCTGTATTACTCAGGGCTGTATTACACAGAGCATTATTACACAGGGTTGTATTACACAGAGCTGTATTACACAAGGCTGTATTACACAGGGCTGTATTACACAGAGCTGTATTACACAGGGCTGTATTACACAGGGCTATGTTACACAGGGCTGTGTTACTCAGGGCTGTATTACACAGGCTGTATTACACAGGGCTGTTTTACTCAGGGCTGTATTACACAGAGCAGCATTACACAGGGCTGTATTACACAGGGCTGTATTACACAGGGCTGTGTTACGCAGGGCTGTAATACACAGGGCTGTAATACACAGGGCTGTATTACACAGGGCTGTATTACACAGAGCTGTATTACACCAGGCTGCATTACACAGGGCTGTATTACACAGGGCTATATTACACAGCGCTGTATTACACAGGGCTGTATTACACAGGGCTGTATTACACAGAGCTGTATTACACTGAGCTGTATTACACAGGGCTGTATTACATAGGGCTCTATTACACAGGGTTGTATTACACAGAGCTGTATTACGCAGAGCAGTATTACACAGGGCTATATTACACAGAGCTGTATTACGTAGGGACATATTACACAGGGCTGTATTACATAGGGCTGTATTACACAGGGCTGTATTACATAGGGCTGTATTACACTGGTCTGTATTACTCAGGGCTGTATTACACAGAGCTGTATTACACAGGGTTGTATTACACAGAGCTGTATTACACAGGGCTGTATTACACAGGGCTGTATTACACAGAGCTGTATTACACAGGGCTGTATTACACAGGGCTATGTTACACAGGGCTGTGTTACTCAGGGCTGTATTACACAGGCTGTATTACACAGGGCTGTATTACACAGAGCTGTATTACACAGGGCTGTATTACACAGGGCTGTATTACGCAGTGTTGTATTACACAGGGCTATCTTAGATAGGGCTGTATTGCACAGGGCTGTATTACACAGGGCTGTAGTACACAGAGCTGTAGTGCACAGGGTTGTAATACGCAGAGCTGTGTTACTCAGACCTGTATTACGTAGGGCTGTATTGCACAGGGCTGTCTTACATAGGGCTGTATTACACAGGGCTGTATTACACAGAGCTGTATTACACAGTGCTGTATTACACAGAGCTGTACTACACAGGACTAAATTACACAGGGCTGTATTACACAGGGCCGTATTGCACAGTGCTGTATTACACAGGGCTGTGTGACTCAGGGCTGTATTACACAGGGCAGTATTGCACAGGGCTGTATTACACAGGCCTGTATTCCACAGGGCTGTATTACACCTGGCTGTATTACACAGAGCTGTGTTACACAGGGCAGTATTACACAGGGCTGTATTACACAGGGCTGTATTACACAGGGCTGTGTTACACAGGGCTGTTTTACACCGAGCTGTATTACACAGAGCTGTATTACACAGGGCTGTATTACACAGAGCTGTATTACACAGGGCTGTATTACACAGGGCTGTATTACGCAGTGTTGTATTACACAGGGCCATCTTAGATAGGGCTGTATTGCACAGGGCTGTATTACACAGGGCTGTAGTACACAGAGCTGTAATACACAGGGCTGTATTACGCAGAGCTGCATTACTCAGACCTGTATTACGTAGGGCTGTATTGCACAGGGCTGTCTTACATAGGGCTGTATTACACAGGGCTGTATTACACAGGGATGTATTACACAGGGCTGTGTTACGCAGGGCTGTATTACACAGAGCTGTATTACACAGGGCTGTACTACATAGGGATGTATTACACAGGGCTGTATTACATAGGGTTGTATTACGCAGGGCTGTATTACATCGGGCTGTATGTCACTGGGTTGTATTCCACAGAGCTGTAGTACACAGGACTAAATTACACAGGGCTGTATTACACAGGGCTGTATTACACAGGGATGTATTACATAGGGCTGTGTTACGCAGGGCTGTATTACACAGAGCTGTATTACACAGAGCTGTATTACACAGGGCTGTAATGCACAGGGCTGTATTATATCGGGCTGTATGTCACTGGGTTGTATTACACAGAGCTGTAGTACACAGGACTAAATTACACAGGGCTGTTTTACATAGGGCTGTATTGCAGAGGGCTGTATTACACAGGGCTGTATTACACAGGGCTGTATTACATCGGGCTGTATGTCACTGGGTTGTATTACACAGAGCTGTACTACACAGGACTAAATTACACAGGGCTGTATTACACAGGGCTTTATTACACAGGGCTGTATTACGCAGTGTTGTATTACACAGGGCTATCTTAGATAGGGCTGTATTGCACAGGGCTGTATTACACAGGGCTGTAGTACACAGAGCTGTAGTGCACAGGGGTGTATTACGCAGAGCTGTGTTACTCAGACCTGTATTACGTAGAGCTGTATTACACAGGGCTGTCTTACATAGGGCTGTATTACACAGGGCTGTATTACACAGAGCTTTATTACACAGTGCTGTATTACACAGAACTGTATTACACAGGGCTGTATTACACAGGGCTGTTTTACATAGGGCTGTATTACATAGGGCTGTAGTACACAGGGCTGTATTACACAGAGCTGTATTACACAGAGATGTATTGCACAGGGCTATATTACACAGTGCTGTATTACACAGGGCTGTATTACACAGAGCTGTATTACGCCGAGTTGTATTACACAGGGCTGTATTACATAGGGCTCTATTACACAGGGTTGTATTACACAGGGCTGTATTACACAGGGCAGTATTACACCGCCCTGTATTACGCAGGGCTGTATTACACAGAGCTGTATTACACAGGGCTGTACTACATAGGGATGTATTACACAGGGCTGTATTACATAGGGCTGTATTACACAGGGCTGTATTACACAGGGATGTATTACACAGGGCAGTGTTACGCAGGGCTGTATTACACAGAGCTGTATTACACAGGGCTGTACTACATAGGGATATATTACACAGGGCTGTATTACATAGGGCTGTATTACGCAGGGCTGTATTACATCGGGCTGTATGTCACTGGGTTGTATTACACAGAGCTGTACTACATAGGACTAAATTACACAGGGCTGTATTACACAGGGCTGTGTGACTCAGGGCTGTATTACACAGGGCAGTATTGCACAGGGCTGGATTACACAGGCCTGTATTACACAGGGCTGTATTACACAGGGCTGTGTTACTCAGGGCGGTATTTCACAGGGCAGTATTACACAGGGCTGTGTAAAACAGAGTTGCATTACACAGGGCTGTATTACACCTGGCTGTATTACACAGAGCTGTGTTACAGAGGGCAGTATTACACAGGGCTGTATTACACAGGGCTGTATTACACAGGGCTGTGTTACACGGGGCTGTTTTACACAGGGATGTATTACACAGGGCTGTATTACACAGGGCTGTATTACACAGAGCTGTATTACACAGGGCTGTATTACACAGGGCTGTATTACACAGGGCTATATGACACAGAGCTGTATTGCACAGAGCTGTATTACACAGGGCTGTATTACACAGAGCTGTATTACACAGGGCTGTATTACACAGGGCTGTATTACACAGGGCTATATGACACAGAGCTGTATTGCACAGAGCTGTATTACACAGGGCTGTATTACACAGAGCTGTATTACAATGAGCTGTATTGCACAGGGCTGTATTACATAGGGCTCTATTACGCAGGGTTGTATTACACAGGGCTGAATTACACAGAGCAGTATTACACAGGGCTATATTACACAGGGCTGTATTACACAGAGGTGTATTATACAGGGCTGTATTACACAGGGCGGAATTACACAGAGCAGTATTACACAGGGCTATATTACACAGTGCTGTATTACACAGAGGTGTATTATACAGAGCTATATTACACAGGGCTGTATTACATAGGGCTGTATTACACAGGGCTGTATTACATCGGGCTGTATTACACTGGTCTGTATTACTCAGGGCTGTATTACACAGAGCTGTATTACACAGGGTTGTATTACACAGAGCTGTATTACACAGGGCTGTATTACACAGGGCTGTATTACACAGAGCTGTATTACACAGGGCTGTATTACACAGAGCTGTATTACACCAGGCTGCATTACACAGCGCTGTATTACACAGGGCTATATTACACAGCGCTGTATTACACAGGGCTGTATTACACAGGGCTGTATTACACAGAGCTGTATTACACTGAGCTGTATTACACAGGGCTGTATTACATAGGGCTCTATTACACAGGGTTGTATTACACAGAGCTGTATTACGCAGAGCAGTATTACACAGGGCTATATTACACAGAGCTGTATTACGTAGGGACATATTACACAGGGCTGTATTACATAGGGCTGTATTACACAGGGCTGTATTACATAGGGCTGTATTACACTGGTCTGTATTACACAGGGCTGTATTACGCAGTGTTGTATTACACAGGGCTATCTTAGATAGGGCTGTATTGCACAGGGCTGTATTACACAGGGCTGTAGTACACAGAGCTGTAGTGCACAGGGTTGTAATACGCAGAGCTGTGTTACTCAGACCTGTATTACGTAGGGCTGTATTGCACAGGGCTGTCTTACATAGGGCTGTATTACACAGGGCTGTATTACACAGAGCTGTATTACACAGTGCTGTATTACACAGAGCTGTACTACACAGGACTAAATTACACAGGGCTGTATTACACAGGGCCGTATTGCACAGTGCTGTATTACACAGGGCTGTGTGACTCAGGGCTGTATTACACAGGGCAGTATTGCACAGGGCTGTATTACACAGGCCTGTATTCCACAGGGCTGTATTACACCTGGCTGTATTACACAGAGCTGTGTTACACAGGGCAGTATTACACAGGGCTGTATTACACAGGGCTGTATTACACAGGGCTGTGTTACACAGGGCTGTTTTACACCGAGCTGTATTACACAGAGCTGTATTACACAGGGCTGTATTACACAGAGCTGTATTACACAGGGCTGTATTACACAGGGCTGTATTACGCAGTGTTGTATTACACAGGGCCATCTTAGATAGGGCTGTATTGCACAGGGCTGTATTACACAGGGCTGTAGTACACAGAGCTGTAATACACAGGGCTGTATTACGCAGAGCTGCATTACTCAGACCTGTATTACGTAGGGCTGTATTGCACAGGGCTGTCTTACATAGGGCTGTATTACACAGGGCTGTATTACACAGGGATGTATTACACAGGGCTGTGTTACGCAGGGCTGTATTACACAGAGCTGTATTACACAGGGCTGTACTACATAGGGATGTATTACACAGGGCTGTATTACATAGGGTTGTATTACGCAGGGCTGTATTACATCGGGCTGTATGTCACTGGGTTGTATTCCACAGAGCTGTAGTACACAGGACTAAATTACACAGGGCTGTATTACACAGGGCTGTATTACACAGGGATGTATTACATAGGGCTGTGTTACGCAGGGCTGTATTACACAGAGCTGTATTACACAGAGCTGTATTACACAGGGCTGTAATGCACAGGGCTGTATTATATCGGGCTGTATGTCACTGGGTTGTATTACACAGAGCTGTAGTACACAGGACTAAATTACACAGGGCTGTTTTACATAGGGCTGTATTGCAGAGGGCTGTATTACACAGGGCTGTATTACACAGGGCTGTATTACATCGGGCTGTATGTCACTGGGTTGTATTACACAGAGCTGTACTACACAGGACTAAATTACACAGGGCTGTATTACACAGGGCTTTATTACACAGGGCTGTATTACGCAGTGTTGTATTACACAGGGCTATCTTAGATAGGGCTGTATTGCACAGGGCTGTATTACACAGGGCTGTAGTACACAGAGCTGTAGTGCACAGGGGTGTATTACGCAGAGCTGTGTTACTCAGACCTGTATTACGTAGAGCTGTATTACACAGGGCTGTCTTACATAGGGCTGTATTACACAGGGCTGTATTACACAGAGCTTTATTACACAGTGCTGTATTACACAGAACTGTATTACACAGGGCTGTATTACACAGGGCTGTTTTACATAGGGCTGTATTACATAGGGCTGTAGTACACAGGGCTGTATTACACAGAGCTGTATTACACAGAGATGTATTGCACAGGGCTATATTACACAGTGCTGTATTACACAGGGCTGTATTACACAGAGCTGTATTACGCCGAGTTGTATTACACAGGGCTGTATTACATAGGGCTCTATTACACAGGGTTGTATTACACAGGGCTGTATTACACAGGGCAGTATTACACCGCCCTGTATTACGCAGGGCTGTATTACACAGAGCTGTATTACACAGGGCTGTACTACATAGGGATGTATTACACAGGGCTGTATTACATAGGGCTGTATTACACAGGGCTGTATTACACAGGGATGTATTACACAGGGCAGTGTTACGCAGGGCTGTATTACACAGAGCTGTATTACACAGGGCTGTACTACATAGGGATATATTACACAGGGCTGTATTACATAGGGCTGTATTACGCAGGGCTGTATTACATCGGGCTGTATGTCACTGGGTTGTATTACACAGAGCTGTACTACATAGGACTAAATTACACAGGGCTGTATTACACAGGGCTGTGTGACTCAGGGCTGTATTACACAGGGCAGTATTGCACAGGGCTGGATTACACAGGCCTGTATTACACAGGGCTGTATTACACAGGGCTGTGTTACTCAGGGCGGTATTTCACAGGGCAGTATTACACAGGGCTGTGTAAAACAGAGTTGCATTACACAGGGCTGTATTACACCTGGCTGTATTACACAGAGCTGTGTTACAGAGGGCAGTATTACACAGGGCTGTATTACACAGGGCTGTATTACACAGGGCTGTGTTACACGGGGCTGTTTTACACAGGGATGTATTACACAGGGCTGTATTACACAGGGCTGTATTACACAGAGCTGTATTACACAGGGCTGTATTACACAGGGCTGTATTACACAGGGCTATATGACACAGAGCTGTATTGCACAGAGCTGTATTACACAGGGCTGTATTACACAGAGCTGTATTACACAGGGCTGTATTACACAGGGCTGTATTACACAGGGCTATATGACACAGAGCTGTATTGCACAGAGCTGTATTACACAGGGCTGTATTACACAGAGCTGTATTACAATGAGCTGTATTGCACAGGGCTGTATTACATAGGGCTCTATTACGCAGGGTTGTATTACACAGGGCTGAATTACACAGAGCAGTATTACACAGGGCTATATTACACAGGGCTGTATTACACAGAGGTGTATTATACAGGGCTGTATTACACAGGGCGGAATTACACAGAGCAGTATTACACAGGGCTATATTACACAGTGCTGTATTACACAGAGGTGTATTATACAGAGCTATATTACACAGGGCTGTATTACATAGGGCTGTATTACACAGGGCTGTATTACATCGGGCTGTATTACACTGGTCTGTATTACTCAGGGCTGTATTACACAGAGCTGTATTACACAGGGTTGTATTACACAGAGCTGTATTACACAGGGCTGTATTACACAGGGCTGTATTACACAGAGCTGTATTACACAGGGCTGTATTACACAGAGCTGTATTACACCAGGCTGCATTACACAGCGCTGTATTACACAGGGCTATATTACACAGCGCTGTATTACACAGGGCTGTATTACACAGGGCTGTATTACACAGAGCTGTATTACACTGAGCTGTATTACACAGGGCTGTATTACATAGGGCTCTATTACACAGGGTTGTATTACACAGAGCTGTATTACGCAGAGCAGTATTACACAGGGCTATATTACACAGAGCTGTATTACGTAGGGACATATTACACAGGGCTGTATTACATAGGGCTGTATTACACAGGGCTGTATTACATAGGGCTGTATTACACTGGTCTGTATTACTCAGGGCTATGTTACACAGGGCTGTGTTACTCAGGGCTGTATTACACAGGCTGTATTACACAGGGCTGTTTTACTCAGGGCTGTATTACACAGAGCAGCATTACACAGGGCTGTATTACACAGGGCTGTATTACACAGGGCTGTATTACACAGGGCTGTATTACATAGGGCTGTATTACACTGGTCTGTATTACTCAGGGCTGTATTACACAGAGCATTATTACACAGGGTTGTATTACACAGAGCTGTATTACACAAGGCTGTATTACACAGGGCTGTATTACACAGAGCTGTATTACACAGGGCTGTATTACACAGGGCTATGTTACACAGGGCTGTGTTACTCAGGGCTGTATTACACAGGCTGTATTACACAGGGCTGTTTTACTCAGGGCTGTATTACACAGAGCAGCATTACACAGGGCTGTATTACACAGGGCTGTATTACACAGGGCTGTGTTACGCAGGGCTGTAATACACAGGGCTGTAATACACAGGGCTGTATTACACAGGGCTGTATTACACAGAGCTGTATTACACCAGGCTGCATTACACAGGGCTGTATTACACAGGGCTATATTACACAGCGCTGTATTACACAGGGCTGTATTACACAGGGCTGTATTACACAGAGCTGTATTACACTGAGCTGTATTACACAGGGCTGTATTACATAGGGCTCTATTACACAGGGTTGTATTACACAGAGCTGTATTACGCAGAGCAGTATTACACAGGGCTATATTACACAGAGCTGTATTACGTAGGGACATATTACACAGGGCTGTATTACATAGGGCTGTATTACACAGGGCTGTATTACATAGGGCTGTATTACACTGGTCTGTATTACTCAGGGCTGTATTACACAGGCTCTATTACACAGGGCTGTTTTACTCAGGGCTGTATTACACAGAGCAGTATTGCACAGGGCTATATTACACAGGGCTGTATTACATCGGGCTGTATGTCACTGGGTTGTATTACACAGAGCTGTACTACACAGGACTAAATTACACAGGGCTGTATTACACAGGGCTTTATTACACAGGGCTGTATTACGCAGTGTTGTATTACACAGGGCTATCTTAGATAGGGCTGTATTGCACAGGGCTGTATTACACAGGGCTGTAGTACACAGAGCTGTAGTGCACAGGGGTGTATTACGCAGAGCTGTGTTACTCAGACCTGTATTACGTAGGGCTGTATTACACAGGGCTGTCTTACATAGGGCTGTATTACACAGGGCTGTATTACACAGAGCTGTATTACACAGTGCTGTATTACACAGAACTGTATTACACAGGGCTGTATTACACAGGGCTGTTTTACATAGGGCTGTATTACATAGGGCTGTAGTACACAGGGCTGTATTACACAGAGCTGTATTACACAGAGATGTATTGCACAGGGCTATATTACACAGTGCTGTATTACACAGGGCTGTATTACACAGAGCTGTATTACGCCGAGTTGTATTACACAGGGCTGTATTACATAGGGCTCTATTACACAGGGTTGTATTACACAGGGCTGTATTACACAGGGCAGTATTACACCGCCCTGTATTACGCAGGGCTGTATTACACAGAGCTGTATTACACAGGGCTGTACTACATAGGGATGTATTACACAGGGCTGTATTACATAGGGCTGTATTACACAGGGCTGTATTACACAGGGATGTATTACACAGGGCAGTGTTACGCAGGGCTGTATTACACAGAGCTGTATTACACAGGGCTGTACTACATAGGGATATATTACACAGGGCTGTATTACATAGGGCTGTATTACGCAGGGCTGTATTACATCGGGCTGTATGTCACTGGGTTGTATTACACAGAGCTGTACTACATAGGACTAAATTACACAGGGCAGTATTGCACAGGGCTGGATTACACAGGCCTGTATTACACAGGGCTGTATTACACAGGGCTGTGTTACTCAGGGCGGTATTTCACAGGGCAGTATTACACAGGGCTGTGTAAAACAGAGTTGCATTACACAGGGCTGTATTACACCTGGCTGTATTACACAGAGCTGTGTTACAGAGGGCAGTATTACACAGGGCTGTATTACACAGGGCTGTATTACACAGGGCTGTGTTACACGGGGCTGTTTTACACAGGGATGTATTACACAGGGCTGTATTACACAGGGCTGTATTACACAGAGCTGTATTACACAGGGCTGTATTACACAGGGCTGTATTACACAGGGCTATATGACACAGAGCTGTATTGCACAGAGCTGTATTACACAGGGCTGTATTACACAGAGCTGTATTACACAGGGCTGTATTACACAGGGCTGTATTACACAGGGCTATATGACACAGAGCTGTATTGCACAGAGCTGTATTACACAGGGCTGTATTACACAGAGCTGTATTACAATGAGCTGTATTGCACAGGGCTGTATTACATAGGGCTCTATTACACAGGGTTGTATTACACAGGGCTGAATTACACAGAGCAGTATTACACAGGGCTATATTACACAGGGCTGTATTACACAGAGGTGTATTATACAGGGCTGTATTACACAGGGCGGAATTACACAGAGCAGTATTACACAGGGCTATATTACACAGTGCTGTATTACACAGAGGTGTATTATACAGAGCTATATTACACAGGGCTGTATTACATAGGGCTGTATTACACAGGGCTGTATTACATCGGGCTGTATTACACTGGTCTGTATTACTCAGGGCTGTATTACACAGAGCTGTATTACACAGGGTTGTATTACACAGAGCTGTATTACACAGGGCTGTATTACACAGGGCTGTATTACACAGAGCTGTATTACACAGGGCTGTATTACACAGAGCTGTATTACACCAGGCTGCATTACACAGCGCTGTATTACACAGGGCTATATTACACAGCGCTGTATTACACAGGGCTGTATTACACAGGGCTGTATTACACAGAGCTGTATTACACTGAGCTGTATTACACAGGGCTGTATTACATAGGGCTCTATTACACAGGGTTGTATTACACAGAGCTGTATTACGCAGAGCAGTATTACACAGGGCTATATTACACAGAGCTGTATTACGTAGGGACATATTACACAGGGCTGTATTACATAGGGCTGTATTACACAGGGCTGTATTACATAGGGCTGTATTACACTGGTCTGTATTACTCAGGGCTATGTTACACAGGGCTGTGTTACTCAGGGCTGTATTACACAGGCTGTATTACACAGGGCTGTTTTACTCAGGGCTGTATTACACAGAGCAGCATTACACAAGGCTGTATTACACAGGGCTGTATTACACAGGGCTGTATTACACAGGGCTGTATTACATAGGGCTGTATTACACTGGTCTGTATTACTCAGGGCTGTATTACACAGAGCATTATTACACAGGGTTGTATTACACAGAGCTGTATTACACAAGGCTGTATTACACAGGGCTGTATTACACAGAGCTGTATTACACAGGGCTGTATTACACAGGGCTATGTTACACAGGGCTGTGTTACTCAGGGCTGTATTACACAGGCTGTATTACACAGGGCTGTTTTACTCAGGGCTGTATTACACAGAGCAGCATTACACAGGGCTGTATTACACAGGGCTGTATTACACAGGGCTGTGTTACGCAGGGCTGTAATACACAGGGCTGTAATACACAGGGCTGTATTACACAGGGCTGTATTACACAGAGCTGTATTACACCAGGCTGCATTACACAGGGCTGTATTACACAGGGCTATATTACACAGCGCTGTATTACACAGGGCTGTATTACACAGGGCTGTATTACACAGAGCTGTATTACACTGAGCTGTATTACACAGGGCTGTATTACATAGGGCTCTATTACACAGGGTTGTATTACACAGAGCTGTATTACGCAGAGCAGTATTACACAGGGCTATATTACACAGAGCTGTATTACGTAGGGACATATTACACAGGGCTGTATTACATAGGGCTGTATTACACAGGGCTGTATTACATAGGGCTGTATTACACTGGTCTGTATTACTCAGGGCTGTATTACACAGGCTCTATTACACAGGGCTGTTTTACTCAGGGCTGTATTACACAGAGCAGTATTGCACAGGGCTATATTACACAGGTCTGTATTACATAGGGCTGTATTACACAGGGCTGTATTACATAGGGCTGTATTACACTGGTCTGTATTACTCAGGGCTGTATTACACAGGCTCTATTACACAGGGCTGTGTTACTCAGGGCTGTATTACACAGGCTCTATTACACAGGGCTGTTTTATTCAGGGCTGTATTACACAGAGCAGTATTGCACAGGGCTATATTACACAGGTCTGTATTACACAAAGATGTATTACACAGAGCTGTATTATGTAGGGATGTATTACACAGGGCTGTATTACACAGGGCTGTATTACACAGGGCTGTATTACGCAGGGCTGTTTTACATAGGGCTGTATTAGACAGTGCTGTATTACACAGGGCTGTATTACACAGAGCTGTATTACGCAGGGCTGTATTACACAGAGCTTTATTACACAGGGCTATATTACACAGGGCTGTATTACACAGGGTTGTATTACACAGAGCTGTATTACACAGAGCTGTATTACACAGGGCTGTATTACATAGGGCTGTATTACTCAGCGCAGTATTGCGCAGGGCAGTATTACACTGGGCTGTCTTACGTAGGGCTGTATTACACAGGGCTGTATTACACATGGCTGTGTTACGCAGATCTGTATTACACAGGGCTGTATTACGCAGGGCTGTATTACACAGGGATGTATTACACAGAGCTGTGTTACACAGGGCTGTATTACACAGGGCTGTATAACACAGGGCTGTATTACACAGGGCTGTATTACACAGGTCTGTATTACGCAGGGCTGTATTACACAGGGCTGTATTATACAACGGTGTATTCCACAGAGTTGTGTTACACAGAGCTGTATTACATCGGGATGTATTACACTGGTCTGTATTACTCAGGGCTGTATTACACAGGGATGTATTATACCGGGCTGTATTACACAGGGCTATATTACATAGGCTGTATTACATGGGCTATATAACGCAGGGCTGTATTACACAGTCTGTATTACACAGGGCTGTAGTACACAGAGCTGTAGTACGCAGGGCTGTATTGCACAGGGCTGTCTTACATAGGGCTGTGTTACACAGGGCTGTATTACACAGGACTGTATTACACAGAGCTGTATTACACAGTGCTGTATTACACAGAATTGTATTACACAGGGCTGTATTACACAGGGCTGTATTACACAGGGCTGTTTTACATAGGGCTGTATTACATAGGGCTGTGTTACACAGGGCTGTATTACACAGGGCTGTATTCGACAGAGATGTATTACACAGGGCTATATTACACAGTGCTGTATTACACAGGGCTGTATTACACAGGGCTGTATTACATAGGGCTGTATTACACAGGGCTGTATTACATCGGGCTGTATTACACTGGTCTGTATTACTCAGGGCTGTATTACACAGGGCAGTATTACACAGGGCTGTATTACACATGGCTGTATTACACAGGGCTCTGTTACTCAGGGCTGTATTACACAGGGCAGTATTGCACAGGGCTGTATTACACAGGCTTGTATTACACAGGGCTGTGTTACTCAGGGATGTATAACACAGGGCAGTTTTGCACAGGGCTGTATTAAACAGAGCTGTATTACACAGGGCTGTATTACACAGAGCTGTATTACACAGAGCTGTATTACACAGGGCTGTATTACATAGTGCTGTATTACTCAGAGCAGTATTACACAGGGCTATATTACACAGGGCTGTCTTACATAGGGTTGTATTACACAGAGCTGTATTACACATAGCTGTATTACACAGGGCTGTATTACATAGTGCTGTATTACTCAGAGCAGTATTACGCAGTGCTATATTACACAGGGCTGTCTTACATAGGGCTGTATTACACAGGGCTGTATTACACATGGCTGTATTACACAGGGCTGTATTACACAGGGCTGTATTACGCAGGGCTGTAGTACACAGAGCTGTAGTACGCAGGGCTGTATTGCACAGGGCTGTCTTACATAGGGCTGTGTTACACAGGGCTGTATTACACAGGGCTGTATTACACAGAGCTGTATTACACAGTGCTGTATTACACAGAATTGTATTACACAGGGCTGTATTACACAGGGCTGTATTACACAGGGCTGTTTAACATAGGGCTGTATTACATAGGGCTGTGTTGCACAGGGCTGTATTACACAGGGCTGTAATAGACAGAGATGTATTACACAGGGCTATATTACACACTGCTGTATTACACAGGGCTGTATTACACAGGGCTGTATTACATGGGGCTGTATTACACAGGGCTGTATTACATCGGGCTGTATTACACTGGTCTGTATTACTCAGGGCTGTATTACACATGGCTGTATTACACAGGGCTGTATTACACAGGGCTGTATTACACAGGGCTCTGTTACTCAGGGCTGTATTACACAGGGCAGTATTGCACAGGGCTGCATTACACAGGCTTGTATTACTCAGGGCTGTGTTACTCAGGGATGTATAACACAGGGCAGTATTGCACAGGGCTGTATTAAACAGAGCTGTATTACACAGGGCTGTATTACACAGAGCTGTATTACACAGAGCTGTATTACACAGGGCTGTATTACATAGTGCTGTATTACTCAGAGCAGTATTACGCAGGGCTATATTACACAGGGCTGTCTTACATAGGACTGTATTACACAGGGCTGTATTACACATGGCTGTATTACACAGAGCTGTATTACACAGGGCTGTATTACGCAGGGCTGTGTTACACAGGGCTGTATTAAACAGGGCTGTATTACACAGGGATGTATTACACAGGGCTGTGTTACGCAGGGCTGTATTACACAGAGCTGTATTACACAGGGCTGTACTACATAGGGATGTATTACACAGGGCTGTATTACATAGGGCTGTATTACACAGGGCTGTATTACATCGGGCTGTATGTCACTGTGTTGTATTCCACAGAGCTGTACTACACAGGACTAAATTACACAGGGCTGTATTACACAGGGCTGTATTGCACAGGGCTGTAATACACAGGGCTGTGTGACTCAGGGCTGTATTACACAGGGCAGTATTGTACAGGGCTGTATTAAAGAGGCCTGTATTACACAGGGCTGTATTACACAGGGCTGTGTTACTCAGAGCTGTATTTCACAGGGCAGTATTGCACAGGGCTGTATTAAACAGAGCTGTATTACACAGGGCTGAATTACACCAGGCTGTATTACACAGAGCTGTGTTATACAGGGCAGTATTACACAGGGCTGTATTACACAGGGCTGTATTACACAGGGCTGTTTTACACAGGGATGTATTACACAGGGCTGTATTACACAGGGCTGTATTACACAGAGCTGTATTACACAGGACTGTATTACACAGGGCTGTATTACACAGGGCTATATTACACAGAGCTGTATTACACAGAGCTGTATTACACAGGGTTGTATTACACAGAGCTGTATTACACTGAGCTGTATTACACAGGGCTGTATTACATCGGGCTGTATTACACTGGTCTGTATTACACAGGGCTGTATTACACAGAGCTGTATTACACAGGGCAGTATTACGCAGGGCTGTGTTACTCAGGGCTGTATTACACAGGCTGTATTACACAGGGCTGTATTACTCAGGGCTGTATTACACAGGGCTCTATTACACAGGGCTGTATTACACAAAGATGTATTACACAGAGCTGTATTATGTAGGGATGTATTACACAGGGCTGTATTACACAGGGCTATATTACACAGGGCTGTATTACACGGGGTTGTATTACACAGAGCTGTATTGCACAGAGCTGTATTACACAGGGCTGTACTACATAGGGCTGTATTACTCAGAGCAGTATTACGCAGGGCAGTATTACACTGGGCTGTCTTACATAGGGCTGTATTACACAGGGCTGTATTACACATGGCTGTATTACACAGAGCTGTATTACACAGGGCTGTATTACGCAGTGCTGTGTTACACAGGGCTGTATTACACAGGGCTGTATTACACAGGGATGTATTACACAGGGCTGTGTTACACAGGTCTGTATTACACAGGGCTGTATAACACAGGGATGTATTACACAGGGCTGTATTACACAGAGCTGTATTACACAGGGCTGTATTACACAGGGCTGTATTATTCAAAGGTGTATTCCACAGAGCTGTATTACACAGAGCTGTATTACATAGGGCTGTATTACTCAGGGCTGTATTACACAGGGATGTATTACACCGGGCTGTATTACACAGGGCTATATTACATAGGCTGTATTACACGGGCTGTATAACGCAGGGCTGTATTACACAGTCTGTATTACTCAGGGCTGTATTACACAGAGCTGTATTATGCAGTGTTGTATTACATAAGGCTGTCTTAGATAGGGCTGTATTGCACAGGGCTGTATTACACAGGGCTGTAGTACACAGAGCTGTAGTACGCAGGGCTGTATTGCACAGGGCTGTCTTACATAGGGCTGTGTTACACAGGGCTGTATTACACAGGGCTGTATTACACAGAGCTGTATTACACAGTGCTGTATTACACAGAACTGTATTACACAGGGCTGTATTACACAGGGCTGTATTACACAGGGCTGTTTTACATAGGGCTGTATTACATAGGGCTGTATTACACAGGGCTGTATTACACAGGGCTGTATTAGACAGAGATGTATTGCACAGGGCTATATTACACAGTGCTGTATTACACAGGGCTGTATTACACAGGGCTGTATTACATAGGGCTGTATTACACAGGGCTTTATGACACTGGGTTGTATTACACAGAGCTGTACTACACATGGCTGTATTACACAGGGCTGTATTACACAGGGCTGTATTACACAGGGCTCTGTTACTCAGGGCCGTATTACACAGGGCAGTATTGCACAGGGCTGTATTACACAGGCTTGTATTACACAGGGCTGTGTTACTCAGGGATGTATAACACAGGGCAGTATTGCACAGGGCTGTATTAAACAGAGCTGTATTACACAGGGCTGTATTACACCGGGCTGTATTACACAGAGCTGTATTACACAGGGCAGCATTACACAGGGCTGTATTACACAGGGCTGTGATACTCAGGGCTGTATTACACAGGGCAGTATTGCACAGGGCTGTATTAAACAGAGCTGTATTACACAGATTGTATTACACAGGGCTGTATTACACAGAGCTGTATTACACAGGGCTGTATTGCACAGGGCTGTATTACGCAGAGCAGTATTACACAGGGCTGTATTAAACAGAGCTGTATTACACAGGGCTGTATTACTCAGGGCTGTTTTACTCAGGGCTGTATTACACAGTGCTGTATTTCACAGGGCTGTATTACACAGGGCTGTATTACATAGGCTGTATTATGCCGGGCTGTATTACACAGGGCTGTATTACACAGGTCTGTATTACACAGGTCTGTATTACACAGGACTGTGTTACTCAGAGCTGTATTACACAGGACGGTATTGCACAGGGTTCTATTACACAGAGCTGTATTACACAGGGCTGTATTACACAGGGCTGTGTTACACAGAGCTGTATTACACAGGGCAGTATTACACAGGGCTGTATTACAAAGGGCTGTATTACACGGAGCTGTATTACACAGGGCTGTATTACACTGACAGTATTACTCAGGGCTGTATTACACAGGGCTGTATCACACAGGCCTGTATTACACATAGCTGTATTACGCAGGGCTGTATTACACAGAGCTGTATTACTCAGAGGTGTATTACGCAGGGCTATATTACACAGGGCTGTCTTATATAGGGCTGTATTACACAGGGCTGTATTACACATGGCTGTATTACACAGAGCTGTATTACACAGGGCTGTATTACACAGAGCTGTGTTACACAGGGCTGTATTACACAGGGCTGTATTACACAGGGATGTATTACACAGGGCTTTATTACACAGAGCTGTATTACGCAGGGCTGTATTACACAGGGCTGTCTTAAGTAGGGCTGTATTACACAGTGATGTATTACACAGGGCTGTATTACACAGGGCTGTATTACACAGAGCTGTATTACACAGGGCTGTATTAGACAGGGCTGTCTTAGCTAGGGCTGTATTACACAGAGCTGTATTACACAGGGCTATATTACACAGGGCTGTCTTATTCAGGGCTGTATTACACATGGGCTGTATTACGCAGAGCTGTATTACACAGGGCAGTATTACACAGGGCTGTATTACACAGAGCTGTATTACACAGGGCTATATTACACAGGGCTGTCTTATTCAGGGCTGTATTACACATGGGCTGTATTACGCAGGGCTGTATTACACAGGGCTGTATTACACAGAGCTGTATCACACAGGGCAGTATTACACAGGGCTGTATTACAAAGGGCTGTATAACACAGAGCTGTATTTCACAGGGCTGTATTACACTGACAGTATTACTCAGGGCTATATTATACAGAGCTGTATTACTCAGGGCTGTATTACACAGGGCTGTATTACACAGGGCTGTATTACACAGAGCTGTATTACACAGGGCTATATTACACAGGGCTGTATTACACAGGGATGTATTACGCAGGGCTGTATTACACAGAGCTATATTACACAGGGATGTATTACGCAGGGCTGTATTACACAGGGCTGTATTACGTAGGGCTGTATTACGCAGAGCTGTATTACTCAGAGCTGTATTACGCAAGGCTGTATTACACAGGGCTGTATTACACAGGGCTGTATTACACACAGCTGTATTACACAGGGCTGAATTACAAAGGGCTGTTTTACTCAGGGCTGCATTACACAGTGCTGTATTTCACAGGGCTGTATTACAAAGGGCTGTATTACATAGGCTGTATTATGCCCGGCTGTATTACACAGGGCTGTATTACACATGTCTATATTACACTGGATTGTATTACACAGGGCTGTGTTACACACAGCTGTGTTACTCAGGGCTGTATTACACAGGGCTGTATTACACAGGTCTGTATTACACAGGGCTGTGTTACTCAGGGCTGTATTACACAGGACAGTATTGCACAGGGTTGTATTACACAGAGCTGTATTACACAGGGCTATATTACACAGGGCTGTGTTACACAGAGCTGTATTACACAGGGCAGTATTACACAGGGTTGTATTACAAAGGGCTGTATTACATAGGGCTGTATTACACAGGGCTGTATTACACAGGGCAGTATTACACAGGGCTGTATTGCACAGGGCTGTATTTCTCAGTGCTGTATTATGCAGAGCTGTATGACACAGGGAGGTATTATGCAGAGCTGTATTACACAAGGCTGTATTACGCAGAGCTGTATTACACAGGGCTGTATTACACAGGGCTGTATTACACAGGGGTTTATTACACAGGGCTGTATTATGCAGAGCAGTATGACACAGGGCTGTCTTACATAGGGCTATATTACACAGGGCTGTATTACACAGGGCTGTATTACACAGAGCGTGTATTACACAGGGCTGTATTACACAGAGCTGTATTACGCAGGGCTGTATTACGCAGAGCTGTATTACTCAGAGCTGTATTACGCAGGGCTGTATTACACAGGGCTGTCTTACATAGGGCTGTATTACACAGGGCTGTATTACACAGGGCTGTATTACACAGAGCTGTATTACACAGGGCTGTATTACACGGAGCTGTATTACACAGGGCGGTATTACACAGGGCTATATTACACAGGTCTGTGTTACTCAGGGCTGTATTACACAGGCCGTATTACACAGGGCTGTTTTACTCAGGGCTGCATTACACAGTGCTGTATTACATAGGGCTGTTTTACACAGGGCTGTATTACACAGGGCTGAATTACATAGGCTGTATTATGCTGGGCTGTATTACACAGGGCTGTATTACACAGGTCTATATTACACCGGGTTGTATTACACAGGGCTGTATTACACAGGGCTGTGTTACTCAGGGCCATATTACCCAGGGCAGTATTACACAGGGCTGTATTACACAGAGCTGTATTACACAGGGCAGTATTACACAGGGCTGTATTACACTGGGCTGTATTACACTGAGCTGTATTACACTGGGCTGTATTACACTGACAGTACTACTCAGGGCTATATTACACGGAGCTGTATTACTCAGGGCTGTATTACACAGGGCTGTATTACTCAGGGCTGTACTACACAGGGCTGTATTACATAGGGCTGTATTACACAGGGCCGTATTACACAGACCTGTATTACACAGGGCTGTATTACACAGGGCTGTATTACACAGGGCTGTATTACACTGACAGTACTACTCAGGGCTATATTACACGGAGCTGTATTACTCAGGGCTGTATTACACAGGGCTGCATTACACAGGGCTGTATTACACAGGGCTGTATTACATAGGCTGTATTATGCTGTGCTGTATTACACAGGGCTGTATTACACAGGTCTATATTACACCGGGTTGTATTACACAGGGCTGTATTACACAGGGCTGTGTTACTCAGGGCCATATTACCCAGGGCAGTATTACACAGGGCTGTATTACACAGAGCTGTATTACACAGGACAGTATTACACAGGGCTGTATTACACTGGGCTGTATTACACAGAGCTGTATTACACAGGGCTGTATTACACTGACAGTACTACTCAGGGCTATATTACACGGAGCTGTATTACTCAGGGCTGTATTACACAGGGCTGTATTACTCAGGGCTGTACTACACAGGGCTGTATTACATAGGGCTGTATTACACAGGGCCGTATTACACAGACCTGTATTACACAGGGCTGTATTACACAGGGCAGTATTACACTGGGCTGTATTACACAGGGCTGTATTACACAGGTCTGTATTACACAGGGCTGTGTTACACAGGGCTGTGTTACACAGGGCTGTATTACACAGGTCTGTATTACACAGGGCTGTATTACACAGGGCTGTATTACATCAGGCTCTATTACACAGGGTTTTATTACACAGAGCTGAATTACAAAGGGCAGTACTACACAAGGCAGTATTACACAGGGCTGTATTACACAGGACTGTATTACACAGAGCTGTATGACACAGAGCTGTATTACGTAGGGATGTATTACACAGGGCTGTATTACACAGGGCTATATTACATCGGGCTGTAATAGACAGAGCATTATTACACAGAGCTGTATTACACAGGGCTGTATTACATGGGGCTGTATTTCATTGGGTTGTATTACACAGGGCTGTATTACACAGGGCAGTATTACACAGGGCGGTAATACACAGAGCTGTATTACTCAGGGCTGTATTACACAGGGCTGTATTACACAGGGCTGTGTTACACAGGGCTGTATTACACAGGGCTGTATTACACAGGGCTGAATTACACAGGGCTGTATTACACAGAGCTGCATTACACAGATCTGTATTACACAGGGCTGTATTTCACAGGGCTGTATTACACAGGGCTGTATCACACAGGTCTGTATTACACAGGGCTGTATTACACAGGGCTGTGTTACACCGGGCTGTATTACACAGGCCTGTTATACACAGGGCTGTATTACACAGGGCTGTATTACACAGGGTTGTGTTACACAGGGCTGTATTACACTGGGCTGTATTACACAGACCTGTATTACACAGGTCTGTATTACACAGGGCTGTATTATGCAGGGCTGTGTTACACAGGGCTGTATTACACATAGCTGTATTATACAGGTCTGTATTACACAGGGCTGTATTACACAGGGCTGTATTACACAGGGCTGTATTACACTGGGCTGTATTACACAGGGCTGTATTACACAGGGCTATGTTACACAGGGTTGTATTACACAGGGTTGTATTACACAGGACTGTGTTACACAGGGCTGTATTACACTGGGCTGTATTACACAGAGCTGTATTACACAGGGCTCTATTACACAGAGCTATATTACACAGGGCTGTATTACACCGGTCTGTATTACACAGGTCTGTATTACACAGGGCAGTATTACACAGCGCTGTATTACACAGGACTGTATTACACAGAGCTGTATTGCACAGGGCTGTATTACACAGGGCTGAATTACACAGGGCTGCATTACACAGGGCTATATTACACAGGGCTGCATTACACAGGGCTGCATTACACAGGGCTATATTACACCGGTCTGTATTCACAGGTCTGTATTACACAGGGCAGTATTACACAGCGCTGTATTACACAGCGCTGCATTACACAGGACTGTATTACACAGGGCTGTATTGCACAGGGCTGTATTACACAGGGCTGCATTACACAGGGCTATATTACACAGGGCTGTGTTACTCAGGGCTGTATTACAGAGACTGTATTACACAGGGCTATTTTACTCAGGGCTGCATTACACAAGGCTGTATTTCACAGGGCTGTATTACACAGGGCTGTATTACATAGGCCGTATTTTGCCGTGCTGTATTACACAGGGCTGTATTACACAGGTCTATATTACACTGGATTGTATTACACAGGGCTGTGTTACACTGGGCTATGTTACTCAGGGCTGTATTACACAGGGCTGTATTACACAGGTCTGTATTACACAGGGCTGTGTTATGCAGAGCAGTATGACACAGGGCTGTCTTACATAGGGCTATATTACACAGGGCTGTATTACACAGGGCTGTATTACACAGAGCGTGTATTACACAGGGCTGTATTACACAGGGCTGTCTTAAATAGGGCTGTATTACACAGGGCTGTATTACACAGCGCTGTATTATGCAGAGCTGTATTACACATGGCTGTATTACGCAGAGCTGTCTTACTCAAAGCTCTATTACACAGGGCTATATTACACAGGGCTGTCTTACATAGGGCTGTATTACACAGGGCTGTATTACACAGGGCTGTGTTACACAGAGCTGTATTACACAGGGCTGAATTACGCAGGGCTGTATTGCACAGGGCTGTATTACACAGAGCTGTATTACACAGGGCTGTACTACACAGGGCTGTATTACACAGAGCTGTATTACGTAGGGCTGTATTACGCAGAGCTGTATTACTCAGAGCTGTATTATGCAAGGCAGTATTACACAGGGTTGTCTTATATAGGGCTGTATTACACAGGGCTGTATTACACAGGGCTGCATTACACAGTGCTGTATTACACAGGGCTGAATTACACAGGGCTGTATTACATAGGCTGTATTATGCCGGGCTGTATTACACAGGGCTGTATTACACAGGTCTATATTACACTGGATTGTATTACACAGGGCTGTGTTACACACAGCTGTGTTACTCAGGGCTGTATTACACAGGGCGGTAATACACAGGTCTGTATTACACAGGACTGTGTTACTCAGAGCTGTATTACACAGGACGGTATTGCACAGGGTTCTATTATACAGAGCTGTATTGCACAGGGCTGTATTACACAGGGCTGTGTTACACAGAGCTGTATTACACAGGGCAGTATTACACAGGGCTGTATTACAAAGGGCTGTATTACACAGAGCTGTATTACACAGGGCTGTATTACACTGACAGTATTACTCAGGGCTGTATTACACAGGGCTGTATCACACAGGCCTGTATTACACATAGCTGTATTACGCAGGGCTGTATTACACAGAGCTGTATTACTCAGAGCTGTATTACGCAGGGCTATATTACACAGGGCTGTCTTATATAGGGCTGTATTACACAGGGCTGTATTACACATGGCTGTATTACACAGAGCTGTATTACACAGGGCTGTATTAGACAGGGCTGTCTTACATAGGGCTGTATTACACAGGGCAGTATTACACAGGGCTGTATTACACAGAGCTGTATTACGCAGGGCTGAATTACGCAGGGCTGTATTGCACAGGGCTGTATTACACAGAGCTGTATTACACAGGGCTGTACTACACAGGGCTGTATTACACAGAGCTGTATTACGTAGGGCTGTATTACGCAGAGCTGTATTACTCAGAGCTGTATTATGCAAGGCAGTATTACACAGGGTTGTCTTATATAGGGCTGTATTACACAGGGCTGTATTACACAGGGCTGCATTACACAGTGCTGTATTACACAGGGCTGAATTACACAGGGCTGTATTACATAGGCTGTATTATGCCGGGCTGTATTACACAGGGCTGTATTACACAGGTCTATATTACACTCGATTGTATTACACAGGGCTGTGTTACACACAGCTGTGTTACTCAGGGCTGTATTACACAGGGCGGTAATACACAGGTCTGTATTACACAGGACTGTGTTACTCAGAGCTGTATTACACAGGACGGTATTGCACAGGGTTCTATTATACAGAGCTGTATTGCACAGGGCTGTATTACACAGGGCTGTGTTACACAGAGCTGTATTACACAGGGCAGTATTACACAGGGCTGTATTACAAAGGGCTGTATTACACAGAGCTGTATTACACAGGGCTGTATTACACTGACAGTATTACTCAGGGCTGTATTACACAGGGCTGTATCACACAGGCCTGTATTACACATAGCTGTATTACGCAGGGCTGTATTACACAGAGCTGTATTACTCAGAGCTGTATTACGCAGGGCTATATTACACAGGGCTGTCTTATATAGGGCTGTATTACACAGGGCTGTATTACACATGGCTGTATTACACAGAGCTGTATTACACAGGGCTGTATTACACAGGGCTGTATTACACAGGGATGTATTACACAGGGCTTTATTACACAGAGCTGTACTACACAGGGCTGTATTACACAGAGCTGTATTACGTAGGGCTGTATTACGCAGAGCTGTATTACTCAGAGCTGTATTATGCAAGGCAGTATTACACAGGGTTGTCTTATATAGGGCTGTATTACACAGGGCTGTATTACACAGGGCTGTATTACACAGAGCTGTATTACACAGGGCTGAATTACACAGGGCTGTTTTACTCAGGGCTGCATTACACAGTGCTGTATTTCACAGGGCGGTATTACACAGGGCTGTATTACATAGGCTGTATTATGCCGGGCTGTATTACACAGGGCTGTATTACACAGGTCTATATTACACTCGATTGTATTACACAGGGCTGTGTTACACACAGCTGTGTTACTCAGGGCTGTATTACACAGGGCGGTAATACACAGGTCTGTATTACACAGGACTGTGTTACTCAGAGCTGTATTACACAGGACGGTATTGCACAGGGTTCTATTACACAGAGCTGTATTGCACAGGGCTGTATTACACAGGGCTGTGTTACACAGAGCTGTATTACACAGGGCAGTATTACACAGGGCTGTATTACAAAGGGCTGTATTACACAGAGCTGTATTACACAGGGCTGTATTACACTGACAGTATTACTCAGGGCTGTATTACACAGGGCTGTATTACACAGGGTTGTGTTACACAGGGCTGTATTACACTGGGCTGTATTACACAGAACTGTATTACACAGGTCTGTATTACACTGGGCTGCATTACACAGGGCTGTATTACACAGGGCTATGTTACACAGGGTTGTATTACACAGGGCTGTATTACACAGGGTTGTATTACACAGGACTGTGTTACACAGGGCTGTATTACACTGGGCTGTATTACACAGAGCTGTATTACACAGGGCTCTATTACACAGAGCTATATTACACAGGGCTGTATTACACCGGTCTGTATTACACAGGTCTGTATTACACAGGGCAGTATTACACAGCGCTGTATTACACAGGACTGTATTACACAGAGCTGTATTGCACAGGGCTGTATTACACAGGGCTGAATTACACAGGGCTGCATTACACAGGGCTATATTACACAGGGCTGCATTACACAGGGCTATATTACACCGGTCTGTATTACACAGGTCTGTATTCACAGGTCTGTATTACACAGGGCAGTATTACACAGTGCTGTATTACACAGCGCTGCATTACACAGGACTGTATTACACAGAGCTGTATTGCACAGGGCTGTATTACACAGGGCTGCATTACACAGGGCTATATTACACAGGGCTGTGTTACTCAGGGCTGTATTACAGAGACTGTATTACACAGGGCTATTTTACTCAGGGCTGCATTACACAAGGCTGTATTTCACAGGGCTGTATTACACAGCCGTATTTTGCCGTGCTGTATTACACAGGGCTGTATTACACAGGTCTATATTACACTGGATTGTATTACACAGGGCTGTGTTACACTGGGCTATGTTACTCAGGGCTGTATTACACAGGGCTGTATTACACAGGTCTGTATTACACAGGGCTGTGTTATGCAGAGCAGTATGACACAGGGCTGTCTTACATAGGGCTATATTACACAGGGCTGTATTACACAGGGCTGTATTACACAGAGCGTGTATTACACAGGGCTGTATTACACAGGGCTGTCTTAAATAGGGCTGTATTACACAGGGCTGTATTACACAGCGCTGTATTATGCAGAGCTGTATTACACATGGCTGTATTACGCAGAGCTGTCTTACTCAAAGCTCTATTACACAGGGCTATATTACACAGGGCTGTCTTACATAGGGCTGTATTACACAGGGCTGTATTACACAGGGCTGTGTTACACAGAGCTGTATTACACAGGGCTGAATTACGCAGGGCTGTATTGCACAGGGCTGTATTACACAGAGCTGTATTACACAGGGCTGTACTACACAGGGCTGTATTACACAGAGCTGTATTACGTAGGGCTGTATTACGCAGAGCTGTATTACTCAGAGCTGTATTATGCAAGGCAGTATTACACAGGGTTGTCTTATATAGGGCTGTATTACACAGGGCTGTATTACACAGGGCTGCATTACACAGTGCTGTATTACACAGGGCTGAATTACACAGGGCTGTATTACATAGGCTGTATTATGCCGGGCTGTATTACACAGGGCTGTATTACACAGGTCTATATTACACTGGATTGTATTACACAGGGCTGTGTTACACACAGCTGTGTTACTCAGGGCTGTATTACACAGGGCGGTAATACACAGGTCTGTATTACACAGGACTGTGTTACTCAGAGCTGTATTACACAGGACGGTATTGCACAGGGTTCTATTATACAGAGCTGTATTGCACAGGGCTGTATTACACAGGGCTGTATTACACAGGGCTGTATTACACAGGGCTGTATTACACAGAGCTGTATTACACAGGGCTGAATTACAAAGGGCTGTTTTACTCAGGGCTGCATTACACAGTGCTGTATTTCACAGGGCTGTATTACACAGGGCTGTATTACATAGGCTGTATTATGCCGGGCTGTATTACACAGGGCTGTATTACACAGGTCTATATTACACTCGATTGTATTACACAGGGCTGTGTTACACACAGCTGTGTTACTCAGGGCTGTATTACACAGGGCGGTAATACACAGGTCTGTATTACACAGGACTGTGTTACTCAGAGCTGTATTACACAGGACGGTATTGCACAGGGTTCTATTACACAGAGCTGTATTGCACAGGGCTGTATTACACAGGGCTGTGTTACACAGAGCTGTATTACACAGGGCAGTATTACACAGGGCTGTATTACAAAGGGCTGTATTACACAGAGCTGTATTACACAGGGCTGTATTACACTGACAGTATTACTCAGGGCTGTATTACACAGGGCTGTATCACACAGGCCTGTATTACACATAGCTGTATTACGCAGGGCTGTATTACACAGAGCTGTATTACTCAGAGCTGTATTACGCAGGGCTATATTACACAGGGCTGTCTTATATAGGGCTGTATTACACAGGGCTGTATTACACATGGCTGTATTACACAGAGCTGTATTACACAGGGCTGTATTACACAGGGCTGTATTACACAGGGATGTATTACACAGGGCTTTATTACACAGAGCTGTATTACGCAGGGCTGTATTACACAGGGCTGTCTTAAGTAGGGCTGTATTACACAGGGCTGTATTACACAGAGCTGTATTACACAGGGCTGTGTTACACAGAGCTGTATTACACAGGGCAGTTTTACACAGGGCTGTATTACAAAGGGCTGTATTACACAGAGCTGTATTACACAGGGCTGTATTACACTGACAGTATTACTCAGGGCTGTATTACACAGGGCTGTATCACACAGGCCTGTATTACACATAGCTGTATTATGCCCGGCTGTATTACACAGAGCTGTATTACTCAGAGCTGTATTACGCAGGGCTATATTACACAGGGCTGTCTTATATAGGGCTGTATTACACAGGGCTGTATTACACATGGCTGTATTACACAGAGCTGTATTACACAGGGCTGTATTAGACAGGGCTGTCTTACATAGGGCTGTATTACACAGGGCAGTATTACACAGGGCTGTATTACACAGAGCTGTATTACACAGGGCTGTCTTATTCAGGGCTGTATTACACATGGGCTGTATTACGCAGGGCTGTATTACACAGGGCTGTATTACACAGAGCTGTATCACACAGGGCAGTGTTACACAGGGCTGTATTACAAAGGGCTGTATAACACAGAGCTGTATTACACAGGGCTGTATTACACGGACAGTATTACTCAGGGCTATATTACACAGAGCTGTATTACTCAGGGCTGTATTACACAGGGCTGTATTACACAGGGCTGTATTACACAGAGCTGTATTACACAGGGCTGTATTACACAGGGCTGTATTACACAGGGCTGTATTACACAGGGCAGTATTACACAGGGCTGTATTGCACAGGGCTGTATTTCTCAGAGCTGTATTATGCAGAGCTGTATGACACAGGGAAGTATTATGCAGAGCGGTATTACACAGGGCTGTATTGCGCAGAGCTGTACTACACAGGGCTGTATTACACAGGGCTGTATTACGCAGACCTGTAATTCACAGGGCTGTATTACACAGGGCTATCTTACACAGGGCTGTATTATGCAGAGCAGTATGACACAGGGCTGTCTTACATAGGGCTATATTACACAGGGCTGTATTACACAGGGCTGTACTACACAGGGCTGTATTACACAGAGCTGTATTACGCAGAGCTGTATTACGCAGAGCTGTATTCCTCAGAGCTGTATTACGCAGAGCTGTATTACACAGGGCTGTCTTACATAGGGCTGTATTACACAGGGCTGTATTACACACGGCTGTATTACACAGAGCTGTATTACACAGGGCTGTATTACACAGAGCTCTATTACACTGGGCGGTATTACACAGGGTTATATTATGCAGGGATGTATTACACAGGCCGTATTACACAGGGCTGTTTTACTCAGGACTGCATTACACAGTGCTGTATTACACAGGGCTGTATTACACAGGGCTGTATTACATAGGCTGTATTATGCTGGGCTGTATTACACAGGGCTGTATTACACAGGGCTGTATTACACGGGGATGTATTACGCAGGGCTGTATTACACAGGGCTGTATTACACAGAGCTGTATCACACAGGGCTGTACTACACAGGGCTGTATTACACAGAGCTGTATTACGTAGGGCTGTATTACGCAGAGCTGTCTTACTCAGAGCTGTATTACACAGGGCAATATTACACAGGGCTGTCTTATTCAGAGCTGTATTACACATGGGCTGTATTACGCAGGACTGTATTACAAAGGGCTGTATTACACAGAGCTGTATTACACAGGGCTGTATTACACAGAGCTGTATTACGTAGGGCTGTATTACGCAGAGCTGTATTACTCAGAGCTGTATTACGCAAGGCTGTATTACACAGGGCTGTATTACACAGGGCTGTATTACACACAGCTGTATTACACAGGGCTGAATTACAAAGGGCTGTTTTACTCAGGGCTGCATTACACAGTGCTGTATTTCACAGGGCTGTATTACACAGGGCTGTATTACATAGGCTGTATTATGCCCGGCTGTATTACACAGGGCTGTATTACACAGGTCTATATTACACTGGATTGTATTACACAGGGCTGTGTTACACACAGCTGTGTTACTCAGGGCTGTATTACACAGGTCTGTATTACACAGGGCTGTGTTACTCAGGGCTGTATTACACAGGACAGTATTGCACAGGGTTGTATTACACAGAGCTGTATTACACAGAGCTATATTACACAGGGCTGTGTTACACAGAGCTGTATTACACAGGTCAGTATTACACAGGGCTGTATTACACAGGTCTGTATTACACAGAGCTGTATTACACAGGGCTGTGTTACACCGGGCTGTATTACACAGGCCTGTATTACACAGGGCTGTTTTACATAGGGCTGTATTACTCAGAGCAGTATTACACAGGGCTGTATTACACAGGGCTGTATTACACAGAGCTGTATTACACAGGGCTGTATTACACAGAGCTGTATTACATAGGGCTGTATTACACAGGGCTGTATTACGCAGGGCTGTATTACACAGGGCTGTGTTACACAGGGCTGTATTACACAGGCCTGTATTACACAGGGCTGTGTTACACTGGTCTGTATTACACAGGGCAGTATTACACAGGTCTGTATTACACAGGGCTGTATTACACAGGGCTGTGTTACACAGGGCTGTATTACACTGAGCTGTATTACACAGGTCTGTATTACACAGGGCTGTGTTACACAGGGCTGTGTTACACAGGGCTGTATTACACAGGGCTGTGTTACACAGGGCTGTATTACACAGACCTGTATTACACAGAGCTGTATTACGCAGAGCTGTATTACACAGAGCTGCATTACACAGGCCCAATGTTCCCACCCTGTGGTGTGGCGGTGGTTTGGGAGTGAGTGGGCAGGCAGTGCGATTGTGGGAAGGGGATATATGCCGAGACACTGGACAGAGGCCGGTATCCCTTCACCAAGCCCCCCCTTTGGTTTCACGGGGAGAGTCCTTGACACTGACGCAGCTCCCTCTGAGCCAGCTCTCAGAGTGAACAGTACCTCTGACACCCCCTTCCTTATGTGTCAGCCAGGGCTCCCTGATTGGACCAAACTCATGTATCTTCGAGACTCAGCTGTCAGATCTTGTTACAGTCATTACATCACTCCCCATACGAGTCCGAGGATATCGGCTGGTTCTTTGCTTTGTCGTTCCTCCTGGTGTGTATCAGTACTGGGTCATGTTTCTCTAACCCTGTCTGTGATACAGGCAGCGTCTAACACACTGTGGCTCACCTCCTGCAGCTGGAGGGTCTCGGAAGAAATTCATTCTCCTTATCAGGCGACAGTGGCTGCGTCCCTCTCCAATCCTGAGGTACCTTTAATGTTTGGAGGAGAGGGAGAACCCACAGGTTTTGGAACAGTCAGAAAGGCGAGTGAGGAAATTGCGAGTTTGCAGCTGTCATATGCCCACGTGCTTGTTCAGGACCATCGCACCTATCCAAACTTTATACACCACTACACCTGACCTCAGGCCAACCACACAGCACCATTCCCAAGGCTCAGCCCCTGAAGTAAACTGTCTCTCTCACTTTTAGCGGAGACTTGTGTCCGACATTAATGTTCCTGATGCCATTTCACCGTTGCCCTTCATTCAGGGATAGTTCGGGATCTAGTGAAGCTAGAGGCTGTTCCTTTAAGCCGGCCTCAATGGTTGGACAGCTCTTTCCTGTCAGACCATTGGATGTTGGGTGGGATGGAGCTGTCCTTACAGGTTGGGGGCAGCTGGGAATCTGTGACCAATGTTGCTGGGAATCTGTGTATTGCAAAAGATGTGTGCAGCTTTTCTATCTTTGTCCCTGTGTTTGACGATGGGACTCTCTGCATGTCCAGCCATTTTGAGTAGGTGTCCATAAAGATGAAGAACATTGAACCCATGAAGGGACCTGCGTTGTCAATGTGTAACTGAGCCCAGGCTACACCTAGCCATTCCCACTAATTGGGGGGGGGGGGGAGTTGCTGGCAGTAATTTTTGTCTTTGTTGGCACTCTGGGCACTGACCCACCAACACTGCTCTGTCTGCATCCAATCCTGACACCAGACATGACCTCGCACCACCATCTTCATTTCAGCAAACTCTGGCTGACCCTGGAGGAGTTCAGGCAGTACCTTTGCTTAGGTCAATCACTCTTGCTTCCCATTAGAGCATGCCATCCTCCACTGTGACCCCGGTCTCACCCAGGTCCAGGAACGTCTCAATTCTGGTTGTAAATGACCCTTTTGCTTCTCCCCCATCACCGCCAGCATGTCTCAGTTTTGTCAGGATGGGATATCTTTGCCTCCGCTGTCAGCTGTGACTGGAAGGGTGCCCAGAGCGTTTAAAACCACAGCGGGCTCTTCTGACAACAGCACCACCGCCAAAGGGAGGCAACTCAAGGCATCTGCATTTGGGACTTGGCCGCCCAGATGGTGTTTCCACCTGGAATTGTCCACAATTACAATCAGAGCCCATCTCTGAATTCAACCTGAACCTACAGGGGGCACTTGCCTTACCTTCTTTAAGCAGCCCCAAGCAGGGGGGGTCCGGTACTAAGACACACTCACCTCTGTAAACATATTGGTGCAACTTCCTCACAGCAAAGGTGATCACCAAACCTTCCTTCTCAATCTGGACATACTTGCACTCTGCATCCACCAGAGGCTGGTCAGCATGCACGTTGTTTTCCATTGGGCCAGCAGTGAGCCCACGCTATGGGGGTGGGTGGGGGGGGGGGGGGGGGGGGGGGGGGGGAATGGTATTGTATGTCAGCACCAGATCTTGCTTGCGGGGAGCGTGGTGCGCTCACACCTTAGACAACGATAGCTGCTTCTCCTACTCTCTAGAGGCTAGGTCTCGGCTCTGAGACCATATCCGAGGCTGGCCGTAAGGAGGACAGGATGGAGGCTGGGTCACGTATGAACTTTCTGTAACAACTCACCAATCCAAGGAAAGACCTACGCTCTGATACAGACGTGGGAGCCAAGGCTCCTCTCATCGCTCTCACTTTATCTCCCAATGGGTGGAAGCCAGTTTCATCGACCCTCTCGCCCGACTGGGTTCCCTGGGCCCCTGGAACACACATCGTTCCTTTCAAAGGCTTACGGCCAGGTGGGAGAAGGACCGAAGCATCATGCCCATGTTCTCTACGTGCTCTTTATTGGTCTTCCCTGTTATTAGCAGGTCACCTAGACCATGAAAAACCTTCCCCATCGGCCACTGAAAACTCGGGCTGGTGACACCCCAACTGACAATCTCGAGTATCGGTACCACGCCTCATGGAGGTTAATTGGAGCAGATTTGTGGGAATCCTCGTCTCCACGGCTGATGTCCAGGTCCCTGCCAGCTTTGTCTCCACACCCTCTCGGCCAGCGATCGGTATATATCCAGCTGGGAGGAGCAGCTGTTTAAAATCCCCGGCCTGTCAGGTTCAGTCCAACTGGTGCTGCCCATTCCACAAACTGCCCCAGTTGGATGATTCCTTCGTTTCTCAGTCTCCTAGTTTCTGCCTCAACTTTTGCCCCTAAGGCCAATGGCACTGGGCAGGCCTTGCAGAGTCGTGGAATTGTTTCCTGGTCACCATGTTAGATGGCCTTGGCTCCTTTGATAGTCCAGAGAGGGGGTGGGGGCAGAGAGGTCAGGAAGAAGATTGCAGGTGAAGAAGGCGGTGCTGAGTCTGAGGGTTGGGGATCCCAACCCTTGGACTCAGCACCGCCCCCAACCCTCAGACTCAGCACCGCCCCCAACCCTCAGACTCAGCACCGCCCCCAACCCTCAGTCACAGCACCGCCCCCAACCCTCAGACTCAGCACTGCCCCTATCCCTCAGACTCAGCACTGCCCCCAACCCTCAGTCACAGCACCGCCCCCAACCCTCAGACTCAGCACCGCCCCTATCCCTCAGTCACAGCACCGCCCCCAACCCTCAGACTCAGCACTGCCCCTATCCCTCAGACTCAGCACCGCCCCAACCCTCAGTCACAGCACCGCCCCCAACCCTCAGACTCAGCACCGCCCCCAACCCTCAGACTCAGCACCGCCCCCAACCCTCAGACTCAGCACTGCCCCTATCCCTCAGACTCAGCACTGCCCCCAACCCTCAGTCACAGCACCGCCCCCAACCCTCAGACTCAGCACCGCCCCTATCCCTCAGTCACAGCACCGCCCCCAACCCTCAGACTCAGCACTGCCCCTATCCCTCAGACTCAGCACTGCCCCCAACCCTCAGACTCAGCACTGCCCCCAACCCTCAGACTCAGCATCGCCCCCAACCCTCAGACTCAGCATCGCCCCCAACCCTCAGTCACAGCACCGCCCCCAACCCTCAGACTCAGCACCGCCCCCAACCCTCAGACTCAGCACCGCCCCCATCCCTCTGACCTAGCACCGCCCCCAACCCTCAGACTCAGCACCGCCCCAACCCTCAGACTCAGCACCGCCCCCAACCCTCAGACTCAGCATCACCCCCAACCCTCAGACTCAGCACTGCCCCTATCCCTCAGACTCAGCACCGCCCCCAACCCTCAGACTCAGCACCGCCCCCAACCCTCAGACTCAGCACTGCCCCTATCCCTCAGACTCAGCACTGCCCCATCCCTCAGACTCAGCACTGCCCCATCCCTCAGACTCAGCACTGCCCCTATCCGTCAGACTCAGCACCGCCCCCAACCCTCAGACTCAGCACCGCCCCCAACCCTCAGACCTAGCACCGCCCCCAACCCTCAGACTCAGCACCGCCCCCAACCCTCGGACTCAGCTACTGAGTGTCGGTGATGGAGGGAGTGGGTGGCTGTGGATGTGGTTCCAAGCACTTTGTCCCTTTGCTCTGGACGGTGTGAAGTTTCTTGAGTGATGTTGGAGCTGTTGGGAAGTCAGGAGGTGAGTTACCAGGAGATTGGGGGTCATAATCTGGATCGATGTGGGAAAATGACAAATTTGGGACAAGTGTTTTATTCACTATTTTCACTATTCAACCAAATCTATCAAGAAACAGTGACCCAACCCAATCATTATGGACCATTGGCAATGAATAGGAATCAATGAATAAGCACCAACAATGATTGAGAGCCATCCACAACATACCTGCTGTGTAAAGTGATCAATGTAGGGAAACATCCATCAGCTCCTAGAGCTGGATGGAAACTTTTGGTCAGAGAAAATGGTGGATTTGATGGTTAATGCTGTCATGAATATTTCTGATTTGGCGATGCTGGTGTTGGACTGGGGTGTACAAAGTTAAAAATCACACCACACCAGGTTATAGTCCGACAGGTTTAACTGGAAGCATCGCTCCGAAAGCTAGTGTGCTTCTAATTCAACCTGTTGGACTACAACCTGGTGTTGTGTGGTTTTTAATGATGAATATTTCTGTTTTGTTTCAGATTGCGAATTATTTGATGGCAGTGAATGGAATATATCAGAATGTGGACTTTCTGGGAATCCGACATATAAACTTCCAGGTTCAGGACCTGTCGGTATGTGTAACATTTCAGACATGGGCTAAAATGGTGGAGTTGGTGATTGTTTTCCGGGACTCAGAGGCCAAGGGAAGATGCTCAGAGTAATAAGTGCCAGCTGTCCCAGCATTCCCCACGTTCTGGAAGCCAATAGAATAAACACTTGCTGGTCTACAACTGGAGACTGAGAGGTCCATCTGAGGAGAGAGTCTCTCCCAATTCAAACCTCCACAATTTCCCCACTCTGTGACAGAAACCCTGGGGCAGATCAAATTATTTTTTAAAAAAAAACCGAACATTCCACATTCCAAGCTTTATCGCAACTTCCGTTCTAATTGTAGACAATCCTAAGACAGAGAGATGGACCCAGTATCTCTGAGGGACACTCCATGAGGTTCTGACTTCCCAACCTCTGACCTTGTGTGATTGAGGTTCATTGGGAGTGAATTCTGTCAAGGTCCAGGTGGTCTATTAAACCACCTTTCTGGTCAAACAAGAAGAGTTGTCGGATAAACAATATGAAGTTGATTGTAAATACTGCAGCGATTTAGTTTAGACAATGATAGAGCTCACACCCCACATCCTCAACCCGTTCTGTCAGAGCAGCAGATAGTTGCTCAGGAACAGAGGGATGGGAAGGAATTATTTCTCTCAGTCAGTCTGGGGAATTCCTGAGCCCACTCTGCTGTCACGGCTGGGTCATTAAGTACATTCAAAGCTGATACAGACAGATGTTTAATCAGCAAGGATATCAAGGGCTATGGAGAAAAGGCAGGAATGTGGGATTGGGGATGATCACATCAACCGTGATCTCATTCAATGGCATCACAGAGTCAATGGGCCAAATACTGTTTCAGTGTCTGAGGGTCTCACATGATCGATGTTACTACAGCAACACTGGTCACTAACATCAGCTCTGTCTCCATCATGGAGCAAGTGACCAGTGGGTGGTACCTACTAGTCTCATTAAGTATTAACACACCCAGGCCTGTATGCAACAAGCTTTCCAATATTACTGTCAGTTCAGCACTTGTGATAGGGTTAGGTTTAGGATTAAACCTGACCCTAACCCTAACCCTAACCCTAACCTAACCCTAACCCTTACACTAACCTAACCCTAACCCTAAACCTAATCCTAACCCTAACCCTAACCCTAACCCTAACCCGAACCCTAACCCGAACCCTAACCCTTACCCTAAACCGAACCCTAACCCTAACCCTAACCCTAACCCTAACCCTAACCCTAACCCTAACCCTAACCCGAACCCGAACCCGAACCCTAACGCTAACCCGAACCCTAACCCGAACCCTAACCCTAACCCTAACCCTAACCCGAACCCTAACCCGAACCCTAACCCTAACCCGAACACTAACCCTAACCCTAACCCGAACCCTAACCCGAACCCTAACCCTAACCCTAACCCTAACCCGAACCCTAACCCTAACCCTGACCCGAACCCTAACCCTAACCCTAACCCTAACCCGAACCCTAACCCTAACCCTGACCCGAACCCTAACCCGAACCCTAACCCTAACCCGAACCCTAACCCGAACCCTAACCCTAACCCTAACCCTAACCCGAACCCTAACCCTAACCCGAACCCTAACCCTAACCCGAACCCTAACCCGAACCCTAACCCTAACCCTAACCCTAACCCGAACCCGAACCCTAACCCGAACACTAACCCTAACCCTAACCCTAACCCTAACCCTAACCCGAACCCGAACCCTAACCCTAACCCTAACCCTAACCCTAATCCTAACCCTAACCTGAACCCGAACCCTAACCCTAACCCGAACCCGAACCCTAACCTAACCCTAACCCTAACCCTAACCCTAACCCGAACCCTAACCCTAACCCGAACCCGAACCCTAACCTAACACTAACCCTAACCCTAACCCGAACCCTAACCCTAACCCGAACCCGAACCCTAACCTAACCCTAACCCTAACCCTAACCCGAACCCTAACCCTAACCCGAACCTTAACCCTAACCCTAACCCGAACCCTAACCCGAACCCTAACCCTAACCCTAACCCGAACCCTAACCCTAACCCTAACCCTAACCCTAACCCTAACCCGAACCCTAACCCGAACCCTAACCCTAACCCGAACCCTAACCCGAACCCTAACCCTAACCCTAACCCTAACCCGAACCCGAACCCTAACCCGAACCCTAACCCTAACCCTAACCCTAACCCTAACCCGAACCCGAACCCTAACCCTAACCCGAACCCGAACCCTAACCCTAACCCGAACCCGAACCCTAACCTAACCCTAACCCTAACCCTAACCCTAACCCTAACCCGAACCCTAACCCTAACCCGAACCCAAACCCTAACCTAACCCTAACCCTAACCCTAACCCTAACCCGAACCCTAACCCTAACCCGAACCCGAACCCTAACCTAACCCTAACCCTAACCCTAAACCGAACCCTAACCCTAACCCGAACCCTAACCCTAACCCGAACCCTAACCTAACCTAACCCTTACCCTAACCCTAACCCTAACCCTTACCCTAACCCTAACCCTAACCCTAACCGAACCCGAACCCTAACCCGAACCCTAACCCTAACCCTAACCCTAACCCGAACCCTAACCCTAACCCTAACCCGAACCCTAACCCGAACCCTAACCCTAACCCTAACCCGAACCCGAACCCTAACCCTAACCCTAACCCTAACCCTAACCCGAACCCTAACCCGAACCCTAACCCTAACCAGTCAAATCAGTTGCAGCTGCACTTCGGGCAGGATTGCAACCAGAAATTCCAAGGTCCTGTCAGGTCAGTAAGGGCTGGCTGACAGATAATGGAACCCGAAAGGAAGCTGCCGGAACCATTTGGAGGGAGAGTTTTGTGCAGACTCTCAGAAAACCCTCTTTCAGCGATTTTAATAACACAGCAAATATTAATTTTTCAAATTCCAGATTGACTCCAAATGTAACCATTCCAATCCTCTCCATGACCGCTATGTCAGTATAGAGAAACTTCTGGATTTACATTCCAAGGAAAACTGGAGCAAGTATTGTCTGTCTTACCTCCTGACAAACCGGGATTACAGCGGTGAGCTCGGGCTGGCATGGCAAGGGAATGTGGGTAAGGAGACTCCTTCATCCCATCATTCCATCAGGGTGTCAGAGGGATTACTTCGCATTTCCGTCTTCAAAAGGACACGGCACACAGGAAAACTCAGGGCCCAATACACATGATCAGCCGGGTCACAGGGGGGTGAGTGTGTAACAGTCCTGCTCACTGATCAGCTGGGTCACAGGGGTGAGTGTGTAACAGCCCTGCTCACTGATCAGCTGGGTCACAGGGGTGGTACAGTCTGAGCTTTCTCAGCCCACTCCACCTGCTCCCTGCTCCTTTGTTCAGTTACTCATTTCTCTGTCTGACATAAACACATACCATACTGAGGGAATGCTGCATTGCCTGCAGTTCCATCATTCAAAGAGATGTCAAACAGCATGTGTCCATCTAATCAGAGCCTTTTTCCAATGTGGAAGCAGATCGGTTGGCTCATTATGTCCATACTGACTCTCCGAAGAGTCTCCCACCCGGACCCTCCCTGCATTCCCTGTGGCTCATCCACCTTGCCGTAACGTCCCTTGGCACTATGGGAAATTTACCTTGGCCAATCCACCTAACCTGCACATCTTTGCAGTGTGGGAGGAAACCCACGCAGGCAGTGAGGGGATTGTACAACCTCCACTCAGTCACCCAAGTGTGGAATTGAACTTGGGTCCCTGGTGCTGTGAGGTGCTAACCGCTGAGACTCCCCCTGTTTGACTTGGATGTGTATAATAGGCACCAGCTCCTATAGAAGCAGGCTCTGGTGCTCTCTGAATGGCCTGAATATATTTAGTTGATTATTTGCCTCATGCCAGATGTTGCTGAGTGTATTTTAACTCAGTCACAAAATTTCCCAAAATCCTTCATTCCCTGTAAAACCTTTTTGAATCTGCCAGTACTCTCCGTGGTGCTGCAGAAAGGCAAATTCTATCTTTCTACCGCTAACATCAGGAGTGGTGTTTCTAACAGATCCCCCAGTCACTACGATCACCCTTTGACCATGATCCCCAGGGAATGACTATTTGGAAGGACAGTGAAACAGATGGGACTAAGGGCTCAACAGGCAGAGAAGGAGACTGGGAAAGTGTGAGCAGGGATATTGGAATTATTAGTACGAGAGGGGGATATTGGAGAGGGTTAGAGTGTGTGGGAGATATTGGAGAGGGTTAGAGAGTGTGGGGGATATTGGAGAGGGTTAGAGTGTGTGGGGGATATTGGAGAGGGTTAGAGTGTGTGGGGGATATTGGAGAGGGTTAGAGTGTGTGGGGGATATTGGAGAGGGTTAGAGTGTGTGGGGGATATTGGAGAGGGTTAGAGTGTGTGGGGGATATTGGAGAGGGATAGAGTGTGTGGGAGATATTGGAGAGGGTTAGAGAGTGTGGGGGATATTGGAGAGGGTTAGAGTGTGTGGGAGATATTGGAGAGGGTTAGAGAGTGTGGGGGATATTGGAGAGGGTTAGAGTGTGTGGGAGATATTGGAGAGGGTTAGAGAGTGTGGGAGATATTGGAGAGGGTTAGAGTGTGTGGGGGATATTGGAGAGGGTTAGAGAGTGTGGGAGATATTGGAGAGGGTTAGAGAGTGTGGGAGATATTGGAGAGGGTTAGAGAGTGTGGGAGATATTGGAGAGGGTTAGAGAGTGTGGGAGATATTGGAGAGGGTTAGAGTGTGTGGGGGATATTGGAGAGGGTTAGAGAGTGTGGGAGATATTGGAGAGGGTTAGAGAGTGTGGGAGATATTGGAGAGGGTTAGAGTGTGTGGGAGATATTGGAGAGGGTTAGAGTGTGTGGGGGATATTGGAGAGGGTTAGAGTGTGTGGGGGATATTGGAGAGGGATAGAGTGTGTGGGAGATATTGGAGAGGGTTAGAGAGTGTGGGGGATATTGGAGAGGGTTAGAGTGTGTGGGAGATATTGGAGAGGGTTAGAGAGTGTGGGAGATATTGGAGAGGGTTAGAGAGTGTGGGAGATATTGGAGAGGGTTAGAGTGTGTGGGGGATATTGGAGAGGGTTAGAGAGTGTGGGAGATATTGGAGAGGGTTAGAGAGTGTGGGAGATATTGGAGAGGGTTAGAGAGTGTGGAAGATATTGGAGAGGGTTAGAGAGTGTGGGAGATATTGGAGAGGGTTAGAGAGTGTGGGAGATATTGGAGAGGGTTAGAGTGTGTGGGAGATATTGGAGAGGGTTAGAGTGTGTGGGGGATATTGGAGAGGGTTAGAGTGTGTGGGGGATATTGGAGAGGGTTAGAGTGTGTGGGAGATATTGGAGAGGGTTAGAGAGTGTGGGAGATATTGGAGAGGGTTAGAGTGTGTGGGAGATATTGGAGAGGGTTAGAGAGTGTGGGAGATATTGGAGAGGGTTAGAGTGTGTGGGGGATATTGGAGAGGGTTAGAGAGTGTGGGAGATATTGGAGAGGGTTAGAGAGTGTGGGAGATATTGGAGAGGGTTAGAGTGTGTGGGAGATATTGGAGAGGGTTAGAGAGTGTGGGAGATATTGGAGAGGGTTAGAGTGTGTGGGAGATATTGGAGAGGGTTAGAGTGTGTGGGGGATATTGGAGAGGGATAGAGTGTGTGGGAGATATTGGAGAGGGTTAGAGAGTGTGGGAGATATTGGAGAGGGTTAGAGAGTGTGGGAGATATTGGAGAGGGTTAGAGTGTGTGGGAGATATTGGAGAGGGTTAGAGAGTGTGGGAGATATTGGAGAGGGTTAGAGTGTGTGGGGGATATTGGAGAGGGTTAGAGAGTGTGGGAGATATTGGAGAGGGTTAGAGAGTGTGGGAGATATTGGAGAGGGTTAGAGTGTGTGGGAGATATTGGAGAGGGTTAGAGTGTGTGGGGGATATTGGAGAGGGTTAGAGTGTGTGGGGGATATTGGAGAGGGTTAGAGTGTGTGGGAGATATTGGAGAGGGTTAGAGAGTGTGGGGGATATTGGAGAGGGTTAGAGTGTGTGGGGGATATTGGAGAGGGTTAGAGAGTGTGGGAGATATTGGAGAGGGTTAGAGAGTGTGGGAGATATTGGAGAGGGTTAGAGAGTGTGGAAGATATTGGAGAGGGTTAGAGAGTGTGGGAGATATTGGAGAGGGTTAGAGTGTGTGGGGGATATTGGAGAGGGTTAGAGTGTGTGGGGGATATTGGAGAGGGTTAGAGTGTGTGGGGGATATTGGAGAGGGTTAGAGAGTGTGGGAGATATTGGAGAGGGTTAGAGAGTGTGGGGGATATTGGAGAGGGGGAGATTGGAGACAGTTAGGGAGGGGTTTATTGTTGTGAGCTAGGTATAGGAGGAGAGGGGTATATTGGGGTTTGTGGTTGATGGGATTTCAGTCAGTGTTTGGTGACCTGTTTGAAACACGTGTTATCTTTCTGGAGCTGATGGTTATGACTGAGGGCATTCCGAGGGAGCCTCAGTAAAGAGCCATCCTTCATCCAGGGTCTGTCCTCGTGAAATGAGTGGGTCACTCCATGTGAAGAACTAAAGATCATTATCATCAGCTGTTTGTGGGATTCTGCTGTGTAAGCGATTACTGCCAGATATCTTACCCTACAATAACGCTGCTTTGAGAATAGTGTTTCGTTAGTTGTAAATTGCTCAGGGACAGTCTGAGGTTGTGGAAAGGTGAATGGAACCCTCTGTCTCCCAACCTGCTCCTATCCCAGTCCAATGGTGACAGAGTGAGACCAACACCAATCTTGTGAAAGTGACAGACATTGTCCCCAACTCCTCGCTTTCATCATATCGGTTAAATTGGATTCGACAAAGAGCAGTCATTTAGCTTCTCTGTCATTTCTCATTCCTCAAGTTTTAACCGGGAGTTTTAAAGATAATCTGTTATTGGGACAGTGATTGGACCAAGAATCGGATAAATCAGGGGAACATAGAATACTAATGCCGTCTAGCAAAAAAAAATCATTAAAGTACATTCTGAAACTTTCTATTTGTTACTTAGAAAGGAATCCTTTGGTTAAACAAATGTGGGTCTGTTACAGACTGAGTCAGGAGAGTTTAGAATTGGGAATAGAGAAATGGTTAAGAATTTAAATGATCACTTTGTCTCTGTGTTCACTGAAGAAGATACAAGAAAACTCCCAAAACTAGAGATATGTGCGTGGGGAGAATGACACAATTAGTGGCAGTAAATGTATTATATCTGGGCTGGAAGTTAACAAATCCCCAGGACTGAAAATGTGTTGCTGGAAAAGCGCAGCAGGTCAGGCAGCATCCAAAGAGCAGGAGAATCGACACTTCGGGCATGAGCCCTTCTTCAGGAATTGCTGAAGAAATAAATCCCCAGGACCCAATATCAGGAGAGTCAAAGTAGGTGGCTGTAGAGATAGTCGATGAATTGGTTATTATCTTCCAAAGTTCTATAGGTTCGACGATGATTTCTGCTGAAATGTTAGAATCCGTTATAAAGGATGGGGGACATCTGATTGTTAATGACCTGATTGGGCAGTGTCAGCATGTTATTGTGAATGGGAATCCCGTTTGATGAACTTTAAACATTCTGAACTGATTGCTGACTGATAAAGGAGAATAGACTGATGTAGGATACTTCACTTTTCTGAAGGCTTATGGTAAAGTCCCTCACAGGAGGCTGGTTCGAAACATTAAAGCAGATGAGATTGCCATGGATTAGTAATTGGCTACCTGATGGAAAACATTCTGGCATTGACAAGGATCAGTGCTTATACCCCAGCTGTTCACAATATCTAGCAGCTATTTGGAGTTGGGGACCAACATGTAATATTTCCAAATTTGCAGATGATTCCAAAACTAAATGGGAATAAGAGCTGTGAGGAAAGTGCTGAAAGGGAAGCCCTTTTAGAACAGATATCAGGAAAAACTTCTGCTAGAGAATAGTGAATTTATGGAACTCCTTGCCACAGAAGGCAATGTATATTTCAGACAGAGAGAGATAAGCTCTTGAGTGTCAAGGGGATCAAGGGTAAGGGGGAGAAAGCAGGAGAATGGGGGCAAGAAACTCATCAGTGATGATTGAATGGCAGCGCAGAATCAATGGGCTGAATGGCCTAATTTCTGCTTCTAAGACTTATGGTCTTATGAAAATGTAAAGCAGCTGCAGGAGGATTTGGACAGGCCTTGTTAATGGGCAAGAGCATACCAGGTGGAATATCATGTGAGGTTATCTACTCTGGTAGGAAAAACAGGTGTGCAGAGTATTTCTTAAAGAATAAAAGTTTGGAAAGTGGAGATGGACAATGGGACCTGGGTGTTCTTGTTGATAAGTCGCTGAGGTGCAGGTGCAGCGAACTATCAGGAGAGCTGATGCAGTGTTAGCCTTTATGCAAGAGGACTGGCATACAGGAGCAGGCAGGTCCTGCTTCAATGTGGGGCAGCACGGTGGCTCAGCGGTTAGCATTACTGCCTCACGGCGCCAAGGACTCGGGTTCCATTCCCGTCTCGGGCGACTGCCTGTGTGGAGTTTGCACATTCTCCCCGTGTCTGTCTGGGTTTCCTCCCACAGTGCAAAGATGGGCAGGTCGGGTGAATTGGAGTTTGGTTAGGCCGCACTGCAAGTGGTGTGTGCGGTTTTGGTCTCCTCGTCTCTGGAAGGTTGTCATTGCCATAGCGGGAGTTCCCGGGACAGCTTGTGAGGGGAGATTGGGCGAACTGGGTTTGCATTCTCCAGAGGTTCGGAAAATGAGAAATCATGTCATTGAGACTGACAAAGTGCTTAAAGAGATGGACAGGCCAGATGCTGGTACGGTGTTTCCCTTTGATGTTGCATTCGGACTTTTTCCATGACAGACATTAGACGAGCTGAGCCATACTTTCTTGCTCGCTGTCTCCCTCCCTTTCCGAATACAGCTGGTAAGTTGATGGGTTCCCAACCTGCTGGAGCTTTCCAGAAACTGTGGAATTTTGATGAATACGTCCAGTCACTCCGCAGCGTCCATGATCCATGGACAGGCAAGAGTTCCAAACTTCCATAACTCTCCATTTCCTGACGGCCCAGTTCTAATTGTAAGCTTCTACCTCCTTGTCTCGTGAGAGACTGTCATGGTTTGTCAGAACATCCATCAGGTGGCTTATGGGTCAGCTCAGCTGCCAGTCTGAGTCACTGACAGATACCTTATGGGCGGCACGGTGGCACAGTGGTTAGCACTGCTGCCTCACAGCGCCAGAGAGACCCGGGTTCAATTCCCGCCTCAGGCAACTGACTGTGTGGAGTTTGCACATTCTCCCCGTGTCTGCGTGGGTTTCCTCCGGGTGCTCCAGTTTCCTCCCACGGTCACAAAGATGTGTGGGTCAGGGTGGATTGACCATGCTAAATTGCCCGTAGTGTTAGGTAAGGGGTAAATGTAGGGGTATGGGTGGGTTGCGCTTCGGCGGGTCGGTGTGGACTTGTTGGGCCGAAGGGCCTGTTTCCACACTGTAATGTAATCTAAAAAAAACTTTCCCTTTCTTCACAGCCCATAATGGTGGTATCTGCTCGAGCAGTCTGAACACAGGACTGATTACCGCCCGCAAGTACGGCTCACAGCTCCCTCTGAGAATGATTCACCTGGTTCTGGCTCATGAGCTTGGCCACAGCCTCGGGTCCCCGGTGAGTACACACAGACAACAAAGTCTCGAGCATTGACTGCGCACTCCAGGGTTTACACTGAGGAAGAGCTGAAAATGTGTTGCTGGAAAAGCGCGGCAGGTCAGGCAGCATCCGAGGAGCAGGAGAGTCGACGTTTCGGGCTTGAGCCCTTCCTCAGGAATCAGGATGGCTCCTTGGATGCTGCCTGACCTGCTGCGCTTTTCCAGCAACACATTTTCAGCTCTGATCTCCAACATCTGCAGACCTCACTTTCTCCTTTACATAGAGGAAGCCTGTTACAGGTATTTACAGACTGAGACGTGGCCCTGGGATCTGTGCCCCATTATCAGGGTCAGGTTGAGGCTAAAGTGATTGCATTCAGAGGGTCAGTTTGCAGGATTTGTGCTTATTTGAGTTTTGGAAGTTAGGAGTTAGATTGGATGGAATTTTTGTTTAAGATGTGGAGAAACTGTTGCTGGGTATAGTCAGAGTAAGAGGACACTCCCGCAGCTGTCAGGAGGGTGTAGAGATGGTTCAGCGTGAGAGACTGAGCAAATGGCAGCTGCAGTATAATAAATGGGAGGTTATCCACTACAGGGGCAAACAGTTGAAGAGAGATTATTAGGTAACTGATGATAGATCGGTAAAGGGTGAGGTGTACTGAGAGCTGGGTGTCGTTATATACCAGTTACGAAGATATGCAGCAAGCAGCGATGAAGGGGAATGATATGTTGGCCCTCACAGTGAGAGGGTTCGTGCACAGGAGCTGAGATGTCTTGCTGCTATTGGACAGGGCCTCGCTGAGCTCACACCTGGATCTCAGGTGTGTGGTTTAGTCTGTTTTGTTTTGTCAGCAGGTATTTTGATTTAATGTTTTGCTATTTCATCACAATGTGGCACAAAATTCATTTGGGTACACAGCCTGATGGGTACACACTCTGATGGGTACACACTCTGTTGGGTACACACTCTGATTGGTACACACTCTGATGGGTACACACTGGTTGGGTACGCACACTATTTGGTACACACTCTGTTGGGTACACACTCTGATGGGTACACACCTGGTTGGGTACGCACACTATTGGGTACACACCTGATTGGGTACATGCTCTGACGGGTACACACTCTGATGGGTACACACACTGATGGGTACACACACTGATGGGTACACACTCTGTTGGGTACACACTCTGATGGGTACACACCTGGTTGGGTACACACACTGATGGGTTCACACCTGATTGGGTACACAGTCTGTTGGGTACACACGGTGGGCGGCACGGTGGCACAGTGGTTAGCACTGCTGCCTCACAGCGCCTGAGACCCGGGTTCAATTCCCGACTCAGGCGACTGACTGTGTGGAGTTTGCACATTCTCCCCGTGTCTGCGTAGGTTTCCTCCGGGTGCTCTGGTTTCCTCCCACAGTCCAAAGATGTGCGGGTCAGGTGAATTGGCCATGCTAAATTGCCCCTAGTGTTAGGTAAGGGGCAAATGTAGGGGTTTGGGTGGGTTGCGCTTCGGCGGGTCCGTGTGGACTTGTTGGGCCGAAGGGCCTGTTTCCACACTGTAAGTAATCTAATCTAATCTAAAACACTCTGATGGGTACACACTCTGTTGGGTACACACTCTGTTGTACACACGCTGTTGAATACACACTCTGTTGTACACAGCTGGTTGGGTACACACTCTGTTGGGTACACACACTGTTGGGTACACACTCTGATGGGTACACACTCTGTTGGGTACACACGCTGTTGTACACACGCTGTTGAATACACACTCTGTTGTACACAGCTGGTTGGGTACACACACTGTTGGGTACACACTCTGTTATACACAGCTGGTTGGGTACACACTCTGTTGGGTACACACTCTGTTGTACAAGCTGGTTGGGTACACACTCTGTTGGGTACGCACGCTGTTGGGTACACACTCTGTTGTACACAGCTGGTTGGGTACACACTCTGTTGAGTACACACTCTGTTGGATACACACACTGTTGGGTACGCACTCTGTTGGGTACACACGCTGTTGGGTACACGCTCTGTTGTACACAGCTGGTTGGGTACACACTCTGTTGAGTACACACTCTGTTGGATACACACCCTGTTGGGTACGCACTCTGTTGGGTACGCACTCTGTTGGGTACACACGCTGTTGGGTACACACTCTTTTGTACACAGCTGGTTGGGTACGCACTCTGTTGGGTACACACGCTGTTGGGTACGCACTCTGTTGTACAATCTGGTTGGGTACACACTCTGTTGGGTACACACTCTGTTGGGTACACACGCTGTTGGGTACACACTCTGTTGTACACAGCTGGTTGGGTACACACTCTGTTGGGTACACACGCTGTTGTACACAGCTGGTTGGGTACACACTCTGTTGGGTACACACTCTGTTGTACACAGCTGGTTGGGTACACACTCTGTTGGTACACACACTGTTCGGTACACAGGCTGTTGGGTACACACTCTGTTGGGTACACACTCTGTTCGGTACACACTCTGCTGGGTACACACACTGTTGGGTACACACTCTGTTGGATACACACTCTGCTGGGTACACACACTGTTGGGTACACACTCTGTTGGGTACACACTCTGTTGGGTACACACTCTGCTGGGTACACACTCTGTTCGGTACACACTCTGCTGGGTACACACTCTGTTGGGTACACACTCTGTTCGGTACACACTCTGCTGGGTACACACTCTGTTGGATACACACTCTGTTTGGTACACACTCTGCTGGGTACACACTCTGTTGGGTACACACTCTGCTGGGTACACACGCTGTTGGGTACACACTCTGCTGGGTACACATCTGGTTGGGCACGCACACTGTTAGGTACACACTCTGTTGGGTGCGCACTCTGATGGGTACACACACTGATGGGTACACACCTGGTTGGGTACACACTCTGTTGGGTACACACACTGATGGGTACACACCTGATTGGGTACACACTCTGATGGGTACACACTCTGATGGGTACACACACTGATGGGTACACACGCTGTTGGTTAGACACTCTGTTGTACACAGCTGGTTTGGTACACACTCTGTTGTGTACACACTTTTTGTACACACTCTATTGGGTACGCACTCTGTTGGGTACACACTCTGTTGGGTACACACTCTGTTGTACACAGCTGGTTGGGTACACACTCTGTTGTACACAGCTGGTTGGGTACACACTCTGTTGGGTTTACAGCCTGTTGAGTACACACTGTTGTGTACACGGACTGTTGTGTACACGGACTGTCGGGTACACATGCTGTTGGGTACACACTCTGTTGGGTACATGGCCTGCTGGGTACACAGTAATGTAAGAGAACTCAGATTACACAGGGTTCATCCATCAATCGCAAACATAGCAGGGTCATCATGTCGGAAACTGCAATTAGAGGGGGGCTGGGGGGAGCTGGAATGGACAGTGCAAATATTTAGAACAAAATCAAACATTATAATTATGAAGTAGGAACTAAGTTTCAGACACAAGACACGATAAGATGGAGGAGTAGAAATTAGGCCATTCAGCCCATCGAGTCTGTTCTGTCATTCAATCATGGCTGATTGGTTTCTCAAGAGGCTAGATCAGAGTAGTGCTGGAAAAGCACAGCAGGTCAGGCAGCATCCGAGGAGCAGGAAAATCGACGTTTTGGGCAGGAGCCCTTCATCAGGAATGCTCATTCCTGCTCCTCGGATGCTGCCTGACCTGCTGTGCTTTTCCAGCACCACTCTACTCCAGACTCTGATCTCCAGCATCGGCGGTCCTCCCTCTTGCTGGGCATGTTTCTCAACCCCATTCTCCCACCTCCTCCCTGCCGCCCGTGAGCCCCTTGGTGTTCGGCCATGATGGTGGTGAATGGCAGAGCAGGCTCCAAGGGCTGGATGGCTTCTTCCTGCTGCTATCTTTTATGTTTCTATGTTTAAATAGGGTTGCTTTGGATAGCCAGTGGGGAACCAGGCCATTCAGCCTTCAGACTAGTGTTTATACTACACTTCAGTCTCCTCCCATCTTTGCTCTTTTAAGCTGACTCCGTCAATTCCCTCCTCCCTGTCTACCTTGCCCTTAAAAGTGTCTGTTCTAGCCAAACCCCTTGTGATCCAAAAAGGTACTCACGAGTTCAGGGAGTGTGAGGAAATATTAGTGGGTGTGGGGAATTGTGAACTCACTCATTGTGGCTGGAAGACTGGAAAAGCAGCACGCTACTGAAATGGAGAGAGAGAGAGAGAGAGAGAGAGTACAGAGCTTGGTGGTACCGAGTGATTGGTGTGTCCTGGTAAATGGGTTCCTGAATGGTTGTCACAGATGCTGCAAATGATGAGGAAAGACAAATGAAATTGCGATGTGTCTGGAATATGAAACCAAGGCGATGTTACTTCAGAGTTTGGGAGAAGATTTGTAGCTCGGGTGCTCCTTGTTGTGGTTCTGTTCGCCGAGCTGGGAATTTGTGTTGCAGACGTTTCGTCCCCTGTCTAGGTGACATCCTCAGTGCTTGGGAACCTCCTGTGAAGCGCTTCTGTGATGTTTCCTCCGGCAAACCACTACAAGTGCCGGAGGAAAGATCACAGACGCGCTTCACAGGAGGCTCCCAAGCAATGAGGATGTCCCCTAGACAGGGGACGAAACGTCTGCAACACAAATTCCCAGCTCGGCGAACAGAACCACAACAACGATTTTACTTCAGCTGCACAGGATATTGGTGAGCTCACAGCTCCTGGTGGTCAAATTAGTTAGGAAAAGATGTAATCCTATCAGAAGCAGCTCAGAGAAGGTATCGATAGAGGGGAGGGAATGGCTTAATGGTGTTATCGCTGGATTGTTAATCCAGAGACCCAGGGGACCAGGGTTAAAATCCTGCCATGGCAGATTGTGGAATTTGAAGTCAATTAATCTCTGGAATAAAGAGTCTAGTGATGACCATGAAAGCATTGTTGGGAAAACTCATCTGGGTCAGTAATGTCCCTTAGGGAAGGAAACGGCCATCCTTACCTGGTCTGGCCTACACATGACTCCTGACCCATAGCCATGTGGTTGACTTGTCCTGTGGGCAGTTAATGCCGGCCCAGCCAGTGATAACCTCATCCCATGTACAAGGTTAACAGAAAACCTGAGGGTGGGGCCAGGGTATGTCGTGTGAAGAGAGGTAGGATGGGATTGGCCTGTATCCATTCTCGTTCTGATTGAAATACATAAGATCTTGAGTGGACTTGCCCGAGATGATTGTGAAACGATGTCTCCCCTCATGTGTCAAGAACAAGGAGACAACTTAAAACTCAGGGATCTTCAGCCGGAGGTGAGGAGGGTTAGTCCGTGGAATCCTCTTTCTCAGACAGCAGTGGTGGATAGAATGCAGGCTGCGTGCGAGAGAAATTTGACTGATGTGGGTATGGAAGTTGACTGAAAAGTCAAGGGGAGGCCACAATCCAGATCAAAGAACAATCCAGCCCTCCCACCCTCCAAGCCTGCACCGCCACATTTTTCCCAAACTGTCTTCACTTACGGGATCCCTCTACTCCCTTCCTTTTCATATATTTGTCCATGATCTTATTGAAAGGGCTAGCAGTCTTGAGGGGCTGAATGGTCTACTCTGGTCTCTCACAGCTGTGACCTCTGGGAGAAGGCGGATTCCACAATCAAAGCTCCATCCATTTCCTCTTTGTTTTCCAGCACGACGGGGATCGGGAATGTCGTCATTGGGAATCTTCACATCTCCAGAGGAAGCCAGCTGGGAATTTCTTGATGTATCGTTATGCCTCATCTGGGGATGACTATAATAATGATAAACTGTCTGACTGCACCATCCATTACATCAGCGAGATCCTGAAGAGAAAGAAAGACAGGTGTTTCCACAGTAAGGCGCTATGCCAATGTAACTAGGCCTCAGAGTGAAGGATAAACTCTGGAGTAACCCCACCATTTCCCCCAAAGGAGAACTGTGAAAGGGCAAGGTTTAACCGCCTCAGACATCAGACAGGGGGCGGGGCAGGGCACAGGTTGAAAAGTGTGGAAAATGAAGGGCTTAAGCCCGAAGCTTCGACTCTCCTGCTCCTCAGATGCTGCCTGACCTGCTGTGTTTTTCCAGCACCACACTCTCACTCTCTGACTCGCCAGCCTCGGCTGTCCCCGATTTCTCCCAGTGAAGGAAGTGATTGCGTTGGGAAGCCATCACCAAATCTCCCCCAAAGATTTGTAACCGTAACACACCAGATCAAACCATTGTCCTCTCAGTTAATTCAGGACCTGATTCAGAAACTCAACCCTTCCACCTACTTCACTGAATATAATGAGGGCGAGGGAGCCTGTGTGAAGGGAGGCAGTGGGAGGGGGTGAGGGTGAGGAGGGGCTGTGGGAAGGGGTGAGGGTGAGGAGGGGCTGTGGGAGTGGGATGAGGGTGAGGAGGGGCTGTGGGAAGGGGTGAGGGTGAGGAGGTGATGTGGGAGGGGGTGAGGGTGAGGAGGGGCTGTGGGAGTGGGATGAGGGTGAGGAGGGGCTGTGGGAGTGGGATGAGGGTGAGGAGGGGCTGTGGGAGTGGGATGAGGGTGAGGAGGGGCTGTGGGAAGGGGTGAGGGTGAGGAGGTGATGTGGGAGGGGGATGAGGATGAGGAGGGGCTGTGGGAGGGGGATGAGGGTGGGGAGGGGATGGGGACAGGGGATGAGGGTGAGGAGGGGCTGTGAGAGGGGGTGAGGGTGAGGAGGGGATGTGGGAGGGTGTGAGGGTGTGGAGGGGCTTTGGGAGGCGGATGAGGGTGAGGAGGGGATGTGGGAGGGGGATGAGGGTGAGGAGGTGGTTGTGGGAGGGGGTGAGGGTGAGGAGGGGCTTTGGGAGGGGTTGAGGGTGAGGAGGGACTTTGGGAGGGGATGAGGGTGAGGAGGGGCTTTGGGAGGGTGTGAGGGTGTGGAGGGGCTTTGGGAGGCGGATGAGGGTGAGGAGGGGATGTGGGAGGGGGATGAGGTTGGGGAGGGGCTTTGGGAGGCGGATGAGGGTGAGGAGGGGATGTGGGAGGGGGATGAGGTTGGGGAGGGGTTGTGGGAGGGGGTGAGGGTGAGGGAAGACAGTATTGAAAGGAATGAGGATGATCGAAGGAGATTAGAGAGGCCGGAATGTGAGGGGGGAGAATAGGAGAGTGTCTCAGGGCAAGGAGAGGGAGAGGAGCATGCGCGAAGGAAAGATGGTGAGTGTGTGAGTGTGAGTGGAGTGAGTGTGACAGAATTGAGTGTGGTAGAGGGTGAAGGGAGTGCGAGTGAGGAGGGTGAGGGGAGGAAGTGTGAAAGATTGAGATTGAGGGGAGTGGGTGTGAGTATGTTGAGTGTGAGCTTGAAGTCTGTGAGTGGAGTGTGAGTGTGGAGTGTGAGGGTGTGGAGTGTGAGGGTGGTGTGTGTGTGTGTAGAGTGAGTGTGTAGACTGTGAGTATGAGTGTGTGTGTGTGGGTGTGGGCGTGAGTGTGAGTGTGTAGACTGTGAGTGTGTAATGTATGAGTGTGGGTGTTAGTGTGAATGTGTAGAGTGAGTGTGAGTGTGAGTGGGTGTGGGTGTGAGTGTGTAGTGTGGGGGTTTGGGTGTGAGTGTGTAGTGTATGGGTGTGAGTGTGTAGTGTGGGGGTGTGGGTGTGAGTGTGAGTGTGGGTAGCGTGGGCACAGTGTGTTGGAGGTGTTCTGTGAGACTGTCCACTCCCTTGACAGTTGCTGGTACGTGCCTGTGATGTTGGAGGCTGAATAATGGTTGTCTCTCTCTCTCTCTCTCTCTGCCTCCCAGAGAGTACGAAGCCAATCTGTGGCAATCAGCTGGTGGAGGAGGGGGAACAGTGCGATGTAGGACACACTAACACTGACCCTTGCTGCTATGGTGCCAGTCAATCAGAGGGAGCTCCCTGTCAACTGAAGCCTGGGAAAAGGTGCAGGTAGGAAGCTCAACCTTGAAGATTCTCCGATGGGAATGGGGAGTTCAAATTCAACCGGAATGGCCATGCCTTTATAGAACAGGGACTAGGTTCAATGGGCCAAGTGGTCTACTCATCTTTCTGATGTATCTGAGTGTGCCTGTAATAGCCTGGCACTGATTGGCACAGGGCCCTGGCATCGACCTGCCTGGTAGGCTAACATCGGACTCTTGATCTGAGCTGATGGTGAGAGTTGTACTTTGTCACGATGCTCCTTCTGCCCCAGTGTACACATTCAGGCTGAGGCTGGACAGAGTCAGCCCACGTGGTCTGCACTTTAAAACCAAAAGGCTACAAGGCCACCAGAAAGGGGAGCAGGAGTTGGTTGTTCTGCCATTCCTCATATCCCCATCTCCTTGTAACCTTCAGTTCCCCAACTGATCAAGAATCTATTGATCTCAGCCTTAAATATACACAAGGCCTCTGCCCCCACAGCTCTCTGGAGTTCCAAAGCCTCTAAACTCTCTGAGAAAAGAAATCCCTCCTCATTTCAATCCTGAATTGGTTCCACTTTATTCTGAGACTGAGCCTTTGGCCCTAGACTCTCCCACAAGGGGAACCACCCTCTCAGTGTTATACCCTGTCCAGCCCCTGAAGGATCCTGTATGGTTCAATGAGATTATCTCTTATTCTTCTAAACTCCAGTGAGTAGAATCCCCTTTGTTCCTGGGACAATCCCTCCATACTGGGGATCATCCCTGTGATCCTTCTCTGAATTCCCTCCAATGAGATTGTATCTTTCTTCAAACAAGGGGAGCAAAACTGCTCACCGCAGTCCAGATGTGGCCTTACTAGTACCTTGAACTAGCCCACTCATATACTCCAACCCTCTTGTAATATGGGCTGAAAATGTGTTGCTGGAAAAGCGCAGCAGGTCAGGCAGCATCCAAGGAACAGGAAACTCGACGCCCTGGGCATAAGCCCTTCCTTCAGGCAGCATCAGGAAGGGCTTATGCCCAGGGCGTCGAGTTTCCTGTTCCTTGGATGCTGCCTGACCTGCTGCGCTTTTCCAGCAACACATTTTCAGCTCTGATCCCCAGCATCTGCAGACCTCACTTACTCCTCTTGTAATATGGGCCACCATTCCATTAGCCCTTCCTGATTACCTGCTGTACCTGTGTGCTAGCTTTCTATGTTTCATACACAAGTTTCCCCCAAGTCCCTCTGTGCTGCAGTTTCTCTATTTAAATGCATTGCTGTTATAGAGCCATACAACAGGGAAACAGAGTCTTCTGTCCAGCCTGTCAATGCCAAACAGGCTTCCTAAATTGAACTCGTCCGTTTTGCCTGCAGTTGGCCCATATCCCCCTAAACCCCTCTGCACCCTCTCTAAAGCATCCCCATCTTTCCAATAATGAGGCAACCAGGGCTGAACACAATGTTCCAAGTGTGGTCTAACCAGGGCTCTCTACAGAGCTGCAGCGTTACCTCATAGCTCCTTAACTCAGTACCTCTGCTAATGAAAGTCAATGCACCATACTTGGGTAGCAACTTTGAGGGATGTGCTGGAAAGTTTGAATAACATGAGGACAGAAAGTCCCTGGGATATGCCCAAAGTTACTACAGGAAGTGAGGGAAGAGATTGTTGCACCATTGACGATGATCTTTGTGTGCTATCTGTCCCCTGGACTGGTGCCAGATGATTGGCAAATGTTATTTCCTTCTTCAAGAATAGGGACAATCCTAGGAATTACAGACCAGTCAGTCTTACATCTGTGGTGGGCAAACTATTGGAGACGATTCAGAGAGGCAGGATTTATGATTACTTCGAAAACCATCATTTGATTAGAGATAGTCAGCATGGCTTTGGGAGGGGCAGGTCATACCTCGCAAACCTTATTGAATTCCTCGAGGATGTGACAAAACACATTGATGAGGGTAGAGCAGTAGATGTGGTGTATATGGATTTTAGCAAGGTGTTTGATAAGGTTCCCCATGGTAGGCTCAATCAGAAAGTAAGGAGGTATGGGATACAGGGAAACCTGGCTGTCTGAGGAGACAGAGGGTGGTAGCAGATGGAAAGTATTCAGCCTGGAGCTTGGTGACCAGTGGTGCTCCGTAGGGATCTGTTTAGATTAGATTAGATTACTGACAGTGTGGAAACAGGCCCTTCGGCCCAACACGTCCACACCGACCCTCCGAAGAGCAACCCACCCAGACCCATTCCCCTACATTTACCCCTTCACCTAACACTACGGGCAATTTAGCATGGCCGATTCACCTAACCTGCACATTTTTTTTGGACTGTGGAGGAAAGCCACACAGACACGGGGAGAATGTACAAACTCCACACAGACAGTCGCCCGAGGTGGGAATTGAACCCGGGTCTCTGGCGCTGTGTGGCAGCAGTGCTAACCACTGAGCCACCATGCCACCCACTGTACTGGGACCTGTGCCCTTTGTGATTTTCATAAATGACTTGGAAGAAGAGGTGGAAGGATGGGTTAGTAAGTTTGCTGATGACACAAAGGTTGGTGGAGTTGTGGATAGTGTGGAGGGCTGTTATAGGTTGCAACGGGACATTGACAGGCAGCAGAACTGGGCTGAGAAGTGGCAGATGGAGTTCAACCTGGAAAAGTGTGAAGTCATTCACTTTGGAAGATCGAATTTAAATGCAGAATAAAGGGTTAAAGGTGGGATTCTTGGCAGTGTGGAGGAACAGAAGGATCTTGGGCTACATGTGCCCAGATGTCTTAAAGTTGCCACCCAGATTGACAGCATTGTTAAGGGGTATGGTGTGTTGGCTTTCATTAGCAGGGGGATTGAGGTTAAGTGATGCAAGTTAAGCTGCAGCTCTATACAGCCCTGGTGAGGACACACTTGGAATATTGTGTTCAGTTCTGGTTATTACAGGAAGGATGTAGAAGCTTTAGAAAGGTTGCAGTGGAGATTTACCGGGATGCTGCCTGGATTGGAGGGCATGCCTTATGAAGAAATGTTGAGGGAGCTGGGACTTTTCTCACTGGAGTGTAGAAGGATGAGGGGTGTACAAGATGATGAGAGGCAGAGAAAGCTAGAGACTTTATCCTAGGGCAGAAACGGCTATCATGAGGAGCCATCATTTTAAGGTATTTGGAGGAAGGTTTAATGGAGATGTCAGATGTAGGTTCATTATGCAGAGGGTGGTGGGTGCGTGGAAGGCACTGCCAGTGGTGGTGGTAGAGTCAGAGATATTAGGAACATTTAAGCGACTCTTGGATGGATACATGGATGAGAGTAAAATGAAGGGTATGTAGGTTAGAGTAGGATAAAAGGTTGGCACAACATTGAGGGCCGAGGGGCCTGTACTGTGCTGTATTGTCCTATCTCCTATGTTCTAAACCTTTCCTATCTATGTACTTGTCCAAATGTCTTTTCAATGTTGTAATTGTACCAGCCCACACCACATCCTCTGGCAGCTCATTCCATACACGTACCACCCTCTGCATGATAAAGTTGTCCCTTTTAAATCTTTCCCCTCTCACCTTAGACATATGCCCTCCAGTTTTCGACTCCCCATACCCTGGAAAAAGACCTTGGGTGTTCACCCTCTCCATGCTCCTCATGATTTTATAAACCTCTATAAGGTCATCTCTCAGCCTCTCCCTATCACTCAAACCTTCCAGTTTCTATACTGGCAAATCGTTTTTGTACCCTTTACATCCAGAACCTCAATCTGAGCTACAAATCTTCTCAAACTGGCTTTTTGCCCCCTTTTTAGTTTAATGCCATCCTCCCCATCACAGGGTGACGAGGATGGTATGCAGTACTCCACTGTGACCTTCCCAATGTCTTGTCCAACTGTAACATGACAACCCAACCCTTGCACTCAGTGCTCTGACTGATGGAAGGTGGCATACTAAATACCTTCTTCACCACCCTGTCTCCCCGTGACACACCCTGCCTCCCCGTGACACACCCTGCCTACCCGTGACACACCCTGCCTACCCGTGACACACCCTGTCTCCCTGTGACACACCCTGTCTCCCTGTGACACACCCTGTCTACCCGTGACACACCCTGCCTCCCTGTGACACACCCTGTCTCCCTGTGACACACCCTGTCTACCCGTGACACACCCTGCCTACCCGTGACACACCCTGTCTCCCCGTGACACACCCTGTCTCCCCGTGACACCATTTTCAAGGTAATATGGACCTACATTCCAAAGTCTCTCAGTTCGACAACATTCCCCACGGCTCTATCAGGAACTGAGTAATTCCTGCCCTGGTTTGTCTTATCAAAGTGCATCACCTCACATTTATCTAAATTAACATTCAACTGCCACTCCTCAGCTCATTGGCCCAGTTGATCATAACTCTGTTGTACTCTTAGATAATTTGCTTCACCGTCCACTATATCACTGATTTTGGCGTCTTCTGCAAGTTTGTTAACCACGTCTCCTGTGTGGCTATAATCATTTATATGAATGATGAACAGCAGTGGATCCAGCACGAATTCTGGCAGCACAGGCCTCAAGTCGGAACAATAACCCTCCAACACCACCCTCTGTCTCCTGCCATCAAGCCAATTTTGTATCCAATTAGCTAGCGCTCCCTGGATCCCATGTGATCTAACTTTACTAACCTGTCTACCATTTGGAATCTTGTCGAAGGCCTTGCTAAGGTCAATGTGCACAATGCCTACCGCTCTGCCTTCATCTATCTGCTTGGGTGCCTCTTCAAAGAACTCAATCAAATTTCTGAGACATGATATCCCACATACAAAGCCATGCTGATTACCTCTAATCAGTCCTTGCCTTTCCAAATGCATGTAGATTCTGGCGACCAGAATCCCATCCAACAACTCACTGGCCTATAGGTCCCTGCCTTTCCTTGCAGCCTTCCCACACCACCGTCCCCCACCCACGACTGCCCCCCCCCCCCAGTTCTCCTGCACCTCATCCGTGGCTGTCAATGACAGAAATATCTCGGCTAGGGGCCCGGCAATTTATTCCCTAACTTCCCACAATGTCCTGGGATACATTTGATCAGGTCTTGGGGATTAATCTACCTTTCTGTGATTTCAAAGCTTCGGCACCTCCTCTTCTGTAATGTGGCCTGTTTTCAAGGCCTCACTATTTATTTCCCCAGGTTTCCTAGTCCCATGTCTTTCTCCACAGTAAATGTGGCTGCAACACATTCATTTAAGACCTCACCCATCTCCTGTGGTTCTACAAATAGGTGGCCTCACTGACCTCGAAAGGGGCCTGTTCTCTTCCTAGTTACTCTTTCAGGAGAAAGTGAGGACTGCAGAGGCTGGAGATCAGAGCTGAAAAATGTGTGGCTGGAAAAGCGCAGCCGGTCAGGCAGCATCATGCCTGAAACGTCGACTCTCCTGCTCCTTGGATGCTGCCTGACCTGCTGCGCTTTTCCAGCAACACATTTTCAGCCCTAGTTACTCTTTCCCCTGGAATATAGTTGTGGAATCTCTTTGGATTCTCCTTAACCTTGTCGGCTAAGGTTAACTTTTTGCCTTGCCCTTCACACACTAACAGGAACGTGCTGTCCCTGAACTCTCATCATCTCGCTTTCGAAAGCCTCCCACTTGCCAGGCGTCCCCCAGCCTCCCCCAACCGACTTTAAAAGTCCCTGACAAATACCATTAAGAGATTTAAAAGGGATCTGAGGGGCAACTTTTACACACAGAGGGTGATACGTGTATGGAATGAACTGCCAGAGGAAGTGGTGGAGGCTGGTACAATTACAACATTTAAGAGGCATTTGGATGGGTATATGAATAAGAAGGGTTTGGAGGGATATGGGCCAAATGGAGAGAGGTGGGACCAGGTTAGATTCAGAAACCTGGGGCTGGCATGGACAGGTTAGACTGAATGGTCTGTTTCTGTGATCTATGACTCGATGACTCTGTGACCTTGTGATTCAAAGGTCACATGGCACCCATTCCCTGTGTGCTGCTTAACGATCCCACCAATCAGAATCGCGATTAGCTGCTGCTGAGTGTGTGTGATATCCAGGTGCCGTCCCGAACAGCGAGTCTCACTGCGTTGTGAATTGGTTTGTTCCCTTACTTTCCCAGCCCCACCCAGGGACCGTGCTGTGACTCCTGGTGTGAACTGGTGCCCCTGGGTCAGCGCTGCAGGAAGGAGACCGAGTGCAACTTTGAGAGCCGTTGTGATGGAGCGAGCACGGCCTGCCCCAATCCCCTTCCCAAAGCTAACTACAGCCTCTGTAACCAGGGAATGCGTCTGTGCCTGAATGGGGTAAGTGAGACCACTCTCACTCCAGCTCACTGGAATATCAGTAAGGCCTTCTCAAAGACTCAAGGATTGTATTACTGAAACCGCTCCTGGTAGTTCTTCATTTGGTGAAAGTGAAGGAACAGTTTCTCTGCTCATTACTGTCCCGCTCCCCTTCGAACACAACTGTCTGTGAGCGAGCCAACTCTTCAGTCTCTGCAGTGCCCTGTCCCACCATTGGGGAAGGATTGATCCAGGTCTTCCCGGTTGGAGCTGAATCCACCCCTCTTTCAGGATCAAAGCCAATCATTGAGTAAACAATGTCCTCATTTATCCAGTTAAAAAATCACACCACACCAGGTTATAGTCCAACAGGTTTAATTGGAAGCACACTAGCTTTCGGAGTGACGCTCCTTCACCAGGTGATAGTGGAGGGCTCGATCGTAACACAGAATTTATAGCAAAAATTTACAGTGTGATGTAACTGAAATTATACATTGCAAAATTGATTGTCTGTTAAGCCTTTCATCTGTTAGAATACAATGATAGTTTCACTTCCGAAAGCTAGTGGAAGAAGCGTCACTCCGAAAGCTAGTGTGCTTCCAGTTAAACCTGTTGGATTATAACCTGGTGTTGTGTGACTTTTAACTTTGTACACCCCAGTCCAACACCGGCATCTCCAAATCATTTATCCAGTGGAATTAATTCTGACACTTATCCTAAATCTGTGTTTATTGATTATTTACCCTCCTACCACTGGGAAATATTTCTTCCAATTATATCCCCTGACAGTTTGAAACACAAGACGCCCAATTTGTAACTTTGACAAAGTTGCATGTGCAGACTGAGTGCCTAGCCCTCCAGGGCAATGGAAACTGATGGGGGCCAATCCTGTGACTGCAATGAGAGATTATTGGTGATTGGATGTTGTATCCTATAGCCAGTCTTGACTAGATTAGACTGCCTACAATGTGGAAACAGGCCCTTCGGCCTAACAAGTCCACCCCGACCCGCTGAAGAGTAACCCACCCAGATCCATTTCCAGGAAGTGGTATGCACCCCTCATTTCCATCCGGAGCAAACTGGACACACATTTCTCTTGCAGTACTGTCGCATTGCTGCTGCATTGCTGCTGCATTATTGCTGCATTGCTCCCGCACTGCCTGCAGCCCCCGGGGTATGTGATCTGGGTGTGCATGAACCTTCAGCAAATTCTTCTGTCTTCTTCCTGCCATGAAGAAAGACACGGACTGCGAATTCACCAGAATCTTCACCAGGACAGAGTGAAGGAGACCGCTCTCTTTGGAGAGAAAAAGGGCTGAGAGGAGATTGGACTGAGGGTTTCGAAATTATTAACAGTTGGATACGGTAGATAGGGAGAAACCATTTCCGCTTGTAAAAGGAACAACCCAGAGGAACAATGATTGAACAAAACAAGAGTGATTTGTGAAGAAATTTTTTTTAAATAACAAACAATTACGGTGAGGACCGTGCTGCCTGTACATGTACTGGAGGCAGGCTCAACTGAAGGGTTCAACTAGGCCATTGGTTGATTATTTACATAAAAGTGATGTTCAGGAATATGGGGAAAAAACAGGAAATTGGCACTTGGTGATAGAACAGTGTAGGCATGACAGGCAGAATGGCCTCTTTCTGCACTGTAACAATTCTGTGATTGTATTCAAAGTGTGCTGACACAGAACCAAAAGGAATACATTCTGTGATATCGAGCGTGAATCGGAATTTATTTTAAATTCATTCACTGGATGGGAGCATTGCTGCTTCGTATTAAATGCCCATCTGTAATTGCCTGAGGGCATTAATACTCAACATTTGCTGCGACCGTGTAGTCATAGAATCAAAAAATCCCTACGTTGGCCATTCAGCCCATCGAGTTTACACCGAGCCTCCCTGGGAGCGTCCCACCCAGACCCATCCCCCCATCCTATCCCTGTAACCCTGCATTTCCCATGGCCAACCCACCCAACCTGTACATCCCTGAACATTTTGGGCAATTTAGCATGGCCAATCCACCCTGAGCTGCACATTTTCGGACTGCAGGAGGAAACTGAAGCGCCCAGAGGAAACCCCTGCAGACATGAGGCGAATGTACAATCTCCACTCAGTCACCCAAGGGTGGAATCGAACCTGGGTCCCTGGTGCTGGGAGGTGCTACCCACTGAGCCACCATGTCTCCCTGTAATGTAGTCACATGTAAGCCAGACACGGTAAGGTTTCCTGGCCTAAACGCCATTCATGACTCCGATGTGTTTTTACAACTACCACCAGCCTTGGTTGCGTGGTTACCATTGGCTAGCTCTTTGTTCCTATTTTTTAACACGTTGAGTGCAAACGTTGCCTCCTGTCATGGGTCGGACATGAACCCCTGTCCCAGGACATTTACCTGGTGTTCGGGATTATGGTCGAGATTATGGTGCTGGAAAAGCACAGCTGGTCAGGCAGCATCCGAGGAGCAGGAGAATCGACGTTTCAAACATTTCTGAGCTCATTCCTGATGAAGGGCTTATGCTCCTCGGATATTGCCTGACCTGCTGTGCTTTTCCAGCACCACGCTCTCGACTCTGATCTCCAGCGTCTGCAGTCCTCACTTTCTCCCCCATTCTGAATTACGGTCCAGTGACATTGCCCCTTCCCTAAATGTGACTCAACTCCTGTTGTGATAAAGGCTAACACACCTTTCATTCTCCAACCCCATTCCTTATAGCTCTTGCAGGTTGTCCTAAGTTGACACATGTGTCTTTGGAGTTTCCCTAAGACCTGTTTACACAGCTGCAATACCCTGCCTTTGTAAAATCCTCCACCCACTGGGAACTTACTGGGGAATGTACTGTACCCCAACATCATGTAAGACCAACGACCTTTCCTTTCCAAGGTTGGGTTCCTGCTGGGTGGACCAGCATTTATTGCCCATCCCCAGTTGCCCCTTGAGAAGGTGAGCTGCCTTCTTGAACTGCTGTGGTCCATACGCTGTCCGTGCACCTAGTGCCCAAATCGAAGCAAGACACTGTTGTTGCTGCCATCCTGAAATAACAACAGGAAACACTTCGAGAAACTCGGCAGGTCATGCGACATTTGCAGAGAGAGAGATTTCTTGCCTTGGATGCTGATAGATCTCAATGAGCTTCACCACAGTTTGTATGAGACCCACAATGCTGTTCAGGAGGGAGTTCCCAAATTTTGACCCAACAACCCTGTGGGTTTTGAGTGGATGGTTGTTTTCAACTGGTACGGACGTGATGGGCCGAAGAGCCTTCATCTGTAATGTCGATCACCATGACACTGAAGGGAGAAATGTTAACACATTGGAATCAAACTTCAAAGTTGATGCGAAATAATCAATTCTAATGAAATCTTTTACCACGGTTGGGGGATGGGAGACGAGAGTCCTGTGCCTCACTTCATGCTTCATCCCCATTGTTAAATCGCCATGGACACTGCGGAAAATTCTGGGCAGTAAGTGCAAGAGAGCCTGCTTAAAACAGAGGAATATGGAGAATCAGAAAAGAGGTGAGGGGTAACTGTTTGTGCAGAGGTGACTGGGATCACTCCCTCTGCTCCTTTCGAGATGGTGCTCAGGGTATTGGGATGTGGAAAGTTGTCCCAGTGGGTGGAGGATTTTACAAAGGCAGCCGATTGCAGCTGTGTGAACAGGTCTCTGGGATACTCCAAAGGCACAACCTACAAGGGCTGTAAGGAATGAGGTTGGAGAATGAATGGTATGTTAGCCTTTATCACAACAGGAGTTGAGGAGTTTTGCTGTAATTATGTACAATCTTGCTGAGACCATTAAGTGCAGTTTTCGCTCAGGAAAGGATATGATTTTTCAGAATGAGGGAGTGCAGTCGAGGTTCACCAATAGATTCCTGGGGTGGTGATACAGTCCTGTGATGAGAGATTGAAGAGATTGGACTATCATTACGCCGAGAGTCATAACCGTGCAGATGTGACCCTTCAGCCCATTGAGTCTGCACTGACAAAGAAAAGTAGTATTCTCTCTGGTTTAGTAGAATGAGAGGCAATCCCATGAAAACATATTAACATGGATAGACAGAGTAGACGCAGAAACAAAGGTTCCTCTGCCTGTACAGTCTTCACATCAGTGCAAACAACTCAGCCCACAACAATCTTCAGCCAGAGGTACTGATTGGATGATCTATCTCAGTCTCCTCCTGTGGTCCCTAACATTACAAATCTCCAGCATCTGCAATCCTCACTTCCTCCCAGCATTACAGATATCAGCCTTCTGTCAAATCATGTGATATCAAGAAATAGTTGGAGGCACTGGATACTGGAACGGCAATGGGCCTTGATAACATTCTGGTAATAGTACAGAAGACCTATGCTCCAGAATTTGCCGTTCCCCTTATCCAGGCTGTTCCAGGACAGTTACAGCCCAACAAGGGGGAGAGTTAGCCCAGCTAGCTCCTGTGCATAAAAAGCAGGACAAATCCAACCCGGCCAGTTACCACCCCACCAGTCCACTCTCGATCATCAGTAAAATGATGGAAGGTGTCATTGACAGAAGCAGCACCTGCTCAGCAATAACCTGCTCAGTGACGCCCAGTTTGGGTTCCCCCAGGGCCACTCAGCTCCTGACCCCATTACAGCCTTGGTTCAAACATGGACAAGAGAGCTGAATTCCAGAGGGGAGGGGAGAGGGACATCAAGGCTGCATTCGACCGAGTGCGGCATCAAGGAGCCTTAACAGAAAGGAGTGACTCAGTGGTTAGCACTGCTGCCGCACAGCACCAGGGTCTCAGGTTTGAGTCCCACCCTTGGGTGTCTGTGTGGAGTTTGCACATTCTCCCAGTGTCTGTGTGGGTTTCCTCCGGGTGCTCCAGTTTCCTCCCACAGTCCAAAGATGTGCAGGTTATGTGGATTGGCCATGCTAAATTACCTGTAGTGTTCGGTGCATTAGTCAGAGGTAAATGTAAGGGGGGGTGGATGTGGGTGGGTTGCTCTTCGGAGGGTCAGTGTGAACTTGTTGGGCTGAATGGCCTGTTTCCACACTGTAGGGAATCTAATCAAAACTGGAATCACTGGGTATCAGGGGGTAAACTCTCTGGTGGTTAGATTCATACCTGACACATAGGAAGATGACGGTGAGAGTTGGAAGTCAGCTATCTCAGCTCCAGGACATCCCTGCAGGAGTCCCTCAGGGTAGTGTCCTGGGCCCCATCCCTCTGTCATAAGGCCAGAAGTGGGGATGTTCACCAATGATCGCACAATGTTCAGCACCATTCCTGACTCCGCAGACACCGAAACAGTCCATGTTGAGATGCAACAAGATCTGGTCAATATCCAGGCTCAGGCTAATGGCAAGTAACATTCACGCCACACAAATTCCAAGCAATGACCATCTCCGATTAGGGACAATCTAACCACTCCCCAATGGTGTTACCAACACTGAATCCCACACTATAACATCTTGAGGGTTACCATTGACCAGAAACTCAACTAGACTTGCTTTTTACACACAGTAGCTACAAGAGCAGGTCAGAGGCCAGGAATACTGCAATGAGTAACTCAGCTCCTGTCCACCATCTACAAGGCACTTGCCTGGATGGGTGTAGCTCCAACAAGGAACTTGACACCATTTAGGACAACACCCACTCCCTCCATCACTGACACAGCAGTGTGTACCATTTTACAAGATGCACTGCCGAAATTCATCAAAGACCTTCAGATGGCACCTTCCAAACCTCCAACCACTACCATCTAGCATGTCTAGGACAGCAGATACGTGGGAACACTGCCAACTGCGAAGTCCCCTCCAAGCCACTCACCGTCCTGACCTGGAAATATATCGTCTATAGAGTCGCTGGGTCAAAATCCTGGAATTCCCCCCAAAGGGCATTGTGGGCCAACCTTTAACACCTGGACTGCAGAAGTTCAAGGAGCATACCACCTTGTCAAGGCCCATGAGGACTGAGCAGAAAATCCCTGGCCCAGCCAGTAACATCCATGTCCCAAAGAGAATTAAAACAAAACTAAGAAGGTGGTCAATATTTGGAATTGTCTACCCCCAGAGGGCGGCAGAAGCTCAGTCAGGAGTAAGCTCAAGGCAGAGATTGGTAGGTTTCTAGTTACTAATAACATCGAAGAAGATGGGAAGTGTGCAGGAAAGAGGAGCTGAGCTGAATGACCAGCCATCATCTGGTCAAACAGCAGAGCTATCCCGAGGGGCTGAATAGCCTCTTCCCATCCTCTCTGTCTCCGTGTTTCTGGTCAGACTCATAGATGGAGAAGAAAAACTGGGGAAAGGGGGAGAAATCCAATTAAGTTTTTGGAGATGTCAAGAAGGTTGATTTTGGTGAAGAATCCTGTGCCTCATGCAGCAGCTCTCCAATGGCCAATCTCATTTCGGGCCTGACAGGACATTTGCTCAAGATATTCCTGAATGGTGTGAAGGGAAGGAACCTCCTTCCTCTGACTGGGAGCTCTCCATGTGACACATGGGTGAAGGTGGTGAGGGTGGTGAGGGTGGTGGATACCTGGGCACCAGCGGGACAGCCAATGAGACGGCTTCTTTTCAGCAGGGCTTGTGGGTAGTGAATAACAAATGCCGCAGCAGTTCGAGGGCCCCAGAGGCAATAAACCTAACTCTGACTGCCCCCCACAAAGAGATGGCTGTCAATCAGAGGCTGGCAGCCCTACACTGGGGGCAGTGCCAGTGATAGTATTGGCAGCTGGTGCTGAAGCACCCTGGAACAAGCAGAGGGTCATTGAGGGACCCAGCCCACACTCACAGGGAACTCATTCCCCAGGGACCCCATCACTGGGAAGCCTCCCACTGGGAACCCTCCTCACCGGGAACCCCCTCACCGGGAACCCTCCTCACCGGGAACCCTCCTCACTGGGAACCTCCTCACTGGGAACCCCCTCACTGGGAACCCCCTCACTGGAAACCCCCTCACTGGGACCCCCTACCGGGAACCCCCTCACTGGGAACCCCCTCACTGGGCACCTCCTCACTGGGCACCTCCTCATTGGGAACCCCCTCATTGGGAACCCCCTCACTGGGCACCCCTTCACCAGTAAATGACCAGATTGGGGAGACTGCTCACCACATTCACATTCACTCTCCCCAGCCCTGACACATGGATCTGGCAGTGTGTACGATGGCCAACTACCCAGTGTGGGCACCTTCCAACCCAGTGACCTTGTTATGACCTTTCCCAAGTTATTACAGTTCCAGGCAGGATACCCCAAACCCTCAAGCTCCCAGTTGAGGAGGGACCAATCATCTCTTGGTTTGATAACAAGTTTAGTTTAAGATGGACCCTGTCCCTTTGTGGATACCTTTCCCAAGATCCAGGTGGGCTTCTGTTTAAAAGCAGCCATTTTAACCGGGCTCCCACTGCTAATAAAAGCCGGAGTTGACTAATCATTAAGTGGAAGATAAGGAAGAATAACAGAGACACACTCAGGGATGGTATTGTGCGGTCGCAGATCAGTCCCTATGGGTTATTTGTGAAAAATGGAGAGTGAAACATTGCTCACCTTCCACCATCTCCCACAGACCATGATCAAATTGGCTTTTAACCCTCTTCTTGTGCATTCTTGACCCAGAATCTGTCCCTTGCCCAGACTCTACTCAAATACCCTGTTAAGTTCACAGTCTGTAATAATTCCGAGGGGATCACACCGTGGTTTGTGAGATATTTTTGCCTTTTGAACACATCCTCATCCAGTATGATATTCCAGGGTCTCGCTCCTGAGCATGACAGCTGCTGGGTTTATAGTCTGCAGTCAACAGTTGTTTCTGTATATCGTTTATGTTAGAAAAAAGCATTCCTAAAGTTCAATGTGGTCATTGGCGATTGGGATTTTAGGCCTAGATTCATAGAGTCATGGTCAAACACTTCCATCGAGAAGGACCAGGGCAGTAGATACATGGGAACACCAACCATTTCAAGCTCCCCTCCAAGTCCCCCACCATCCGACTTGGAAATATATCGCTGTCCCTTCACTGTTGCTGGATCAAATTCCTGGTACTCCTTCCATCACCGTATTGTGTCAGCCTATAGCATGGGCATTGTAGCAGCTCTTCACCACCTTCTGAAGGGGCAACTAGGGATGGGCACGAAATCCTGGGCCTAGCCAGCGATGCTCACACCCCGTGGATGAATTTAAGCTGTCCGATTTAAGCATCCTGCCAGCAAGGACAGTGTTACTTTCCAGGTTACTCAGGCCATCTGGATGGTTTACAACAACAACTTGTCGTGTACTTTTACTTTAGTGTGAACTTCACACAAAACGCACCAAGCAAGTCACTAAGGCAGATTGCCAAATGTTTGGACAAAAAGGTGACTGTTACAGGGGTATTTTGAAAGAGAAAAGTAGGAGGATGAAGAGGTTTGCCAGGGTATGGGTGGTGGAAAGATGGTTGAGGTTGAGTCTCGCTCATTGGACGATCAGGAGTCTTTATCGCACTCTCAGCTACCCTCCCCCAGCCCAACCCTCTCCCATTTATCTCTCCACCCTCTCAGCTCACAAGCATCATTCCTGATGAAGGGCTTTTGCCCGAAATGTAGACCCACCTGCTTCTCGGATGCTGCTGCGCTTTTCCAGCACCACACTCTCGACCCTGATCTCCAGCACCTGCACTCCCCACTTTCTCCTTTCCTGAAGAAGGGTTATAGCAGAAATGTCGGAATTCTCCACCTCCTGGCTTGCTGTGCTTATCCAGCACAGATGTCTTTCCCAGCTAGCAGGGATGTGACGGACTGAGTGGTCTCCAGTATGCGGTGACTGGCTATCATTCAGTCACTCTGGGAGCAATAAGAAGTTGCCTGTCTGTGTAATGTCTTCCAATGTTTAACATCTCAAATAGCTGCTGTGTGAGACTTGATGGATTGGATCACTTGTTCCCCAATGTCATTCCTGCATTGATTAGCCTCCGTGTTTGTCCAGCGATGCACCGAGTCCCTGTGTGTGAGGCACAACCTGGAACAGTGCAGCTCCCTCAGCCAGTCCAGCGAGGAGGCGTGTCAACTCTGGTGCCAGAGGGCAGGTACATGGCTCAGGGGTGGGGAAGGGGGTGAGGGGGGAAGAGCTGGAGGGAGCGGATACATCAAAGAGGAGGAGACGGGTTGGACGGAGGCAGCAGTGCATAAGGGAGGGACAGGGAAGGAGGGGTGAAAGGGTGGGGGGGGGGGGGGGAGAGGGATGGTACCCGAGAGATTTGGGGGGTGGATGGATTGGGGCTGTGAGTGACAGAGAGGGGGCAGGAAGTGATTGGGAAGGGGGAGTAATGAGGATAGAGCAGTGAAAAGGGGGGGGGGGCAGTCAGGAAGGGTTGTTTCAGGGGTAGTGAGGTGGAGGGCGACTGAGGGGAAGGAACTGAGGGTAAAGGAATAGTGAGGGAGTGAAGGGGGAGTGAGAGGGGTGGGGCAGTGATGTGGGTGATGGGGGAGGGGGAGTGAGGTGGGTGATGGGGAGGGGGAGTGAGTGGGGTAGGGCAGTGAGGTGGGTGATGGGGAGGGGGAGTGAGATGGGTGGGGCAGTGAGGTGGGTGATGGAGGAGGGGGAGTGAGTGGGGTAGGGCAGTGATGTGGGTGGTAGGGGAGTGGGGTGAGAGGGGTGGGGCAGTGATGTGGGTGATGGGGGAGGGGGAGTGAGATGGGTGGGGGAGTGAGGTGGGTGATGGGGAGGGGGAGTGAGTGGGGTAGGGCAGTGATGTGGGTGATAGGGGAGTGGGGTGAGAGGGGTGGGGCAGTGATGTGGGTGATAGGGGAGTGGGGTGAGAGGGGTGGGGCAGTGATGTGGGTGATGGAGGAGGGGGAGTGAGTGGGGTAGGGCAGTGATGTGGGTGATAGGGGAGTGGGGTGAGAGGGGTGGGGCAGTGAGGTGGGTGATGGAGGAGGGGGAGTGAGAGGGGTAGGGCAGTGATGTGGGTGATGGAGGAGGGGGAGTGAGAGGGGTGGGGCAGTGATGTGGGTGATAGGGGAGTGGGGTGAGAGGGGTGGGGCAGTGATGTGGGTGATAGGGGAGTGGGGTGAGAGGGGTGGGGCAGTGATGTGGGTGATAGGGGAGTGGGGTGAGAGGGGTGGGGCAGTGAGGTGGGTGATAGGGGAGTGGGGTGAGAGGGGTGGGGCAGTGAGGTGGGTGATAGGGGAGTGGGGTGAGAGGGGTGGGGCAGTGAGGTGGGTGATGGAGGAGGGGGAGTGAGAGGGGTAGGGCAGTGATGTGGGTGATGGAGGAGGGGGAGTGAGAGGGGTGGGAGAGTGAGATGGGTGATGGGGAGGGGGAGTGAGAGGGGTAGGGCAGTGATGTGGGTGATGGAGGAGGGGGAGTGAGAGGGGTGGGGCAGTGAGGTGGGTGATGGAGGAGGGGGAGTGAGAGGGGTGGGAGAGTGAGATGGGTGATGGGGAGGGGGAGTGAGTGGGGTAGGGCAGTGATGTGGGTGATAGGGGAGTGGGGTGAGAGGGGTGGGGCAGTGATGTGGGTGATGGGGGAGGGGGAGTGAGATGGGTGGGGGAGTGAGGTGGGTGATGGGGAGGGGGAGTGAGATGGGTGGGGGTGAGAGGGGTGGGAGAGTCAGGTGGCTGATGGGGGAGGGGAAGTGAGGGGGAGGTGGGTGATGGGGGTGAGGGAGCAAGAGGGCTGGGGGTGAGATGGGGGGAGTCAGGTGAGTGATGGGGGTGGGGAAGTGAGAGTGGAGCAGGACTGAAGGGAGAGTGATAGTGTGACAGAATGGAGGTTTTGGGGGGTGATAGTGAAGATGAAGGTGAGTAAGGGGGAGGGGTAGTGAGAGAGTGGCAGGGAAGACGAGGAAGGGGGACTGAGGGGAGAGTGATGGGGGAGAGGAAGAGACAGGATGGGATAGTGCGGGGGGGAGGGGAGTAGTGAGGGATTGTGAAGGGGGAACGGGACTGAGGAGGAGGTGCTGGGTGCTGAAGTGTAATGAATCTTGCTGTCAATGGCGATGTATTTTATCTTTTTGTCCATTTTTCTTTTTTTTATTACCCCCCACACTGCCACCTAACTGCGGTGGTGCTTATATTTCCCCAGCACCCATGGTGTGTGTGTGTGCAGGGGTGAGACACAGGGAGAGACACAAAGTGCACAAATCTTTATTCAAATCTCCCCCACCAGGAAGATAGCAAACAGCCGAGTGGCCAGGGACAAGCAGTGTCCTTCAGATGGAAGGGCAGTGCTGTATGAAGGGGAGATGGTGACGATGGATTTACTGTGAGATCGCTTGTTTGGATTTGAAGGTGTAAAGGTGTCAGTTCGATCCGCTGGCCAATCAGATCTCGCCATGAAAAGTTGGGATCTGTTCTGCAAGTAAAAAGTGAGGTCTGCAGATGCTGGAGATCAGACATCTCCATCGCCCCTCCCCCAAGTCCCTCCTCCCTACCTTTTATCTTAGCCTGCCTGGCACCCTCTCCTCATTCCTGATGAAGGGCTCTGGCCCGAAACGTCGAATTTCCTGTTCCTTGGATGCTGCCTGACCTGCTGCGCTTTAACCAGCAACACATCTGTTCTGCAAACTTGGTTTACAAACGAAGCCCCTGCCCTCTGAACTCGGTTACAACGCTGTCCCTTTCTGATTAGATTAGATTCCCTACAGTGTGGAAACAGGCCCTTCGGCCCAACCAGTCCACACTGACCCTCTGAAGAGTAACCCACCCAGACCCATTTCCCTCTGACTAATGCCCCTAACACTATGGGCAATTTAGCCTGGCCAATCCGCCTGACCTGCACATCTTTGGATTGTGGGAGAAAGCCCACGCTGACACTGGGGGGGGGAGGTGGGGGGGGTGGGGGTGGCGGGGGGAATGTGCAAACTCCACACAGACAGTCGCACAAGGCTGGAATCGAACCCAGGCGCCTGGTGTTGTGAGGCAGCAGAACTCATCACTGTGCCACCAGGTCCCTGAATTAATGCCTCCCCATGATCAAACCCGAAATCAAACAGGGAGGGCCGTCCTGCGTCAGACCCAGACTGTCACATCTCAGTGTGGTCCAGGAGAGAATCCAGGAGAGGTCGAAGGTCAATTGCTTCTGTCCGGTTGGGGCCAGTGGTGTGGTGTATGTTGGAGCCATCGATTCAGGGCAGTGTCTGTGTTCTGCTAAAGAGTGGTTGTGGGATTAACCCCTGTGACATCCCTGTGCCAAGCAGCCTCTGAAAGTCGTGCCAATCTACTGAGGTGACATGAGCAATCTGCCAAATCTTGACTGAATTAGCAGCAAGTTTGAGGAGGAATACCACAGGGTGGCTCCAGTTAAACACAGTGTTTATCAGTGAATCCACTGGGGCTTTGCAAACACAGATGTGTTTTGTTAAGGGCTATGTCACTGGAATGGGTTCCTTAGGGATTAAACCACCACAAACAATCAAAATAGTTTCTTCTCTAAACAGTTTCAGGATTTGGGAGTGGTGGGGAGGGAGCGAAGTTGGGAGAATGTTGAGATTGTCTCGGAAATTCTGACGCTGATGTTCGAGCTCCTGAGCAGTGGCACTTTCGATATGGTCTCCCACAGGGGACAGGGCGTTACTGTAACCAATATCCTGGGTGGGGGAGCATCATGTTCTGACAGTTGGCTAACCTAAGGGCTCAGGGGTCAGGACCAGCCTCTTTGTGATTTATCCAAATGTCCCACATCATTGTGCTCTCGGTCTTGTGTATCGTGTGCAGTTTCAAGTGACAAATCACCCAACACCAGGTTATAGTCCAACAGGTTTATCTGGAAGCACTAGCTTTCAGAGCGCTGCTCCTTCATCTCACACAGGGCACCTCATACCTTCAAGGCATTATCTGGGCCGACACGACACCAACCGTCAAAGTTCACTTGAGAACGTAACTTGGAAAAAGTTCTGCGATTTACATATGAAAGAATCGAAACCAACTTGAAAGATGAGGTACTTAACAAACAATCCAGGTCTTTCTCAATAAATAATTTCAGTTACATCACACTGTAAACTTTTGCTATAAATTCTTTGCCTTACGATCTTATACTCCACAACCGCCTGATGAAGGAGCGTCGCTCTGAAAGCTAATGCTTCCAATTAAACCTGTTGGACTATAGCCTGGTGTTGTGTGATTTTTAACTTTGTCCGCCCCAGTCCAACACCGGCATCTCCAAATCGTGTGCGGTTTTGGTCTCATCATCTGAGGAAGGACATGCTTCCTATGGAGGGAGTCCAGCCAACGTTCACCAGATTCCTGGATTTCCAACAACCCACCGTACGCTCAGCTTCCACTTCTGTGTTTGAGAATTCCAAAGATTCACATCTATCAGCGGGAAGGGGAATTCTCTCCTTTCAGTTCCAGAAGGCTGATGAAATTAGAAATCTGGAATTCACCTCATGAATCACTCTCTGGTCCTATCAGACAACAGTAAAGATTAATGACACCCTAAACTGCATTTCAAAGTGATTAGGCAGCGTGAGTTCCTGAAACTGTTTAGGGAACAAACTATTTTGATTGTTTGTGGTGGTTTAGTCCCTTAAGAAACCCATTCCAGTGACATAGTCCTTAACAAAACACATCTGTGTTTGCAAAGCCCCAGTGGATTCACTGATAAACACTGTGTTTAACTAGAGCCACCCTGTGGTATTTCTCCTCAAACTTGCTGCGAATTCAGTAAAGATTTGGCAGATTGAAACGCCGATTCTCCTGCTCCTCGGATGTTACCCTGACCAGCTGGGCTTTTTCGGCGCCATATTCTTGACTCGAGATTGACCTTTTGTTTGATAGATGACCAAACCGCGAGCCATTCCTTCATCCTCTGCTAGCCCCTTTGCTGAAGCCTCCCAGGTTCCAACCAAGGCACCAGGGGGATCTCAGTTTGATCTCAGGAAATCCAGGCCCTTTGCTATCTCGTGCTGTCACACCCGCTGAGCACACAGTCTTTAACCACTGCAATGGGTCACTGGCTTTACTCACGATAGATAGGCCTGGGAACCTATAGGAGCTGCACCATCTTTCTCGTGTGTGACACTGGTGGGATGGTGATGAATTCAGGAGGGGAACCCAATCTCAGTCACAGGACATGGGCATCGCTGGCTGGGCCCAGCATTTATTGCTCGTCCCTAGTTGCCCCTTGACCAGGTAGTGGTGAGCTGCTTTCTTGAAGCGCTGTAGTCCATGTACTGTAAGTAGAAAGTCAAACCTGTGAGGGAGGGAATTCAGGGATTTTCATAGCATCAGAGACTCCCTACAGAGCAGATAGAGGCCATTCAGCCCATTGAGTCAGCCCCGGCCTTCCGAAGAGCGACCCACCTCATATTTAACACGGCCAATTCACCTGATCTGAACATCTTTGGACTGTGGGAGGAAACCGGAGCACCCGGAGGAAACCCACACAGACACGGGGAGAATGTACAAACTCTACACAGACAGACAGTCTCCCAAGACATGAATTGAACCCAGGTCCCTGGTGCTGTGAGGCAGCAGTGCTAACCTTGCTGCCCTTTTGACCCAGTGACAGTGAAGGAACAGCGATATACAGGGAGTGACTTGGAGAGGAATCACAACCATCATCCAATGGGTGAGGTGGGACTCCAGCCAGCGGAGAGTTTCCCACCGGATACCCAGTGCTTCCAGTTTAGCTGGGGCTCCCTGATACCAAACACAGTTGAAAGCAGCCTCAACGTGAAAGACTGACCCTCTCCCCTCCCCTCTGCAATGCAGCTCTATTGTCCATGTTTGACCCAAGGCTGTAATGAGGTCAGGAGCTGAGTGACCCGGGGGGAACCCAAACTGGGGGTCACTGAGCCGGTTATTGCTGAGCAGGTGCTGCTTGATAACCGTGATGGTGACACCTTCCAGAACTTTCCAGTAGAGTGATGTAGAGTAGGCTTACGGAGAGTAGAGTGATGGAGAGTAGAGTGATGGAGAGTAGACTGATGGAGAGTAAAGTGATGGAGAGTACACTGATGGAGAGTAGACTGACAGAGAGTAGACTGATAGAGAGTAGCGTGATGGAGAGTAGACTGATGGAGAGTAGACTGACGGAGAGTACACTGACGGAGGGTAGAGTGATGGAGAGTAGACTGACGGAGAGTACACTGATGGAGAGTAGAGTGATGGAGAGTAGAGTGATGGAGAGTAGAGTGACGGAGACGAGACCGACGGAGAGGAGACTGACGGAGAGTACACTGATGGAGAGTAGAGTGATGGAGAGTAGAGTGATGGAGAGTAGACTGATGGAGAGTAGAGTGATGGAGAGTAGACTGACGGAGAGTACACTGATGGAGAGTAGAGTGATGAAGAGTAGCCTGATGAAGAGTAGACTGATGGAGAGTGGAGTGATGGAGAGTAGAGTGATGGAGAGTAGAGTGATGGAGAGTAGAGTGATGGAGAGTAGACTGACGGAGAGTACACTGATGGAGAGTAGAGTGATGAAGAGTAGCCTGATGAAGAGTAGACTGATGGAGAGTACACTGATAGAGAGTAGAGTGATGGAGAGCAGACTGATGAAGAGTAGAGTGATGGAGAGTAGAGTGATGGAGAATAGACTGATGGAGAGTAGAGTGACGGAGAGGAGACTGACAGAGAGGAGGCTGACGGAAAGTAGAGTGATGGAGAGTACACTGATGGAGAGTAGAATGATGGAGAGTAGACTGATGGAGAGTAGAGTGATGAAGAGTAGAGTGATGGAGAGTAGACTGACGGAGAGTAGACTGATGGAGAGTAGAGTGATAGAGAGTAGACTGTTGGAGAGTAGAGTGATGGAGAGTAGACTCACGGAGAGTAGACTGATGGAGAGTAGAGTGATGGAGAGTAGACTGATGGAGAGTAGAGTGTTGAAGAGTAGAGTGATGGAGAGTATTCTGATGGAGAGTAGACGGATAGAGAGTAGAGTGACGGAGAGTAGACTGATGGAGAGTAAAGTGATGGAGAGTAGACTGATGGAGAGTAGAGTGTTGAAGAGTAGACTGACGGAAAGTAGAGTGATGAAGAGTAGACTGACGGAGAGTAGAGTGATGGAGAGTAGACTGATGGAGAGTAATCTGATAGAGAGTAGAGTGATGGAGAGTGGAGTGTTGAAGAGTAGAGTGATGGAGAGTAGACTGACAGAGAGTAGACTGATAGAGAGTAGAGTGATGGAGAGTGGAGTGTTGAAGAGTAGAGTGATGGAGAGTAGACTGATGGAGAGTAGACTGACGGAGAGTAGAGTGATAGAGAATAGAGTGATGGAGAGTAGACTGACGGAGAGTAGACTGACGGAGAGTAGAGTGATAGAGAGTAGAGTGATAGAGAGTAGTGTGATGGGTAGTAGACTGACAGAGAGTAGAGTGTTGAAGAGTAGACTGATGGAGAGTAGAGTGACGGAGAGTAGACTGATGGAGAGGAGACTGATCGAGAGGAGCGTGATGGAGAGTAGAGTGACGGAGAGTAGACTGATGGAGAGTAGACTGACGGAGAGTAGACTGACGGAGAGTAGAGTGATGGAGAGTAGAGTGATGGAGAGTAGACTGATGGAGAGTAGACTGACAGAGAGTAGAGTGATGGAGACTACACTGACGGTGCTGCTCCTAGCAACCCCCTTCCCATTGTGTACCACTGTGCCACCACCCCTGCTGGGTCTGTCCTGCCGGGGATGGTGCTGTCCGGGACATTGTCTGTGAGACAGCTCCCAATATTTGCACTCGCTCCCACATATTAGTAAGGAGGTCTTTGTAGGTCTGCAATAGTGTTTCTGCCGTTGTCTTTTCCTGTACCTGGGTGGCATGGTGGCACAGTGGTTAGCACTGCTGCCTCACAGCTGCCTCACAGCGCCAGGGACCTGGGTTCAATTCCCACCTCAGGCGACCGACTGTGTGGAGTTTGCACGTTCTCCCCGTGTCTGCGTGGGTTTCCTCCGGGTGCTCCGGTTTCCTCCCACAGTCCAAAGATGTGCGGGTCAGGTGAATTGGCCATGCTAAATTGCCCGTAGTATTAGGTAAGGGGTAAATGTAGGGGTATGGGTCTGGGTGGGTTGCTCTTCAGAGGGTCGGTGTGGACTTGTTGGGCCGAAGGGCTGTTTCCACACTGTAGGGAATCTAAAAAAAAAGAAAAAAAGCCAGGTGGCCGAACTGGTTTCATTTCTCTGTTGAGACTTTGTAGCGTGCAGCTTGCCAGGCCATTTCAGAGGCAGCTTTGGGTCCGAAGTTACATCAACACCAAACAAACCAAGGGCGGATTTCCTTCCCTGAGCGGTGTTAATGAACCAGATGGGGTGTTCCCAGAACTGCTCGTCCTCTCTTAACTCTGGACGTTTTTGTTATATGAATTCAAATCGCACCATCGGCCCTGGTGAGGTTCGTACCCAGCTCGCCAAAACATGAGCTGGGCTCCTGGATTCATAGCCTCATGGTAATACTGCTGGGCCATTGCCTCCACTGTAGCTGGACAGGCCTTTCATGCACTGCTCGGTTTTCCAGGCTTATCTCTTAGCTGTCCCATCCTCATCATTCCTAAAACCAAAGGTTAAACTCAGCAGGATGTCATAGAGATTTCGCGGCTCAGAGAGATGCCCTTTGGCCCATCGTGTATGTGCTGGTCATCAAACATCCACCTGTTCGACTTAGCCCGCGACCTTTTATGGTGTGGTGTTACAAATGCTCATCTAAATACTTCCAAAACATCCTGAGGATTCCTGCCTCTACAGATAGCGAGCTACGTATTCCCACCACACTCTGGTGAAGAAGTCCCCAGGAACCATTTTGCTTCTTCCCTCAGCACTGTGCCCTTGTTTATTGAGTAAAAAATGAGGTCTGCAGATGCTGGAGATCACAGCTGCAAATGTGTTGCTGGTCAAAGCACAGCAGGTTAGGCAGCATCTCAGGAATAGAGAATTCGACGTTTCGAGCATGGATGAAGGGCTTATGCTCGAAACGTCGAATTCTCTATTCCTGAGATGCTGCCTAACCTGCTGTGCTTTGACCAGCAACACATTTGCACCCTTGTTTATTGACCCCTCCACTAAAGGGAAACGTTTTCCTCCTTTGACCTTCTTGATGCCCTTCAGAACGTCTTCATTCGATTCCCTACATTGTGGAAACAGGCCCTTCGGCCCCACCAGCCCACACCGACCCTCCGAAGAGTAACCCACCCAGACCCCACCTAATATTACGGGCAATTTAGCACGGCCAATCCACCCTGACCTGCACATCTTTGGACTGTGGGAGGAAACCGGAGCACCCGGAGGAAACCCACGCAGACACGGGGAGAACGTGCAAACTCCACACAGTCAGTCGCCCAATCAGACCTCAATCAGATCCCCGTTCTTTGCTCTGTTTAGTCTCTTCGTAGCTGTATTGTCCCAGCCCAGGTAATATCCTGGTGAATGGCTTCTGCAGCATCTCCAGTGCAGTCACATCCTTCCTGTTGTGTGGTGACCAGAACTGCCCACTGCTCTTCAGCTGTGCCACATTATCGAAATGTTTTATGAAACTGCATCAATGGTACATAAATTCCGAAGGATTCACAAGGTCTACATTATGTCTGATTTCAAGTGAATCATAAAAGGTCCATTTCTAACCTGATGGTGTGAGAATGAAATTATTCCTTGAAACGTCTATCTAAGTGCCTCTTTCCTCAGAGCCCCGCAACTGTCCAGCTTCAGTTGTTCCCTTTTGAGCATTATAGTGCAGTCTATTCCCTGTGCAGATCACATTCACTGGAAACAATCCTTTTCCAATCTGGATTCAATGAACAGCTGTTATCAAAGATCACCCCATCTCATAGAACATCGAACATTGCAGCGCAGTACAGGCCCTTCGGCCCTCGATGTTGTGCTGACCTGTGAAATTAATCTCATGCCCATCTAACCTACACCGTTCCATTATTATTCATATATATGTCCAATGCCCATTGAAATGCCCTTAACGTCAGCGAGTCGACTACTGTTGCAGGCAGGTCATTCCATGCCCCAACTATTCTTCGAGTAAAGAAACTACCCCTGAAATCTGTCCTAAATCTATCACCCCTCTATGCCTCCTCATGTTAGCCATCACCATCTGAGGAAAAAGGCTCTCCCTGTTCTCTATCTAACCCTCTGATTATCTTATGCATCTCGATTAAGTCACCTCTCAATCTTCTTCTCTTGAACGAAAACAGCCTCAAGTCTCTCAGCCTTTCCTTGTGAGACATTTCCTTCCATACCAGGCAACATCCTGGTAAATCTCCTCTGAACCCTTTCCAAAGCTTCCACATCCTTCCTATAATGTGATGGCCAGAACTGTACGCAGTACTCCAAGTGCGGCCGCACCAGTGTCTTGTACAGCTGAAACATGGCCTTGTGTATCTGAAACTCAGTTCCTGTACTAATAAATGCCAACACACCATATGCCTTCTTAAGAACCCTATCAACCTGGGTGGCAACTTTCAGGGATTTATGCACCTAAACACCAAGATCTTCTTTGTGGGCGGCACGGTGGCACAGTGGTTAGCACTGCTGCCTCACAGCGCCTGTAGACCCGGGTTCAATTCCCGACTCAGGCGACTGACTGTGTGGAGTTTGCACGTTCTCCCCGTGTCTGCGTGGGTTTCCTCCGGGTGCTCCGGTTTCCTCCCACAGTCACAAAGATGTGCGGGTCAGGTGAATTGGCCAAGCTAAATTGCCCGTAGTGTTAGGTAAGGGGTAAATGTAGGGGTATGGGTGGGTTGCGCTTCGGCGGGTCGGTGTGGACTTGTTGGGCCGAAGGGCCTGTTTCCACACTGTAAGTCTAGTCTAGTCTAGTCTAGTCTAATCTAATCTCTGTTCATCTACACTGCCAAAGATTTTACCACTAGCCCAGTACTCTGCATTCCTGTTACTTCTTCTGAAGTTAACTACCTCACATTTTTCCACATTAAACTCCATTTGCCACCTCTCAGCCCAGCTCTGCAGCTTATCTATGTCCCTCTGTAACCCACAACATCCTTCGGCACCATCCACAACTCTGCCTACCTTAGTGTCATCTGCAAGTTTACTAACCCATCCTTCTACGCCCGCATCCAGGTCATTTATAAAAATGACAAACAGCAGTAGTCCCAAAACAGCTCCTTACGGTACCCCACTGGTAACTGAACTCCAGGATGAACATTTCCCATCAACCACCACCCTCTGTCTCCTTTCAGCTAGCCAATTTCTGATCTAAACAGTTAAATCACCTTCAATCCTGAAACTCTGTCTTTTGTGCAATAGCCTAACATGGGGAACCTTATCAAACGCCTGACTCAAATCCACATCCACCACATCAACCGCCCCACCCTCGTCCACCCGTTTGGTCACCATCTCAAAGAACTCAATACGGTTTGTGAGGCACGACCTACCCTTCACAAAACCGTGCTGACTATCCCGAATCAACTTTTTCCTTTCTAGATGATTATAAATCCTAGTTCTTCCAATCTTTTCCAACACTTTACCCACACCCGAAGTAAGGCTCACTGGTCTATAATTACCAGGGTTGTCTCTACTTCCCTTCCTGAACAAGGGGACAACATTTGCTATCCTCCAGTCTTCTGACAATGACGACATAAAGATCAAAGCCAAAGGCTCTGCAATCTCTGCCCTGGCTTCCCAGAGAATCCAAGGATAAATCCCATCTGACCCAGGGGTCTTATCTATTTTCAGATCTTCCAAAGTTGTTAAAACCTCCTCTTTGTCAGCCTCAATCCCATCTAATCCTGTCACCTGTATCTCTGTAGTCTCACTCAAATTTCCTTTTTCCAATGTGAATACTGGCGAAAAGTACTCATTTAGCGCTTCCCCTATGTCCTCAGATTCCACACACAATTTCCCACTGCTATCCTCGATTGGCCCTAATCTTACTCTAGTCATTCTTTTATTCCTGATATACCTATTGAAGGCTTTAGGGTTTTCCTTGGTCCTATCCGCCAACAACTTCTCATGGCCCCTCCTGGCTTCTCTATAGATCTTTTCTGGCTAACGTATAACTCTCAAGTTCCCTAACTGAACCTTCACACCTCGTCTTCACATAGACCTTCTTCTTTCTCTTTAAAAGAGCTTCAACTTCTTTAGTAAACCACGGCTTCCTCTCTCGACCACTTCCTCCCTGTCTGACAGGTACATACTTATCAACGGCCCACAGTAGCTGTCCCTTGAATAAGCTCCACATTTCAAGTGTGTCACTCCCCTGCAGTTTCCTTCCCCATCCTATGCATCCTAAATCTTGCCTAATCGCATCATAATTGCCTTTCCCCCAGTTAGACTGCTTTCCCTGTGGTATATACCCTATCCCTGCCCATTTCTATTGTAAACATAACCGAATTGTGGTCACTATTGCCAAAGTGCTCACCTACCTCCAAATTTAACACCTTGCCAGGTTCATTCCCCAGTACCAAATTCAATACGGCCTCACCCCCTTATTGGCCTGTCTAGATACTGTATCAGGAAACCCTCCTGCACACATTGAACAAAAACTGACCCAAATAAACTCCTTGAGCTATAGTATTCCCAGACAATATTGGGGAAGTTAAAATCCCTCATGACAACTACGCTGTTAATTAGATTAGATTACTTACAGTGTGGAAACAGGCCCTTCGGCCCAACAAGTCCACACCGACCCGCCGAAGCATAACCATGCCCTTACATTTACCCCTTACCTAACACTACGGGCAATTTAGCATGGCCAATTCACCCGACCCAGCACATCTTTGGAGTGTGGGAGGAAACCGGAGCACCCGGAGGAAACCCACGCAGACACGGGGAGAACATGCAAACTCCACACAGTCACCTGAGTCAGGAATTGAACTCGGGTCTCTGGCGCAGTGAGGCAGCAGTGCTAACCACTGTGCCACCGTGCCGCCCACGTGTTACTCTTGCTCCTCTCAAGAATCATCTTTGCTATCCTTGTATCGGGGTGGAATAGCATGTTTGTTTGGTGAGAATGAGAAATAGATGCCCCACTCTGATCCAATCCCCTGTAATCACAGCTTCATGGTGTAAAAACCCAGAGAGGAATGTTAGTAAACGTGAGGGCATTCTCACACAGTAGGATGGCATTGAGGCACTTTGTTCCCTGCAATGTGGTTTGTGTGCGAAATCTCACTGCATTGTTCAGTAGGTTAAGAAGGAACACATATCATATCGGAGACAAAGACAGGACCAACACTGTCAGAACAGAAAACAATGAATTATGAAGCAACATAATCTCTCGGCCTCAGGCGATATATCACTTTCAAGAGTGTGGTGCTGGAAAAGCACAGCAGGTCAGGCAGCGTCCGAGGGGCAGGTGAGTCGATGTTTCAGGCAAAGATCTTTCATCAGGATTCCTGATGAAGGGCTTTTGCCTGAAACATCAATCCCCCTGCTCCTCGGCTGCTGCCTGACCTGCTGTGCTTTTCCAGCACCACACTCTCGACTCTAATCTCCAGCGTCTGCAGTCCTCACTGATGTGACATTTTGACAACCTTTTGGCTTCAGGGTTTTTGAATCAGTGTTTACAGAGGAATGTGACTAAGGTGTTTTCAGTTTTTAAAAAAAATCTTCTTATGTGAGACAGGGATGTCTCGGTGTACTGGATCACTCAATCCAGTTTGTGTCACAAATCCCAGGAACGACATGCACTCACTCTCCCAAATGGTTATGGATGTTGGGAACAATGGGAATTCTCCAGCGGTTAGTTGAGTTTGTGAGGCAAGAGCAGCCAAAGAGAAGTGGAGGTTTAATGGGGTACACCAGCCAATTGCATGACCCAACAGACAAGAGGGGCTGAATGGTCTCTTTCCTTTTCACTCAATTCTTACCATCTGATTCCAGGCAATCCACGGACTTGTTCCAGCTCTTCCTCCGTCCTATTGCACCAGTATTTCAACAGCAGCCTGCAGATGTTACCTCCGGGCTCCCCCTGTAGGCGGATGCAGGGATACTGTGACATGTTCCACGTGTGTCGTCTGGTCAACGATGACGGGCCCATCGCCAAACTCGGAAAAGCCATCTTCAGGCCGAAAGACTTTGAAGGCATTTCAGATTGGATGAAGGTGGGTGTTTGAACGGACGACGCAGAGTTTAAAAGTTCACATCAATATTATATCTTTGTTCTGCATGTTCTATCATTTGTCATCTTCCATTATGGAATTAGAACTATCTATTTAAACTTGTCATATGATGGTACTCTGCGGTGCCCCATAGGTTGTAACTAAAATAGTAATTACAAAATTGTCATTAAATACGCGTCACCTTCGAGGAATTTGGAAAGTTTGTTGGACAACAGGGATTCGTCTGCAGCAGTTTGGCAATGTAAGCCCCTGAGTCAGCACAGCACTGCCCCTGGTGGGTGAATGTAATTACAGCGTGACATGTTTACATACATTATCAATGCAGGCATAGGAATTGTGATGAGGGAATTTTTTTTTAAATAGATATTTTTATTGAGAATTTAGCATATTTTTACAAGTTTACAAATAAAAAAGCCCAAGTATAAACATTGATATACAATTAAATCTTAAATAAATAATAACAAAAAATTATCAAACAAAAAAAAGTTACCGAGAGAGAAAAAAAACAAAACTCAACTACTAATCTAACCTACAACTAACCAGGGTGTATAATCAGGTTCCTGATGAAGGGCTCTGGCCCGAAACGTCGAATTTCCTGTTCCTTGGATGCTGCCTGACCTGCTGTGCTTTAACCAGCAACACATTTTCAGCTCTGATCTCCAGCATCTGCAGACCTCACTTTTTACTCGAAGACTTTAACCTACTGCGAATCCTCTTGCAAGGATGCCTTCCTTGAAGAAGCTCTCTCCCTCCCTCTACAAGGATTTCAGTGAGTCTCTCTCACACTGCACCCCCCCCCCCCCAGGTCATCTCCTCTGCACTGAAGCTCTTCAGCCACGTTCTCAAACAGACTCGTTACCACAGCCACATCTCCTTCCTCAGCACCTGCCTACGGAACCGACTGATCCCACACAGACTCTGAACTTCATTCCAACCAACTTTCCTGATGAAGGGCTCTGGCCCGAAACGTCGAATTTCCTGTTCCTTGGATGCTGCCTAACCTGCTGTGCTTTAACCAGCAACACATTTTCAGGGTGTATAATCAAGTCTCTTACATTATTCAAAGAAGAAAAAAACCGACAGATAACACAGAAATTGGGTAGTGAGATACATGCTCGGAATGTGTTAACATCAAATCGTAACAAAACCTGTATTCGTGTGGGATTCCTCTCCCAAGGGGCCCCGGACCAACCAGGTTCGCCGTCTCAATTAAATAAAAGCTGAAACATCTGTATTTATGTAATTCAAGAAGGGCTGCCATATTTTATGGAATAATGCGGTCTTTTGGTGCACCATATTTGTAAGGAAGTCAAGGGGAATACATTTCATGATTATTCTGGGCCAGTTCGAAAGTCGAGGGGGGCCCTCAGCCACCCAGCTTACCAAAATATTTTTCCTTGCACAGAAAGAGAGAATAGAAGGGGAATATCTAAACCAAGGAGGAGTTGTGTGGGGGTGAATGTACAACGTTAATGTGTAGAGCAGATTGTTCTGCCCATTATAAAACCCACCAAGATTTGGTGGCAAAGACAGAAATTTACCCCAGTGGCCACCTCGATCCATTTTCTATCAGGTCTTTCACTAGGTGCCCAGCAATGGCTGTGTCAATATATACATTTTTTTTATTGATGGAAAATGGGCATCACTGGCTGGGCCCATCCCAAGTTGCCCCTTGAGAAGGTGGGGGCGGAGCTATCTTCTTGAACCGCTGCAGTCCACATTCTGTGGGTTGACCCACAATGACCTTAGGGAAGGAATTCCAGGATTTTGAACCAGTCACAGGGAAGGAACAGTGATATATTTCCAAGTCAGGATTGGGAATGGCTTGGAGAGGAACTTGCAGGGGGTGGTGTTCCCATGTACCTGCTGCCCTTGTCCTTCTAGATGGAAGTAGTCGTGGGTTTGGAAGGTGCTGCCTAAGGGTCATTGGTGGACTTCTGCAGTGCACCTTGTAGATGGTACACACTGCTGGTACTGAGCATCGGTGGTAGAGGCAGTGGATGTTTATGGATGTGGTGCCAATCAAGTGGACTGCTTTGTCCTGGATAGTGTCAAGCTTCTTGTAGGTTGTTGGAGCTGCACCCATCCAGGCAAGTGGGGAATATTCCTGACTTGTGCCATGTAGATGATGGATAGGCTTTGGGGAGTCAGGAGCTGAGTTACTCATTGCAGTATTCCTGGCATCTGACCTGCTCTTGTAGCCACTGTGTTTGTGTGGTGAGTCCAGTTGGGTTTTTGGTTAATGGTAAACTCCAGGATGTGGATAATGATGGAAACCACTGAAACTGGAGCCCATGCCTGATGAACCTGGTGAACGGGAGGGTTGGCAACATTTGTGGCAGAAAACAAAATTAATATTGAACATCTCGGTCGGATTAGAACAAGTCAATATGGATTTAGTAAGGGGAGGTCACGCCTGACAAACCTGTTGGAATTCTTTGAAGAGGTGACAAGTAGGTTAGACCAGGGAAACCCAGTGGATGTGGTCTATCTAGACTTCCAAAAGGCCTTTGATAAGGTGCCACACGGGAGGCTGCTGAGCAAGGTGAGGGGCCCATGGTGTTCGAGACGAGCTGCTGGGATGGATTGAGGATTGGCTGTCTGACAGAAGGCAGAGAGTTGGGATAAAAGGTTCTTTTTCGGAATGGCAGCCGGTGACAAGCGGTGTCCCGCAGGGTTCAGTGTTGGGGCCGCAGCTATTTGCATTATATATTAATGATCTGGATGAAGGGACTGGGGGCATTCTAGCGAAGTTTGCCGACGATACGAAGTTAGGTGGACAGGCAGGTAGTACTGAGGAAGTGGGGAGGCTACAGAAGCATCTAGACAGTTAGGTAGAGTGGTCCAGGAAATGGCTGATGAAGTTCAATGTGAGCAAATGTGAGGTCTTGCACTTTGGAAAAATGAATACAAGCATAGACTACTTTCTAAACAGTGAGAAAATTCATAAAGCCAAAGTACAAAGGGATCTGGGAGTGCTAGTCGAGGATTCTCTAAAGGTAAACATGCAGGTTGAGTCCATGATTAAGAAAGAGAATGCAATGTTGTCATTTATCTCATGAGGGTTGGAATATAAAAGCACCGTTGTGCTACTGAGACTGTATAAATCTCTGGTTAGACCCCATTTGGAGTAGTGTGTCCAGTTTTGGTCCCCACACCTCAGGAAAGACATACTGGCACTGGAGCGTGTCCAGTGGAGATTCACACGAGTGATCCCTGGAATGGTCGGTCTAACATACGAGGAACGGCTGAGGATCCTGGGATTGTATTCATTGGAGTTTAGAAGATTAAGGGGAGGTTTAATAGAAACTTACAAGATAATACATGGCTAGGAAGGGGTGGGACACTAGGAAATTGTTTCTGTTAGGCGAGGAGACTAGGACCCGTGGACGCAGCCTTAGAATTAGAGGGGGGTCAATTCAGAACAGAAATGCAGAGACATTTCTTCAGCCAGAGAGTGGGGGGCCTGTGGAATTCATTGCCGCAGAGTGCAGTGGAGGCCGGGACGCTAAATGTCTTCAAGGCAGAGATTGATAAATTCTTGATGTCACAAGGAATTAAGGGCTACAGGGAGAATGCTGGTAAGCGGAGTTGAAATGCCCATCAACCATGATTGAATGGCAGAGTGGACTCGATGGGCCGAATGGCCTTACCTCCACTCCTATGTCTTATGGTCCTTTCTAGTGACCCTCCACGGCCTGTGCCACGCACACCACTCATTACAGCCAAAGGGTCTGTCCCAGTGAAATGACACCTTCAGGCTTGGATTGGTGCCTTGGCGAGAGACTATGGGAGTGTTGATAATTGGATAAGAGGCAAGTTGCAGCAATCCGTTTGCTGTACAGCAGCTTAGCCTCCCTTTGATCAGCTATTATCGCTGATAAAACGCAAGTTGTTTGAGACTTATCAGATCAAAGAATTCACCAGATCAAAAAAAACGCAGAAATACAGCATCGTTAATGGCCCATAAGGAAGCCATTTGATCCCTTACACCCTCACTGGGATTATTTCACTTGGTCACTTGGAACAAGCAATGTTGAATTAATAATATCAGTCACAATGTATTCATTTACATCGTGTCTACATGCTGAGCAGTTTGGCTCTGCCACTTTTCTGCTTGTCCGTTGGAATTGGAAAGATAAAAAAGAGCCTTATTTTTAGACCACTTTACACAATGCGGCAATTTGAATTTAATACAAAGCTGGCCCCGAGGTGACCAAGTATCAATTGTCGATCGTCAACAGAACCCATCTCATTCGATAATGTCCTATGGGGATGGACACAGCTTCCTCACCCAGTCTGGCCTACACGTGACTCCAGACCCCCCGGCAATGGGGTTAACTCTTAACCACCCTCTGGCCAAGCAGTGCTGTCTGAGCCACCAATACTCACAGTATGTGAACAAATTTAAGAAGAAACCGTGGAGGTTGATGGGATGAGATTAGTGGCTGGAAGCTTCAAAGTGGTGAAGGTTGGATTGGGGACAGTGACCTGATTGGGAAACTGTCCATAACTGGTCAGAACCAGCCACTTACTGATGGCTTCACCCATTCTGTGATGGTTCTCTCTCAGCTCGGAGCAGCCATTAACCGGGCTTTACTTTGAAAGTTGTCCTCACCGCGGCTGAGGTGGTGTGTGGAGGGTTACCTCACCGTGATTTACTTCCTCTCTTACAGGCTTATTGGTGGGCCATTCTGTTAGCAATTCTCACCCTTGTCGCGTTAATGTCGAGCACGGTGTTCATATTTGGCAAGACGCTGGATGGCATGTCAGGTAGTATTAATCTCATTTACACATCGAGAGACCTTACAATGTGACTGCTGTGTACAGCCCTGGGCTCATACGGGGAATGCAGGGTTAATCATTGGAGCCTGATTTCTGGGTGGGGGTAAAAGTACTCAACATGCATTAAAACAAAGAGCATTCACCCCCCAAAATCCGTGGGGGTTGTAGGGGGGTGGTATAGAGGTTGGTAGGCAGAGAGCAGGAGGCCAGAGTTGAGGGGAGGCCTGGGGGACAGAACAGGAGAGAGAGAGAGAGAGAGAGAGGTTGGAGATGGAGGGGAAAGGGAAGCTGTCAGGGACAGTGAATGCTAGGAGGCTGCTGGGAGGGAAAAAGAAGGCAGAGGCCGTGGATGATGGCGGAGGCTGCAGCCAGAGGGGACAGGCAGGTCAAATGCTGCAAAGGGACAGATCACTTTTAAATCTGTTGACAGAGAAATCTCCAGGCAACTAACTTGCAGGAATACTTGAAATCAGTGAACATAGAACATAGAACATTACAGCCCAGTACAGGCCCTTCGGCCCTCAATGTTGTGCCACTCTGTCAGACCAATCTGAAGCCCATCCCACCTACACTATTCCATGTACGTCCATATGCCTGTCCAATGACGATTTAAATGCAGTTAAAGTTGGCGAATCTACGACCGTTGCAGGCAAAACATTCCTTACCCTTACTACTCTCCGAATAAAAACACTACCTCTGACATCTGTCCTATATCTAACACCTCTCAATTCAAAGCTATGCCCCCTTGTGTTTGCCGTCCCCATACTTAGAAAAAGGCTCTCCCTGCCCACCCTATCTAACCCTCTGATTATCTTGTATGTCTTCGTTGTCTACGGGAATAGTGCCAGAAGACTGGAGGATAGCGAATGTGGTCCCCTTGTTCAAGAAGGGGAGTAGGGATAACCCTAGTAACTATAGGCCGGTGAGTCTCACTTCTGTTGTGGGCAAAGTCTTAGAGAGAATTGTAAGGGATAGGATTTATGAACATCTGGATAGGAATGATGTGATCAAGGATAGTCAGCATGGTTTTGTGAAGGGCAGGTCGTGCCTCACAAACCTTATTGAGTTCTTTGAGAAGGTGACCAAGAAAGTGGACGAGGGTAAAGCGGTAGATGTGGTGTATATGGATTTTAGTAAGGCGTTCGATAAGGTACCAAATGGTAGGCTAATGCATAAACTACGGAGGTATGGCATGGAGGGTGCATTAGAGGTTTGGATTAGGAATTGGCTGGCTGGAAGGAGACAGAGGGTAGTAGTTGATGGTTCATCTTGGAGTGCAGTTACTAGCGGTGTTCCACAAGGATCTGTTTTGGGACCATTGCTGTTTGTCATTTTTATAAATGACCTGGAGGAGGGGCTTGAAAGCTGGGTGAGCAAGTTTGTGGATGACACGAAAGTCGGTGGAGTTGTGGACAGTGAAGAAGGATGTGGCAGGTTACAGCGGGATATAGACAAGTTGCAGAGCTGGGCAGAAAGGTGGCAAATGGAGTTCAATGTAGCTAAGTGTGAAGTGATTCACTTTGGTAGGAGTAACAAGAAGATGGATTACTGGGCTAATGGTAGGCTACTTGGTAGTGTGGATGAGCAGAGGGATCTTGGTGTCCATGTACACAGATCTCTGAAAGTTGCCACCCAGGTAAATAGTGCTGTGAAGAAGGCATATGGTGTACTGGGCTTTATTGGTAGAGGAATTAAGTTCCGGAGTCCTGAGGTCATGTTGCAGTTGTATAAGACTCTGGTGCGGCCGCATCTGGAGTATTGTGTGCAGTTTTGGTCGCCATACTATAGGAAGGATGTGGAGGCACTGGAACGAGTGCAGAGGAGGTTTACCAGGATGTTGCCTGGTATGGTAGGAAGATCGTATGAGGAAAGGCTGAGGCACTTGGGGCTGTTTTCATTGGAGAAAAGAAGGTTTAGGGGAGATTTGATAGAGGTGTGCAAGATGATTAGGGGTTTAGATAGGGTTGACAGTGAGAACCTTTTTCCGCTAATGGAGTCAGGTGTTACTAGGGGACACAGCTTTAAATTAAGGGGAGGTTGGTATAGGGCAGATGTTAGGGGTAGATTCTTTACTCAGCGGGTTGTGAGTTCATGGAATGCCCTGCCAGTAGCAGTGGTGGACTCTCCCTCTTTATGGTAATTTAAGTGGGCATTGGATAGGCATATGGAGGTTATTGGGCTAGTGTAGGTTAGGTAGGCTTCGGTCGGTGCAATATTGAGGGCCAAAGGGCCTGTACTGCGCTGTATTTTTCTATGTTCTATGTCTCTATTAAGTCACCTCTCAACCTTCTTCTCTCCAATGAAAACAGCCTCAAGTCCCGCAGCCTTTCCTCGTGAGACCCACCTTCCATACCAGACAACATCCCAGTAAATCTCCTCTGCACCCTTTCCAAAGCTTCCACATCCTTATAATGCGGTGACCAGAACTGTACACAATACTCCAAGTACAGCCACACCAGAGTTTTGTACAGCTGCAGCATAACCTCCTGGTTCCAGAACTCGATCCCTCTATTAATAAAAGCTAAAACACTGTATGCCTTCTTAACAACCCTGTCAACCTGGGTGGCAACTTTCAGGGACCTGTGTACATGGACACCGAGATCTCTCTGTTCATCTACACTCCCAAGAATCTTACCATTAGCCCAGTACTTTGCATTCCGGTTACTCCGACCAAAGTGAATCACCTCACACTTGTCCGCATTAAACTCCATTTGCCACCTCTCAGCCCAGCTCTGCATCCTATCTGTGTCTCTCAGTAACATACAACATCCTTCGTCACTATCCACAACTCCACTGACCTTAGTGTCATCTGTGAATTTACTAACCCACCCTTCTACACCCTCATCCAGGTTGTTTATATAAATGACCAACAGCAGTGAACCCAACACCGACCCTTGCGGTACACCGCTAGTATCTGGACTCCAGGGTGAACATTTCCCATCAACCACCACCCTCTGTCTTCTTTCAGCAAGCCAATTACTGATCCAAACTGCTATATCTCCCACAATCCCATTCCTCCGCATTTTGTATAATAGCCTACTGTGGGGAACCTTATCGAACGCCTTGCTGAAATCCATATACACCACATCAACCAGTTTACTCTCATCTACCTGTTTGGACACCTTAGTGAAGTGGCGAGTTCCTTACAAATGAATGTGGAATCTCTAGCTTAAGGCTGCATATACTCAGAAACAGCTGTTTTGGGTGGAATGAAATGGATGCAATTCTAATGAACAGTGTGTCAATTGTGAAATTTGAATCTGAGATTGAGATTTGAAAAGCTGTTGAAAAGAGTAATAATCGCCTGGTTAGCATCTTCCAGCTTTGTTTACAGAGGAACATCCATTATCCGAATGAGATTAGATTAGATTAGATTAGATTAGATTCTTACAGTGTGGAAACAGGCCCTTCGGCCCAACCAGTCCACACCGACCCTCCGAAGAGTAACCCACCCAGACCCATTTCCCTCTGACAAATGCACCTAACACTATGGGCAATTTAACATGGCCAATTCACCTGACCTGCACATCTTTGGACTGTGGGACGAAACTGGAGCACCCGGAAGAAACCTACACAGACATGGGGAGAATGTGCAAACTCCACACAGACAGTTACCCAAGGCTGGCATCAAACCCGGGTCCCTGGCGCTGTGAGGCAGCAGCGCTAACCACTGAGCCACCATGCTGCCTATTTCGTTCGGATAATTGATTATTCAGTTAATTGATTCAGTACCCCTCCTCTGGGGCTCGGAGTTTTCGGAAGTTTCCTTTTTCCTTGCTCTGCCTGCCTTGCTCCCTCTCTCTTTATTTCTGAGCAGACACACACATGTGTATAAGGGACCTCCAGCATTGTTGTGGCCACCAACCCCCTCCTCAGTTCAATGGGATTGACACAGCGAGCGTTTGCTAAGCCCACTCCCTGTTCAGGAGACTAGGCAGCAGCACATTGCACACGAGCCCCCTCCCACCCTGCCTGTCCCCACTCCCTCAACCACAACCCTGGGCCAACTCCACCCCTGTCCGCCCATACCGTGTGGGCGGCACGGTGGCACAGTGGTTAGCACTGCTGCCTCACAGCGCCAGGGACCTGGGTTCAATTCCCGCCTCAGGCAACTGACTGTGTGGAGTTTGCACGTTCTCCACGTGTTTGCGTGGGTTTCCTCCGGGTGCTCCGGTTTCCTCCCACAGTCCAAAGATGTGCGGGTCAGGTGAATTGGCCTTGCTAAATTGCCCGTAGTGTTAGGTAAGGGGTAAATGTAGGGGTATGGGTGGGTTGCGCTTCGGCGGGTCGGTGTGGACTTGTTGGGCCGAAGGGCCTGTTTCCACATTGTAAGTAATCTAATTTAATCTAATCTATCCACCTGCCTTTGAGGGGTGAGCCTCAAAATAGCACACACACACAATGCCCATGCACACGCATGCGCGTATGTGCGTGCACACCCACAACACATGTGCACACAGACGCACACTGGCACACACACGTGCACGCGTGCGTCCACACTGCAACTTTTTAACATGTTCCACCTTTACCTCAGGACAATGTTGGCGAGATTATCTGTGGAAAGGGGGTTTTAGGGCACACCCCTGTGTAAAACTCCAGGGGAAGTGTGGGGAGAGAGCGAGAGGGGTGAACGGTCTGTCATTTGGAGTTGGTGCCTGGGCTCCCATCGATGTCTAGGACTGTTCTCAGCAGCATTTCAAACAAGCGAAGTTCACTCTTAATCGCTGTAAACACACTAGACACAATCAGTGTTAGAAACACCTCTTCGATGGATTGTTTCTATCGGGACCTTCAGATCTTCTTTGGATAAGCCAAAATTTGGATAATTGATATTCAGATAATCAAGGTTCCTCTGTGTATGTAATGGAAATGCATGAACATTACCTCACCAATCTGTTTAGGCTGATGGCATTTTATGTGGAAAAAATTATTCTGAAAAATACTTTTGTTGCTAACTCACATTTAGTTCTTTCAAATCATTTCAGTTCTGTGGGCCTAAGGTATTAGTGCTTTCCTTGTGCTCTTTAATGGAAGGTTGGTCATTTTGATGGAATTGATGACAGTTTCTAACTCTGCCTCCGTGAGTCTTAATATTCCGTCTGTCAACTCAACCACAAAAGTTAATGTCACTGCTACCACGACATTTCACACGGGTTTGTGAGAACGCAAAAAGAGCCCTGGAAAATCGACTTGAGAAAATCTCAAGAAGAGCCCTGTTTCCCAGGATATGAGGGGGAGAGTTTTAGGGGAGATGGGGAGATGAGGGGGTAGGAAGTAAGATACGATGATTACTGGAATACAAAGTTCATTCAAAGTCAACCAAATAGATGCAACATGAATATGAACCAAGACCATGCCCATATACAGGCCAGGTCCAGATAAAGACCAGGACCCAGACCAGACCCAGACCAGACCCAGACCCAAATCAGGCTAGGCCAAGACTGAGCTGAAAATGTGTTTCTGGAAAAGCGCAGCAGGTCAGGCAGCATCCAAGGAGCAGGAGAATCAACGTTTCGGGCATGAGCCCTTCTTCAGGAGGGCTGAAGAAGGGCTCATGCCCGAAACGTCGAATTTCCTGTTCCTTGGATGCTGCCTGACCTGCTGCGCTTTTCCAGCAACACATTTTCAGCTCTGATCTCCAGCATCTGCAGTCCTCACTTTCTCCTAGGCCAAGACTGAGGCCTGGCCCAAACATAGGCCAGGACCAGGTGAAAACCCAGACCCAGACCAGGCCAAGACTGAGGCCTGGTCCAAACTCAGGACAAGCTCAGATGAAGGCCAGCACCCAGGCCAGGCCCAGGTGAAGGCCCAAACACCAGCTCAGGCCTGGACCAAGGCCCAAACCCTGCCCTGTGCCCTGAGCCCAGAATTGAAGCTGCTGAAGCTGAGACTGGGCCTCACTACTACCTGGATCTGGGCTAAGCTTCCGATTGACAATTCAGCAGAGTAGCCATTTCTTTTACCTAATCTTAGGTGGGAGATAGTTCCTCCTTGGAATTGTGAGGGGATCGACTCTGTAAAAGTGTGATACACTGTGAGGCAGCCCCATAAGCCACTGGGAGAAGAGTGCTCTGTGAATTAGAAATCCTGAATCAGGCAGAAGGGAATTGTAATGGCCGTGTAGGGCATGACTGTGCTGGAATTGTTTAACAGGTGAAAGGTTCAATCACTGGCCTAGAGCCGGTTGTATTTGTGGCATAGATTCCAAACCAGGTAACCTTTCCTTTCATAGTGTGAGAAACAAAGCTCACTCACTGCAATAATTTCAGACCAAGACAAGATCTGAATCAGTAGTGTCCTTTATTTCACACTTGCAAGTGGGTGTGATGTCCACAAGGCAGGGACAAAACACCCCAAATTCAACAAATACTCAATATTTATATAATTTGGTTTCTACATATGTTTTTCTCAGATCAACTTTCAGAGATCTGTGTACATGGACACCAAGATCCCTCTGCTCATCCACACTACCAAGTATCCGACCACTAGCCCAGTACTCCATCTTCTTGTTACTCTTACCAAAGTGAATCACTTCACACTTACCTACATTGAACTCCATTTGCCACCTTTCTGCCCAGCTCTGCAGCTTATCTATATCCCGCTGTAACCTGCCACATCCTTCCTCACTGTCAACAACTCCACCGACGTTCGTATCATCCGCAAACTTGCTCACCCAACCTTCTAGCCCCTCCTCCAAGTCATTTATAAAAATGGCAAACAGCAATGGTCCCAAAACAGATCCTTGTGGAATACCGCTTGTAACTGCACTCCAAGATGAACCTTTACCATCAACTACTACCCACTGTCTTCTTCCAGCCAGCCAATTCCTAATCCAAACCTCCAACTCACCCTCAATGCCATACCTCTGTATTTTTTGCAGTAGCTTACCATGGGGTACCTTATCAAACGCCTTACTAAAATCCATACTATATACCACATCTACTGCTTTACCCTCATCCACCTCCTTAGTCACCTTCTCAAAGAATTCAATAAGGTTTGTGAGGCACGACCTGCCCTTCACAAAACCATGCTGACTATCCTTGATCACATTATTCCTATCCAGATGTTCATAAATCCTATCCCTTACAATTCTCTCTAAGACTTTGCCCACAACAGAAGTGAGACTCACCGGCCTATAGTTACTAGGGTTATCCCTACTCCCCTTGTTGAACAAGGGAACCACATTTGCTATCCGCCAGTCTTCTGGCACTATTCCTGTAGACAACGAGGACATAAAAATCAAGGCCAATGGCTCTGCAATCTCCTCTCTTGCTTCCCAGAGAATCCTAGGATAAATGCCATCAGGCCCAGGGGACTTATCTATTTTCATCCTTTCCAGAATTTCCAACACCTCTTTCCTACATACCTCAAAGCCATCCATTCTAATTAATTGTGACTCAATACTCACATCGGCAACAATGTCCTGTTCCTGAGTGAATACTGACGAAAAGTATTCATTCAGCATCTCCCCAATTTCTTCAGCCTCCATACGTAACTTCCCACTACTATCCTTGACTGGACCTATTCCTACCCTAGTCATTCTTTTATTCCTGACATACCTATAGAAAGCCTTTGGGTTTTCCATAATCCTACCAACCAAGGACTTTTCATGTCCCCTCCTTGCTGCTCTTAGCTCCCTCTTTAGATCCTTTCTGGCTACCTTATAACTCTCAATCGCCCCAATTGAACCTTCACGCCTCATCTTTACATAGGCCGCCCTCTTCCCTTTAACAAGGGATTCCAATTCCTTATTAAACCACAGCTCCCTCACACGACCCTTTCCTCCCTGCCTGACAGGTACATACTTATCAAGGACACTCAATAGTTGCTCCTTGAACAAGCTCCACATATCGATTGCGCCCTTCCCTTGAAGCCTACTTTTCCAAGCCACGCATCCTAAGTCATGCCTCACCGCATCATAATTTCCCTGCCCCCAGCTATAACTCTTGCCCTGCAGTGCACACTTATCCCTCTCCATCACTAGAGTAAAAGGAACATGTGATGTTCCTGTACAAAGGAACCTCAGTAATGCCTTTGACAAGGTCCCTCATGGCAGACTGGTACAGAAGGTGAAGCACATGCTATCAGGGGTGAGCTGGCATAATGGGTACAGAACTGGCTTAGTCATAGGAGCCAGGGGCTAGCGGGGGAAGATTGCTTTTCAGAATGGAAGGCTGTGACTGGTGACATTCCACAGGGATCAGTGCTGGGATCTCTGCTGTTCATGATCTACTTAAATGATTTGGAGGAAAACATATCTCTCACTGGGAAATTATTTCAAGGTTTGGAACTTGTTGGAACCCCTCGGTAAGAGCTGGCAGAGCAGTGGGTATGTGTTGGGGTGAGCGAGGGACTGAGGCACTTGGCAGCCATTGCTACGCAGGAACCTGTGACCCCAACATCTTAACACAGGGTCCTGACTGTCTACTCTAGAAATGTCTGCAGTTTTGTCGTCTTCAATCTGTCAGGTCCATGCGAGTAGTGTACCGTGTGCACAGATAATACGTACAAGTTGGGGCACCACGGTAGCTCAATGGTTAACACTGCCACTTCATGGCACTAGATTCCTGAGCTCAATTCCACCCCCAGGGCGACTGTCTGTGTGGGGTTTGCTGATTCTCCCCGTGTCTGCGTGGGTTTCCTCTGGGTGCTCCGGTTTCCTCCCACAGACCAAAGATGATGTGGAGGTGCCAGTGTTGGACTGGGGTGGACAAGGTCAGAAGTCACTCGATGCTAAGCTTTCAGAGTGTAGTCCCTTTACCTGCTACCATGTGACTTCTGGCCTAGTCCAAAAACGTGCAGGTTAGGGTGGATTGGCCGTGCTAAATTACCCATAGTGCCCAGGGATGTGCAGGTTAGGGTGGATTGGCCGTGCTAAATTACCCATAGTGCCCAGGGATGTGCAGGTTAGGGTAGATTGGCCGTGCTAAATCACCCATAGTGCCCAGGGATGTGCAGGTTAGGGTGGATTGGCCGTGCTAAATTACCCATAGTGCCCAGGGATGTGCAGGTTAGGGTGGATTGGCCAGGATAAATTACCCATAGTGCCCAGGGATGTGCAGGTTAGGGTGGATTGGCCAGGCTAAATTACCCATAGTGCCCAGGGATGTGCAGATTAGGGTGGATAGGCCATGCTAAATTACCCATAGTGCCCAGGGATGTGCAGGTTAGGGTGGATTGGCCATGCTAAATTACCCATAGTGCCCAGGGATGTGCAGGTTAGGGTGGATAGGCCATGCTAAATTACCCATAGTGCCCAGGGATGTGCAGATTAGGGTGGATAGGCCATGCTAAATTACCCATAGTGCCCAGGGATGTGCAGGTTAGGGTGGATTGGCCATGCTAAATTACCCATAGTGCCCAGGGTTGCACAGGTTAGGATGGATTGGCCATGCTAAATTACCCATAGTGCCCAGGGATGCGCAGGCTAGGATGGATTGGCTGTGCTAAATTACCCATAGTGCACAGGGATGTGCAGGCTAGGATGGATTGGCCGTGCTAAATTACCCATAGTGTCCAGGGATGTGCGGTTTAGGGTGGATTGGCCATGCTAAATTACCCATAGTGCTCAAGATATGCAGGCTGGGTAGGTTAGCCATGGGAAATACAGAATTACAAGGATAAGGGAGTGGGTCTGAGTGGGATGCTCTTTGGAGGGTTGATGTGGACTCGATGGGCCGAATGGACTGCTTCTACACCACAGAGATTCTACATCTATAAAATGTCAACAGTTAGTGTTTAAATAAACTCCAAGATATTTAACTCACAAGACCCCTGACTTCAAGTTACATGGGCTAGCCTGTAGAAAATCACCATGAGGACGTGGTGACAGGCCTGTATCCTGATGGGGAACAGCACTAAGGAAAGAACAGTCCAGTCATATGTTCAACATCTGTGATTGCGGTTTAACTAATAGGTGTCCTCCTTTCGTTTCTCTTTTGCAGCTCAGCCAGAACAAGAGACCAGTTCCTGAGGTGTCACAGGCAAAGGTCTGGGGTGCACCTTCCAGAACCAGCCACAGTCAGTGAGGCCGCATTATCACCCTGCCTCCTCAAACACACTGTCCCCTTTGACAGGGCATTGACCTCCCAGTGAACCCTACCAACAAGGACAGTATCTCCCATTGCTGATAGCGAACAACTTACACAGCTCGACCTTCCCCATCTGCCACTGGTTTCATTCATAAAATTAAAGATCAGATTAATTTTAAATGTAACTGGAAATTATCCTGCGTTCTTTCTTCATTAAACAATATCCCGGCAGAGGCCATTGTCAAGTTTTCCTGACTGATCTCTGACAGCAATGACTTCAGACTGGGATGATTTGGAGATGCCGGTGTTGGATTGGGGTGGACAAAGTTAAAAATCACACAGCACCAGGTTATAGCCCAACAGGTTTAATCAGAAGCACACTAGCGTTCGGAGCGATGTTCCTTCATCAGGTGATTGTGGAGGGCTCGATCGTAACACAGAATTTATAGCAAAAGTTTACAGTGTGATGTAACTGAAATTATACATTGAAAAAGACCTGGATAGTTTGTTAAGTTTGTCATCTTTTAGAATGACCAAGTTGGTTTCAATTCTTTCATATGTAAATCGCAGAACTTTTTCCAAGTTACATTCTCAAGTGAACTTTGACAGTTGGTGTCATGTTGGCCCAGATAATGCCTTGAAGGTATGAGGTGCCCTGTGTGAGATGAAGGGACAGTGCTCCGAAAGCTAGTGCTTACAGATAAACCTGTTGGACTATAACCTGGTGTGGAGTGATTTGTAACTTCAGATGTGAAAGGGGGTGTTTTTATTCATGTCTGTGTTGGATATTCTCTCTGGTATAAACTCAGGAATGAAACATCACCAGCAAAACTCCAAATCCAGAACTCCATTGTAAATTTGGACCCAGGCCACTCAGGACTGCGATGTCTCCACACTGAGAACACCTATCCTGAAGGTATTCCTTGTTGATTATAGAGAGAACTGCCCTTTAAAACACATACTTTTTCATGTAATGTGGGAGCAGCAGAAAAGTCAGCATTTATCTCCTGAAGTGCTCTAGCAATTCTCCGGCCAGGACATTGGTGCCCCTGCAGTTTAGATTACATACAGTGTGGAAACAGGCCCTTCGACCCAACAAGTCCACACTGACCCGCTGAAGCGCAACCCACCCATACCCATTCCCCATTTCAGCTAACACTACGGGCAATTTAGCATGGCCAATTCACCTAATCTGCACATCTTTGGACTGTGGGAGGAAACCGGAGCAAACCCACGCAGACACAGGGAGAATGTGCAAACTCCACACAGAGAGTCGCCTGAGGCGGGAATTGAACTCGGGTCCCTGGCGCTGTGAGGCAGCAGTGCTAACCACTGTGCCACCCCAAACTGCAGCCATCCCCTTTGTACAGGTCCCACCTTCCCCAGAAGGTACCCCAATGATCTCCAGCCCTCCGTCCACGCCCCAGCCCCTGTAACCACATGTTTAGCTGCCCTCGCTCCTTGCTCCTCGCCTCACCAGTATGAGGCGCTGGTAGTAATCCTGAGATTACTACTCTGCTCATCTTCCTTATTAACTTCCAACCTAACTCCCTGAAATCACTTTTTAGGTCCTCATCCCTTTTCCTAGCTCTGTCATTGGTCCCAATGTGCACCACGACTTCTGACTGCTCACCTCACCTGTCAGAATCCTGTAGACTCGATCAGAGACATCCTGGACCCTGGCACCTAGGAGGCAACCTACCTTCCAGGAGTCCCTTTGGGACCACGGAATATCCTGTCTATTCCTCTAACGACTGAGTCCCCAACCACGAGCACTTTTCTATGCTGCCCCCTTCCTTTCTGAGCCACAGAGCCAGGTTCAGTGCCAGAGACCTGGTCACCAAGACTTTCCCCGTCTAGGTCATCTTCCACACACACCCCCCAACAGTATCCATAACGGTATACTTATTATTGAGGGGGCCATCCACAGGGGATTCCTGCACTGCCTGCCTGTTCCCTTTCCATCCCCTGACTGTAACCCAGCTACCATCTCCCTGTCCCTGAGGCTGTTGCAGGATGTCAGATGAAACGTTCACACTAGAGCCTCCATCTTGGCTTGACTCCATCGTGTGAGAGGTCACTCTGGGGGGAGCAGATATTCTTTGCCACACTGGGCAGTGGGTGGGTCCTCTGGCAGGGCCAGCTCCTGGGTAGAGCCTGGTGCTGGCTGGAACCTGGGTGAGGGATTCGCACAGAGACTGCCCTGGAACTGTCCACAAGGGCAGCCCGTGCCAACAGGGCCCTCACGTGGAGCAATGGGCACCGAGTCTCCCTGGGACTGTCCAAATCCTTCCGTTTTCAATAAACCCACTGGGGAGGCGGGGTATTTGTGCCGTCCCTTGATGGGGACCTGAAGAGGGCATTATTTCTGCACCCTCTTTTCCTGTTTCCTGCAGGATTACAGTGTCATCAGCTGGCAACTCTGATTTGCAAGGGGGATGTGGGTGTCCCAGTCCAGGCTTCTCTTAAGATAAAGTTGCAGATTGAGTCAGCAATCAGGAAGGCAAATACAATGTTGTCATTCATCTAGAATATCAAAGTAGAGATTTACTTCTGAGCCTTTATGAGGCTCTGGTCAGACCACATTTAGAGTATTGAGAGCAATTCTGAGCCCCATTCCCCAGAGGGATGTACTGGCCCTAGAGCGAGTCCAGAGCAGATTCTCGAAAATAATCCCAGAACGAAAAGCTTAACATATGAGAAACATCTGGGTTATACTTGATGGAGTTTTGAAGGATGAGGGGGGGATCTAATTGAAACTCATAGAATACTGAACAGCCTGGACAGAGTGGACGCTGGGAAGGTCTCCATTGGTAGGAGAGACTGGGACCTAAGGGCACAGCCTTCGAGTAAAGGGATGAGGAGAACAGAGATGGGGAGAAACGTCTTCAGCCAGAGAGTGGTGAATCTATGGAATTCACTGCCAGAGAAGGCTGTGGAGGCCTGCTCACTGAGTATGTTGAAAACAGAGACAAATGCATTGTTGGTTGCCAAGGGGATCAAAGGTTATGGGGATAAAGCGGGAAAATGGGGTTGAAAAACTGATCAGAGTTGAAAATGTGTTGCTGGAAAAGTGCAGCAGGTCAGGCAGCATCCAAGGAGCAGGAGAGTCGACGTTTTGGACCTACTGCGCTTTTCCAGCAACACATTTTCAGCTCTGATCTCCAGCATCTGCAGTCTTCACTTTCTCCTTGAAAAACAGATCAGCCATGAACGAATGACAGAACAAACTTGATGGGCTGAATGGCCTAATTTCTGCTCCTGTGTCTCATGGTTTTATGATCTTGTATTGTTACAGTGCTGTGTCAATGGTGCTATAGTCTGTGTCAATGGTGCTATAATGCTGGGTCACTCCTGTTGGTGTAGAACTGGAGTGACGAGAAGCTCAACAAACATTGATAGACACTTCCCTAAAACTCCACCTAGCCAAACTGAGAGATACCAGCTCATTTCTGACGGAGCTCTCTTAACACTCACACCTCGCACAACTCACAACTCCCAGAACTCTTCCGAGTCCCCATCCCAGGTCAACCAATGGGCTCTCTGTCACAAGGACAATACCCTCTGTAAGTGGCTGATAAACAGGCCAACATATCTCAGTGACTGTTCCCTCAGCCTCTCTGACCTCTGGAGGTGACTAGTTCGTGTCATCTGCTTGTCTTGAGGTGGAATTGCCCTGACGTCCCCAATGTTGTCTCTGGGTCTTTGTGTTGGGATCATTCTCTGAAGCTGCTGACCTTGATTCCTCTGCTGGTGAGTGTAGCCTTTATCCCATTCTCTCCTAAATGTACAGGAATGTGTGGGATGGTGCTGGTGATGGTGGTGGTGGTGATGGTGGTGTGTAGTGAGAGCAGACATGGCCACACTCTCTGGCTCCTGGTTCATATAGTTTCATGTTTTATTGGATGTCACGGATGCCTCACACAGCAGAGGTTGTGGTCACATGATTACCGCACGCCTCCTGTCCACAAAGTACAGGTTAATTCCTCCGAACACTCATTCATTTCACTCATTATTAGTGAGTCCCTTTAATTAGGCATTTGTGAGCACCATAAACTGTACCCACCCAGTGTTACCACGGTCACTGAGTGTTACCACAGTCACCCAGTGTTATCACAGTCACCCAGTGTTACCACGGTCACCCAGAGTTACCAAGGTCACCCAGTGTTACCACAGTCACCCAGTGTTACCACGGTCACCCAGTGTTACCAAGGTCACCCAGTGTTACCACGGTCACCCAGTGTTATCACAGTCACCCAGTGTTATCACGGTCACCCAGTGTTACCATGGTCACTCGCTGTTACCATGGTCGCCCAGTGTTACCAAGGTCACCCAGTGTTACCACGGTCACCCAGTGTTATCACAGTCACCCAGTGTTATCACGGTCACCCAGTGTTACCATGGTCACTCGCTGTTACCACGGTCACCCAGAGTTACCAAGGTCACCCAGTGTTATCACAGTCACCCAGTGTTACCACGGTCACCCAGAGTTACCAAGGTCACCCAGTGTTACCACGGTCACCCAGTGTTATCACAGTCACCCAGTGTTATCACGGTCACCCAGTGTTACCATGGTCACTCGCTGTTACCATGGTCGCCCAGTGTTACCAAGGTTACCCAGTGTTACCAAGGTCACCCAGTGTTACCACGGTCACCCAGTGTTACCATGGTCACTCAGTATTACCACGGTCACCCAGTGTTACCACGGTCACCCAGTGTTATCACGGTCACCCAGTGTTACCATGGTCACTCGCTGTTACCATGGTCACCCAGTGTTACCAAGGTTACCCAGTGTTACCAAGGTCACCCAGTGTTACCACGGTCACCCAGTGTTACCAAGGTCACTCAGTGTTACCATGATTACCCAGTGTTATCATGGTCACTCGCTGTTACCACGGTCACCCAGTGTTACCACGGTCACCCAGTGTTACCATGCTCACCCAGTCTTACCATGGTCACTTGCTGTTACCACAGTCACCCAGCTTTACCACAATCACCCACTGTTACCATGGTCACTGGCTGTTACCATGGTCACCCAGTGTTATCACAGTCACATTTCAATCACATTGTTCATTAATATAATTTGGGTGTCCCTGGCTAGGCCCGTGTTTATTGCCCAAACTTAATGCCCTGGGGGTGTTGGGGGTCTCTTAAGAGTGAACTGCACTGTTCTGGGTCTGGAGTCACATGTAGGCCAGCCCAGGTAAGGACAGCAGATTTCCTTCCCTGATATCTGACCATTGCTGACAATTGACAATGGTTTCCATTAGACTCTTAATTCCAGTTTATTTTCGAAACTCGAATTCCACCACGTGCTGTGGTGGGATTTAAAGCCCAGGTCCCCAGAACACCACTTGGATTACTGGTCTGGTGAGGGAACACCACCAGGCCAGCACCTCATCCTTACGTTGATCGAGGCAGTGTTGGAGTCCTCACTACTATGTGCGCGCGTGACATCTGAAGTTCCTTCTGGCCCCCTCCTCCTGCTGCCCTCATGACGGTGTCCAACTCCACTCAGCCAGCACCATCACCTTTCCCCTTTGCTCTATGGCCCTTAGGCCTCCTCCTGGTTCCCTGGACTCCATCGCCATTTCTGTGCAGGTACGATCTCCATCACGCCCGCCACACAGCCCTCCTGCTGACCACCGTGCCAATGCTTGCTGGCACCCCCGTGCTGCCGTTCACTTCTGTCTTCCAAACATGAGACCCTCCGGTGTCTGAGCCCACGTTGGGCACAAACCGAGCACCCCCCCCAGCCCTCAGCCCCCACCCCATGCCAGTTCCCTCTGCCACGGCGAAGATCCCCATTACCAGCACAATGTTTCAGCCTCCCAAGGAGCTGATGGTGTTCCTCCAGGCTCAGTGTACGATGTGACTCTCAGCCGAGTCTGGGCAGTCACTGTCTCTGATGAGGTTCTGACTGTACCCTTCAGGCTGCAGAATCACAGTAAAACATTAGCCAACGCCAGTTAAAGGTAAACGATTGGTTAAGTGATGGTTTGCAGGTAAAAGTAATCAGAGTTTATTGGAAAGTACATCAAAGGGGAGCCAGAAAGGACGTACTGTCTCATCAGTGAAGTGAAACAGATTGCTCCTGAGGCAACATTACTCAGCTGATAGCACAGTCTGCAATATCTAACCACACATCCAAGCTAACAGTGGGAGCAGGAATTCAGTTCTATTTCCCCCCAAGGTAAAAGTGAGAGACAAACAGAGAGAGAGAAAGTGGGAGAGGACTCAGGACAATGCCAGCGATTTCTTCATCTTTGCCTCTGCCTAAGTCTGAGTGGTATCGGGTTTTTTTGGAAGGCTTTTTTGCCCAGGTCCTGCTGTGTTTTCCCATTGCACGTTACCCAACTCACCTTGTTAATGACGTGCTGCCTGCCATGGTGTCTCTCACATCATTTTTTTTTATTCACTCGGAGGACATGGGCATCGCTGGCTGGGCCCAGCATTTATTACCCATCCCTAGTTGCCCCTTGAGAAGGTGAAGGTGATCTGGCTTCTTGAACCGCTGCAGTTCCCGTGTTGCAGGTAGACCCATAATGTCCACAGGGAAAGAACTCCAGGACTTTGACCCAGCGACAGTGAAGGAATGGAGATAGGTTTCCAAGTCAGGGTGGTGAGTGGCCCAGAGGGGAGCTGCAGCTGGTGGTGTTCTTCTGAATCTGCCCATGCCCTTGTAGATGGAAGTGGTCGTTGGTTTGGAAGGTGCTGTCTGAGGATCTTTGGTGAATTTCTGCAGTGCGTCTTATAACTAGTACACACTGCTGCTACAGAGCGTTGGTGATGGAGGGAGTGGATGTTTGTGGATGTGGGGCCAATCAAGCAGACAGCTTCATCCTGGATGACGTCAAGCTTCTGGAGTGTTGTTGGAGTTACACCCATCCAGACAACCGGGGAGTTTTCCATCACACTCCTTATGGATGTGCCTTGTAGATGGTGGACAGGCTTTGGGGTGTCAGGAGGTGGGTTACTGTCCGCAGTATTCCTAGCCTCTTCTGTGTTGTTGTAGTCACACGGTATATAATGGTGAGTCCAGTTGAGTTTCTGGTCAATGGCCAACCCCCAAGATGTTGATAGTTGGCGATTCAGTGATGGTAACGCCATTGAATGTTAACGGGTGGTGATTAGAATCTCTCTTTTGAGAAAGTGTTGATGAGTTGGTGAATGTTGACGAGTAGTTCAGTCCCCATCTAATCGCATGTTGTTTCTGGAACAACTCGCCAATGTCAGGATATCCCAGCATCCTTTTCACCCAAGCCATCTTTATATTCTACTGTCAGCCTGGGTCAGCCCTGCCTGGGTCCTGTCATTTCCCCTGGGACAGGGCAGACATGGGGAGATCGGTGCCTTCCTTATCGCCCAGGGCCTCGTTCTCCTACTGGGCAGGATGGGACAGGTGGGGCCAGGACTCCTGATCATGCCAGCCTGGTCCCAGGTCAGTTCAGGGGAGGACTGTCGAACGAAGGTCCATGTCATACTCCACTCAGCCAGGGTAAGTGCTCTTATTATTCTTTGCTCCAATACCTCACCCCACTCTATCTCTGCTCCCCTATCCATCTCCCACCAAGGCCTGTGCTCTGCCACTCTCACTATCACCTGCAACGTGTTCACCACTGGCCCTCGGTCACCTCAGTGCTGCCTACACCCTCGCTCAGGGCACCTCCTCACCAACATGGAAAGTCAGAGCACCTCCTGTAATACCTGCCTCCCTCTGATTCTGGGAGCAAACCAATCCCAGGGCAGAGAGAGAGAGAGGGAGAGAAACTCCCTGGGCCCAACATTCGACTCCTCAAGACCGGAGTAATATGAACCTGGGCTCAGAGTGAATGAAGGCTGGGACAATATGTGAAGAGGCAGAGCTGTAGTCTGGTCTCCCCCAAGCAAACAGTGTCCTTTAATAATTGTCCAATAACTGTAATGGCGGCACGATGGCTCAGTGGTCAGTACTGCTGCCTCACAGCGCCAGGGACCCGGGTTCAATTCCTGCCTCAGGCAAATATCTGTGTGGAGTTTTCCTGATGACTGTGTGTGTTTGGAGAGTTTACCAAGATGGGAGTTTGAATATTAAGGAGGTGAGTTGGGGGGCGGGGGCGCTGTCATTGACAAGGTCTTTAACAATCAGTAATGGCAATTGGCAATTTACCGCTGCCTTGTGAGAATGTTGTTGTGAAAAGCAGTTACCGTGGAGGAGGAGGCTCTCAATGTTGAGATGGGCCTCACTGGAAACCGTGACTCGGTTATAAATCTCACCACATCCTACGTCACTCGGTCTCTGATAAAACCTTGCCCGATGTGGGCATTGTGGCCCACACCATCTATCGTTCATTGCCCATCTCCAGATGCCCCTCCAAAGGTGGGAGTGAGCTGCCTTGCTCACTCAGTACAGTCCATGTGCAGTAGATAGACCCACAATGGGGTCACTGGGCGTTGGGTCACAGGGAGTGGGGTCACGAAGTGGTGTCACTGGGATTCGTCACTGGGATTGAGGTCACTGTGAGTGGATACACTGAGATTGAGGTCACTGGGTGTGAGGTCACTGGGGGTGGGGTCCCTGGGAGTGGGGTCACTGAGATGGGGGGCACTGGACATGGAATCACAGGGAGTGGGGTCACTGGGATTGGGTTCACGGGGTAGAGGACACCTGGGTGTGGGGTCACTGTGAATGTATACACTGGGAGTTAGGTGACTGGGAGTGAAACCACTGGGAGTGAGGTTATCGATAGTGAGGTCACTGAGAGTGAGGTCTGAGAGAGTGAGATCACTGGAATTGAGTTCACTGGGAGTAGGATCACTTGGGGGTAGTGTTTCAGGGAGTGAGATCACTGTGTGTGAAGTCATTGGGAGTAAAGTCACTGGGAGTGGGGTCACTTGAGTGAGGTCACTGAGAGTGGGGTCACTGAGAGTGGGGTCACTGTGAGTGAGGTCACTGAGAGTGAGGTCACTCTGAGTGGGGTCACTGTGAGTGGGGTAGCTGGGAGTGGGGTCATTGGGAATCATTGGGAGATCACAGGGTGGGGTCACAAGGAATGGATTTATAGTGAGTGGTGTCACTGGGAGTGAGATCACCGATAATGAGGTCACTGGGAGTGAGGTCACTAGGAGTGAGAATAATGGGAGTGGGACCAGTGAGTGAGGACACTCAGATTGGAGACACTGGGATTGAGGTCACTGGGAGTGAGGACGCTGAGATTGGAGTCATTGGGAGTGGTGTCACTGAGGTGGGATCACAGGGAATGGATATACACTGAGTGGTGTCACTGGGAGTGGTTACATTGGGATTGAGGTCATTGGGAGTGAGGATAATGGGAGTGGGATCACGGTAAGTGAGGACACTGGGTTTGGGGTCACTGTGAGTGGAGTTACTGGGAAGGGGACACTGGGCGTTGGAACAGGGAGCAGATTTACTGTGAGTGGTGTCATTGGGATTCAAGTCACTGGGAGTGAAGTCACTTCCAGTGGGCTCTGTGGGAATGGGGTTGCTGAGATTGAGGTCACTGGAAGTAGTATCACTGGGGGTGGGGTCACTAGGAATTGGATCACTGGCAGTGGAGTCTCAGGGAGTGGGGTCACTGGGAATGAGGACCCTCAGAGTGGCATCACTGACAGTGAGGTCACTATGGATGGGGTCACTGGGAGTGATGACACTGGGAATGGTGTCACTGGGAATGAGGTCACTGGGAATGGGGTCACTGGCCCTTGGGTCACAGAATGTAATATCACTGGGACTGGGTAACTGGGAGTGGGGTCACTGGGAGTGGGGTCATAGGGAGATGGGTCACTGGGAGCAAGGCCAATGTGAGTGGATACACTTTGATTTATGTCACTGGGAGTGAGGTCACTGGGATTGAGGTTACTTGGAGTGACAACACTTGGATTGAGATGACAGTTCACTGGAGTTGAGGTCACCTGGAGTGAGTGGAGACACTGTCAGTGAGATCACAGGGAATGGGGTCGCTAGGAGTGGGGTCACTGAGAGTGGCATCATGGGAGTGGGGTCACTGAGAGTGGGGTCACTGAGAGTGGGCCCACAGGGAGTTGTGTCACTGAGAGTGGGATCACTGAGAGTGGGGTCACAGGGAGTGGGGTCACTGAGAGTGAGGTCACTGAGAATGGGGTCACTGAGAGTAAGGTCACTGAGAGTGGGGTCACTGAGAGTGGGGTCACTGAGAGTGAGGTAAAAGGGTGTGGCATCATTGGGAATGGGGTCACTGAGAGTGGGGTCACTGAGAATGGTGTTAATGCGAGTGGGGTCACAGGGAGTGAGGTCACTGGGAGTGGGGTCACTGAGAGTTGGGTCGCTGAGAGTGAGGTCACAGGGAGTGAGGTCACAGGGAGTGGGGTCACTGAGAGTGGGGTTACTGGCAGTGGGGTAACAGAGTGAGGTCACGGGGTTGTGTCACTGAGAGAGGGGTCACTGAGAGTGAGGTCACACTGAGTGGCGTCACTGGGAATGGGGTGACTGAGAGTGGGGTCACTGAGAGTGGGGTCACAGGGAGTGGGGTCACAGGGAGTGGGGTCACAGAGAGGGGGTCGCAGAGAGTGGGGTCACTGATAGTGGGGTCACAGGGAGTGGGGTCACAGAGAGTGGGGTCACAGGAGTTGTGTCACTGAGAGTGGGGTCACTGAGAGTGAGGTCACTAAAAGTAAGGTCATTGAGAGTGAGGTCACTGAGATTGGGGTCACAGGGAGTGGGGTCACTGAGAGTGGGGTCACTGAGAGTGAGGTCATAGGGAGTGGGGTCACTGGGAGTGGGATCACTGGGAGTGGGGTCACGGGAGTTGTGTAACTGAGAGAGGGGTCACTGAGAGTGAGGTCACAGGGAGTGGCGTCACTGGGAGTGGGGTGACGAGGAGTGGGGTCACTGAGAGTGGGGTCACAGGGAGTGGGGTCACAGGGAGTGAGGTCACAGAAGTTGTGTCACTGAGAGTGGGGTCACTGAGAGTGAGGTCACAGGAAGTGGCGTCACTGGGACTGGGGTCACTGTTAGTGGAGTCACTGAGAGTGGGGTCACTGAGAATGAGGTCACGGGAGTTGTGTCACTGAGAGTGGGGTCACTGAGAGTTAGGTCACTGAGAGGGGGGTCGCGGAGAGTGGGGTCACTGAGAGTGGGGTCACTGAGAGGGGTGTCGCTGAGAGTGGGGTCACTGAGAGTGTGGTCACAGGGAGTGGGGTCACTGGGAAGGGAGTCACTGAGAGGAGGGTCACTGAGAGTGGGGTTACAGGGAGTGGGTTCACAGTGAATGGGGTCACTGAGAGTGAGATCACTGACAGTGGGGTTACTGAGAGTGAGGTCACTGAGAGTGGGATTGCTGAGAGTGAGGTCACAGGGAGTGGGGTCACTGAGAGTGAAGTCACAGGGAATAGGGTCACTGAGAATGAGGTCACTAACAGTGGGGTCACTGAGAGTAGGGTCACTGAGAGTGGGGTCAGAGGGAGTGGGGTCACCGTAGTGCAGGTGAGAGGGAGTGGGATCACTGAGAATGGGGTCACTGGGAATGGGGTCACTGAGAGTGGTGTCACTGAGAGTGGGGTCACAGGGAGTGAGGTCACTAGGAATGGGGTCACTGGGAGCGAGGTCACTGAGAGTGGGGCTAGAGAGAGTGGGGTCAGTGAGAGTGAGGTCACTGACAGTGGGGTCACTGAGACTGAGGTCACTGAGAGTGGGGTCACTGTGAGTGAAGTCACTGAGAGTGGGGTCACTGGGAGTGAGGTCACTGAGATGGTGTCACTGAGAGTGGGGTCACAGGCAGTGGGGTCACTGAGAGTGAGGTCACAGGGAGTGGGGTCACTGGGAGTGGGGTCACTGAGAGTGGCGTCATGGTGAGTGGGGTCACTGAGAGTGGGGTCACAGGGAATGGGGTCACTGAGAGGGGTGTCGCTGAGTGTGGGGTCACCGAGAGTGGGGTCACAGTGCATGGGGTCACTGAGAGTTGGGTTGCTGAGAGTGAGGTCACGGGAGTGGGGTCACGGGGAGTGGGGTCACTGAGAGTGGTGTCACTGATAGTGGGGTCAGAGGGAGAGGGGTCACCGAGAGTGAGGTCACTGAGAGTGGGGTCACTGAGAGTGGGGTCACAGGAGTGATGTCACTGGGAGTCGGGTCACTGGGAGCGAGATCACTGAGAGTGGGGCCAGAGAGAGTGAGGTCACTCAGAGAGAGGTCACTGGGAGTGGGGTCACACAGAGTGGGGTCACTGAGAGTGGGGTCACTGACAGTGGGGTCACAGGGAGTGGGGTCAGTGGGAGAGGGGTCACTGAGAGTGGGGTCACTGTGAGTGGGGTCACTGACAGTGGGGTCACTGAGACTGAGGTCACTGAGAGTGAGGTCATTGTGAGTGAAGTCACTGAGAGTGGGGTCACTGGGAGTGAGGTCACAGGGAGTGGGGTCACTGGGAGTGGGGTCACTGGGAGTGGGGTCACAGGGAATGGGGTCACTGAGGGTAGGGTCACAGGGAGTGGGGCCAGAGAGAGTGAGGTCACTGAGAGTGAGGCCACTGGGAGTGGGGTCACTGAGAGTGGGGTCAGAGGGAGTGGGGTCACTGGGAGTGGGGTCATTGGGAATAGGGTCACTGTGAATGGGGTCACTGAGAGTGGGGTCACTGACAGTGGGGTCACTGAGACTGAGGTCACTGAGAGTGAGGTCATTGTGAGTGAAGTCACTGAGAGTGGGGTCACTGGGAGTGAGGTCACAGGGAGTGGTGTCACTGGGAGTGGTGTCACTGAGAATGGCGTCATGGAGAATGGGGTCACTGAGTGTGGCGTCACAGGGAGAGGGGTCACTGAGAGTGGGGTCAGAGGGATTGGGGTCATGGGAGTGGGGTCACAGGAATGATGTGACTGGGAGTGAGGTCACTGGGAGCGAGATCACTGAGAGTGGGGCCAGAGAGAGTGGGGTCACTGAGAGTGGGGTCACTGAGAGTGGAATCATGGGGAGGAGGGTCACTGAGTGGGGTCACAGCAAGTGGGGTCACTGAAAGTTGGGTTGCTGTGAGTGAGGTCACTGTGAGTGCAGTCACTGAGAGTGGGGTCATTGGGAGTGGGGTCACAGGGAATGGGGTCACTGAAAGTTGGGTCACTGAGAATGAGGTCACAGGGAGTGGGGTCACTGAGAGTGAGGTCACAGGGAGTGGGGTCACTGGGAGTGGAGTCACTGAGAGTGGAGTCACAGGGAGTGGGGTCAATGAGAGGGGTGTTGCTGAGATTGGGGTGACTGAGAGTGAGGTCACAGGGCGTGGGGTCACTGAGAATTGGGTCGCTGAGAGTGAGGTCACGGGTAGTGGGGAAACTGAGAGTGGGGTCACTGGGAGTGGGGTCACTGAGAGTGGGGCCAGAGAGAGTGGGGTCACTGAGAGTGCGGTCACTGTGAGTGAGGTCAGAAGGAGTGGGGTCACTGAGAGTGGGGTCAGCAGGAGTGGGGTCACTGAGAGTGAGGCCACTGAGAGTTGGGTCGCTGAGAGTGGGGATACAGGGAGTGGGTCACAGGGAGTGAGGTCACAGGAAGTGGCGTCATGGGAATGGGGTCACTGAGAGTGGGGTCACTCAGAGTGGGGTCACAGAGAGTGAGGTCACAGGGAATGGGGTCACTGGGAGTGGGGTCACTGAGAGTTGGGTCGCTGAGAGTGAGATCACAGGGAGTGTGGTCACTGAGAGTGAGGTCTCTGGGAGTGGGGTCACAGGGAGTGGGGTCACTGAGAGTTGGGTCGCGGAGAATGAGGTCACAGGGAGTGGTGTCACTGAGAGAGGGGTCACTGAGAGAGGGGCCACGGAGACTGGAGTCACTGACAGGGAGATCAATGAGAGTGAACTCACTGAGAATGGGGTCACTGGGAGTGGGGTCAGAGGGAGTGGGTTCACTGAGAGTGAGGTCACTGAGAGTGGGGTCACTGGGAGAGGGGTCACTGAGAGTGGGGTCATGGGGAGTGGGGTCACAGAGTGGGGTCATAGAGAGTGGGGTCACTGAGAGTTGGGTCACTGGGAGAGGGGTCACTGAGAGTGGGGCCAGAGAGAGTGAGGTTACTGAGAGTAGGGTCACTGAGAGTGGGGTCACTGAGAGTAGGGTCACTGAGAGTAGGGTCACTGAGAGTGGGGCCAGAGAGTGAGGTCACAGAGTGAGGTCACTGAGAGTGGGGTCACTGAGAGTGGGGTCACAGGGCATGGGGTCACTGAGGGAGTTGGGTCGCTGAGAGTGAGGTCACAGGGAGTGGAGTCATGGTAATGGGGTCACTGAGAGTTGGGTCGCTGAGAGGGAGGTCACAGGGAGTGGGGTCACTGAGAGTGAGGTCACAGGGAGTGGGGTCACTGAGTGTTGGGTCGCTGAGAGTGAGGTCACAGGGAGTGGGGTCACTGAGAGTGAGGTCACGGGAGTTGTGTCACTGAGAGAGGGGTCACTGAGAGTGAGGTCACAGGGAGTGGCGTCACTGGGAATGGGGGGACTGAGAGTGGGGTCCCTGAGAGTGGAGTCACAGGGAGTGGGGTCACTGGGAATGGAGTCACTGATAGGGGTGTCACTGAGAGTGGGGTCACAGGGAATGGAGTCACAGGAAATGGGGTCACTGAGAGTTGGGTCACTGAGAGTGGGGCCTCGGAGACTGGAGTCACTGAGAGTGAGGTCACGGGAGTTGTGTCACTGAGAGAGGGGTCACTGAGAGTGAGGTCACAGGGAGTGGCGTCACTGGGAATGGGGGGACTGAGAGTGGGGTCCCTGAGAGTGGAGTCACAGGGAGTGGGGTCACTGGGAATGGAGTCACTGATAGGGGTGTCACTGAGAGTGGGGTCACAGGGAGTGGAGTCACAGGAAATGGGGTCACTGAGAGAGGGGTCACTGAGAGTGGGGCCTCGGAGACTGGAGTCACTGAGAGTGAGATCAATGAGAGTGAGCTCACTGAGAATGGAGTCACTGGGAGTGGGGTCAGAGGGAGTGGGGTCATTGAGAGTGAGGTCACTGAGAGTGGGGTCACTGTGAGTGAGGTCACTGACAGTGGGGTCACTGACAGTGGGGTCGCAGAGAGTGAGGTCACGGGAATTCTGTCACTGAGAGTGAGGTCACTGAGAGTGGGATCACTGGGAGAGGGGTCACTGAGAGTGGGGCCAGAGAGTGAGGTCACTGGGAGCGAGGTCACTGAGAGTGGGGTCAGTGAGAGTGGAGTCACTGAGAGTGGGGCCAGAGAGAGTGAGGTCACAGAGTGAGGTCACTGGGAGTGGGGTCACTGGGAATGGGGTCACAGGGAGTGGTGTCACTGAGAGTGAGATCCCAGGGAGTGGGGTCACTGAGAGTTGGGTCGCGGAGAATAAGGTCACAGGGAGTGGGGTCACTGGGAGTGAGGTCACTGAGAATGGCGTCATGGTGAATGGGGTCACTGAGAGTGGTGTCACTGAGAGTTGGGTCACTGAGAGTGGGGTCACTGGGAGCGAGGTCACTGAGAGTGGGGTCAGAGAGAGTGGGGTCAGTGAGAGTGGGATCACTGAGAGTGGGGTCACTGAGAATGAGGTCACAGGGAGTGGGGTCACTGAGAGAGGGGTCAGAGGGAGTGGGGTCACAGGAATGATGTCACTGGGAGTGGGGTCCCTGGGAGTGAGGTCACTGAGAGTGGGGTCAGAGAGAGTGGGGTCACTGCCATTGAGGTCACTGTGAGTGAGGTCACTGAGAGTGAAGCCACTGAGAATGGGGTTGCTGAGAGTGATGTCACAGGAAGTGGGGTCACTGAGAGTGAGGTCACTGGGAGTGGGTTCACTGAGAGTTGATTCACTGAGAGTAGGTCACAGAGAGTGGTGTCACTGAGAGTGGAGTCACTGAGAGTGGGATCACTGAGAGTGGGGTCACAGGAGTGATGTCACTGAGAGTGGGGTCACAGGGAGTGGGGTGACTGAGAGTGGGGTCACTGAGAGTGAGGTCACTGGGAGTGGGGTCACTGAGAGAGGGGTCAGAGGGAGTGGGGTCACTGGGAGAGGGGTCACTGAGAGTAGGGTCACAGGGAGTGGGGTCACTGAGAGTTGGGTCGCGGAGAATGAGGTCACAGGGAGTGGTGTCACTGGGAGTGGGGTCACAGAGAGTGGGGTCACTGTGAGTGAGGTCACTGACAGTGGGGTCACTGAGAGTGAGGTCACGGGAATTCTGTCACTGAGAGTGAGGTCACTGAGAGTGGGGTCAGAGAGAGTGGGGTCAGTGAGAGTGGGGTCACTGAGAGTGGGGTCACTGAGAATGGCGTTATGGTGAAGGGGTCACTGAGAGGGGTATCACTGAGAGTGGGGTCACTGAGAGTGGGGTCACAGGAATGATGTCACTGGGAGTGGGGTCACAGGGAGTGAGGTCACTGAGAATGGGGTCAGAGAGAGTGGAGTCACTGCCATTGATGTCACTGTGAGTGAGGTCACTGGGATTAGGTCACAGAGAGTGGTGTCACTGAGAGTGGAGTCACTGAGAGTGGGATCACTGAGAGTGGGGTCACAGGGAGTGGGGTCACTGAGAGTTGGGTTGCGGAGAATGAGGTCACAGGGAGTGGTGTCACTGGGGGTGGGATCACAGAGAGTGGGGTCACTGAGAGTGGGGTCACTGGGAGTGAGGTCACTGAGAATGGCGTCATGGTGAATGGGGTCACTGAGAGTCGTGTCACTGAGAGTGGGGTCACTGAGAGTGGGGTCAGTGAGAATGGCGTCATGGTGAATGGGGTCACTGAGAGTCGTGTCACTGAGAGTGGGGTCAGAAGGAGTGGGGTCACTGGGAGTTGGCTCGATGAGAGTGAGGTCCCAGGGAGTTGTGTCACTGAGAGAGGGGTCACTGAGAGTGAGGTCACAGGGAGTGGGGTCAGAGGGAGTGGGGTCACTGAGAGAGGGGTCACTGAGAGTGGGACCACGGAGACTGGAGTCACTGACAGTGAGATCAATGAGAGTGAACTCACTGAGAATGGGGTCACTGAGAGTGGGGTCACTGAGAGTGGGGTCACTGAGAGTGGGGTCACAGGGAGAGGGGTCACTGAGAGTAGGGTCACAGGGAGAGGGATCACTGAGATAGGGGTCACAGAGAGTGGGGTCACTGAGATAGGGGTCACTGAGAGTGGGGTCACTGAGAGTTGGGTCGCGGAGAATGAGGACACAGGGAGTGGTGTCACTGGGAGTGGGGTCACAGAGAGTGGCGTCATGGGGAATGGGGTCACTGAGAGCGGGGTCACTGAGAGTGGGATCACTGAGAGTGGGGTCACAGGGAGTGGGGTCAGTGGGAGTGGTATCACTGAGAGTGACGTCATGGGGAGTGGGGTCACAGAGTGGGGTCACAGCAAGTGGGGTCACTGAGAGTGAAGTCACAGGGAGTAGGGTCACTGAGAGTTGGGTCACTGGGAGCGAGGTCACTGAGAGTGGGGTCAGTGAGAGTGGAGTCACTGAGAGTGGGGCCAGAGAGAGTGAGGTCACAGAGTGAGGTCACTGGGAGTGGGGTCACTGGGAATGGGGTCACAGGGAGTGGTGTCACTGAGAGTGAGATCCCAGGGAGTGGGGTCACTGAGAGTTGGGTCGCGGAGAATAAGGTCACAGGGAGTGGGGTCACTGGGAGTGAGGTCACTGAGAATGGCGTCATGGTGAATGGGGTCACTGAGAGTGGTGTCACTGAGAGTTGGGTCACTGAGAGTGGGGTCACTGGGAGCGAGGTCACTGAGAGTGGGGTCAGAGAGAGTGGGGTCAGTGAGAGTGGGATCACTGAGAGTGGGGTCACTGAGAATGAGGTCACAGGGAGTGGGGTCACTGAGAGAGGGGTCAGAGGGAGTGGGGTCACAGGAATGATGTCACTGGGAGTGGGGTCCCTGGGAGTGAGGTCACTGAGAGTGGGGTCAGAGAGAGTGGGGTCACTGCCATTGAGGTCACTGTGAGTGAGGTCACTGAGAGTGAAGCCACTGAGAATGGGGTTGCTGAGAGTGATGTCACAGGAAGTGGGGTCACTGAGAGTGAGGTCACTGGGAGTGGGTTCACTGAGAGTTGATTCACTGAGAGTAGGTCACAGAGAGTGGTGTCACTGAGAGTGGAGTCACTGAGAGTGGGATCACTGAGAGTGGGGTCACAGGAGTGATGTCACTGAGAGTGGGGTCACAGGGAGTGGGGTGACTGAGAGTGGGGTCACTGAGAGTGAGGTCACTGGGAGTGGGGTCACTGAGAGAGGGGTCAGAGGGAGTGGGGTCACTGGGAGAGGGGTCACTGAGAGTAGGGTCACAGGGAGTGGGGTCACTGAGAGTTGGGTCGCGGAGAATGAGGTCACAGGGAGTGGTGTCACTGGGAGTGGGGTCACAGAGAGTGGGGTCACTGTGAGTGAGGTCACTGACAGTGGGGTCACTGAGAGTGAGGTCACGGGAATTCTGTCACTGAGAGTGAGGTCACTGAGAGTGGGGTCAGAGAGAGTGGGGTCAGTGAGAGTGGGGTCACTGAGAGTGGGGTCACTGAGAATGGCGTTATGGTGAAGGGGTCACTGAGAGGGGTATCACTGAGAGTGGGGTCACTGAGAGTGGGGTCACAGGAATGATGTCACTGGGAGTGGGGTCACAGGGAGTGAGGTCACTGAGAATGGGGTCAGAGAGAGTGGAGTCACTGCCATTGATGTCACTGTGAGTGAGGTCACTGGGATTAGGTCACAGAGAGTGGTGTCACTGAGAGTGGAGTCACTGAGAGTGGGATCACTGAGAGTGGGGTCACAGGGAGTGGGGTCACTGAGAGTTGGGTTGCGGAGAATGAGGTCACAGGGAGTGGTGTCACTGGGGGTGGGATCACAGAGAGTGGGGTCACTGAGAGTGGGGTCACTGGGAGTGAGGTCACTGAGAATGGCGTCATGGTGAATGGGGTCACTGAGAGTCGTGTCACTGAGAGTGGGGTCACTGAGAGTGGGGTCAGTGAGAATGGCGTCATGGTGAATGGGGTCACTGAGAGTCGTGTCACTGAGAGTGGGGTCAGAAGGAGTGGGGTCACTGGGAGTTGGCTCGATGAGAGTGAGGTCCCAGGGAGTTGTGTCACTGAGAGAGGGGTCACTGAGAGTGAGGTCACAGGGAGTGGGGTCAGAGGGAGTGGGGTCACTGAGAGAGGGGTCACTGAGAGTGGGACCACGGAGACTGGAGTCACTGACAGTGAGATCAATGAGAGTGAACTCACTGAGAATGGGGTCACTGAGAGTGGGGTCACTGAGAGTGGGGTCACTGAGAGTGGGGTCACAGGGAGAGGGGTCACTGAGAGTAGGGTCACAGGGAGAGGGATCACTGAGATAGGGGTCACAGAGAGTGGGGTCACTGAGATAGGGGTCACTGAGAGTGGGGTCACTGAGAGTTGGGTCGCGGAGAATGAGGACACAGGGAGTGGTGTCACTGGGAGTGGGGTCACAGAGAGTGGCGTCATGGGGAATGGGGTCACTGAGAGCGGGGTCACTGAGAGTGGGATCACTGAGAGTGGGGTCACAGGGAGTGGGGTCAGTGGGAGTGGTATCACTGAGAGTGACGTCATGGGGAGTGGGGTCACAGAGTGGGGTCACAGCAAGTGGGGTCACTGAGAGTGAAGTCACAGGGAGTAGGGTCACTGAGAGTTGGGTCACTGGGAGAGTGGTCACTGAGAGTGGGGCCAGAGAGAGTGAGGTCACTGAGAGTAGGGTCACTGAGAGTGGGGCCAGAGAGAATGAGGTCACAGGGTGAGGTCACTGGGAATGGGGTTACAGGGAGTGGTGTCACTGAGAGTTGGGTCGCAGAGAGTGAGGTCACAGGGAGTGGGGTCACTGGGAGTGAGGTCACTGAGAATGGCGTCATGGTGAATGGGGTCACTGAGAGTGGGGTCACTGAGAGTGGGGTCACTGGGAGCGAGGTCACTGAGAGTGGGGTCAGAGAGAGTGGGGTCAGTGAGAGTGGGGTCACTGAGAGTGGGGTCACTGAGAATGGCGTCATGGTGAAGGGGTCACTGAGAGGGGTATCACTGAGAGTGGGGTCCCTGAGAGTGGGGTCACAGGAATGATGTCACTGGGAGTGGGGTCACAGGGAGTGAGGTCACAGGGAGTGGGGTCACTGGGAGTGAGGTCACTGAGAATGGCGTCATGGTGAATGGGGTCACTGAGAGTGGGGTCACTGAGAGTGGGGTCACTGGGAGCGAGGTCACTGAGAGTGGGGTCAGAGAGAGTGGGGTCAGTGAGAGTGGGGTCACTGAGAGTGGGGTCACTGAGAGTGGGGTCACTGAGAATGGCGTCATGGTGAAGGGGTCACTGGGAGGGGTATCACTGAGAGTGGGGTCCCTGAGAGTGGGGTCACAGGAATGATGTCACTGGGAGTGGGGTCACAGGGAGTGAGGTCACTGAGAATGGGGTCAGAGAGAGTGGAGTCACTGCCATTGATGTCACTGTGAGTGAGGTCACTGGGATTAGGTCACAGAGAGTGGTGTCACTGAGAGTGGGGTCACAGGAGTGATGTCACTGAGAGTAGGGTCACAGGGAGTGGGGTCACTGAGAGTGGGGTCACTGAGAGTAGGGTCACAGGGAGTGGGGTCACTGAGAGTTGGGTCGCGGAGAATGAGGTCACAGGGAGTGGTGTCACTGGGGGTGGGGTCACAGAGAGTGGGGTCACTGAGAGTGGAGTCACTCAGAGTGGAGTTACTGAGAGTGAGGTCACTGGGAGTGGGGTCACTGGGAATGGGGTCACAGGGAGTGGTGTCACTGAGAGTTGGGTCGCGGAGAATAAGGTCACAGGGAGTGGGGTCACTGGGAGTGAGGTCACTGAGAATGGCGTCATGGTGAATGGGGTCACTGAGAGTCGTGTCACTGAGAGTGGGGTCACTGAGAGTGGGGTCAGTGAGAATGGCGTCATGGTGAATGGGGTCACTGAGAGTTGTGTCACTGAGAGTGGGGTCAGAAGGAGTGGGGTCACTGGGAGTTGGCTCGATGAGAGTGAGGTCACAGGGAGTGGAGTCATGGTAATGGGGTCACTGAGTGTTGGGTCGCTGAGAGGGAGGTCACAGGGAGTGGGGTCACTGAGAGTGAGGTCCCAGGGAGTTGTGTCACTGAGAGAGGGGTCACTGAGAGTGAGGTCACAGGGAGTGGGGTCAGAGGGAGTGGGGTCACTGAGAGAGGGGTCACTGAGAGTGGGACCACGGAGACTGGAGTCACTGACAGTGAGATCAATGAGAGTGAACTCACTGAGAATGGGGTCACTGAGAGTGGGGTCACTGGGAGCGAGGTCACTGAGAGTGGGGTCAGAGAGAGTGGGGTCAGTGAGAGTGGGGTCACTGAGAGTGGGGTCACTGAGAGTGGGGTCACTGAGAATGGCGTCATGGTGAAGGGGTCACTGGGAGGGGTATCACTGAGAGTGGGGTCCCTGAGAGTGGGGTCACAGGAATGATGTCACTGGGAGTGGGGTCACAGGGAGTGAGGTCACTGAGAATGGGGTCAGAGAGAGTGGAGTCACTGCCATTGATGTCACTGTGAGTGAGGTCACTGGGATTAGGTCACAGAGAGTGGTGTCACTGAGAGTGGGGTCACAGGAGTGATGTCACTGAGAGTAGGGTCACAGGGAGTGGGGTCACTGAGAGTGGGGTCACTGAGAGTAGGGTCACAGGGAGTGGGGTCACTGAGAGTTGGGTCGCGGAGAATGAGGTCACAGGGAGTGGTGTCACTGGGGGTGGGGTCACAGAGAGTGGGGTCACTGAGAGTGGAGTCACTCAGAGTGGAGTTACTGAGAGTGAGGTCACTGGGAGTGGGGTCACTGGGAATGGGGTCACAGGGAGTGGTGTCACTGAGAGTTGGGTCGCGGAGAATAAGGTCACAGGGAGTGGGGTCACTGGGAGTGAGGTCACTGAGAATGGCGTCATGGTGAATGGGGTCACTGAGAGTCGTGTCACTGAGAGTGGGGTCACTGAGAGTGGGGTCAGTGAGAATGGCGTCATGGTGAATGGGGTCACTGAGAGTTGTGTCACTGAGAGTGGGGTCAGAAGGAGTGGGGTCACTGGGAGTTGGCTCGATGAGAGTGAGGTCACAGGGAGTGGAGTCATGGTAATGGGGTCACTGAGTGTTGGGTCGCTGAGAGGGAGGTCACAGGGAGTGGGGTCACTGAGAGTGAGGTCCCAGGGAGTTGTGTCACTGAGAGAGGGGTCACTGAGAGTGAGGTCACAGGGAGTGGGGTCAGAGGGAGTGGGGTCACTGAGAGAGGGGTCACTGAGAGTGGGACCACGGAGACTGGAGTCACTGACAGTGAGATCAATGAGAGTGAACTCACTGAGAATGGGGTCACTGAGAGTGGGGTCACTGAGAGTGGGGTCACAGGGAGAGGGGTCACTGAGAGTAGGGTCACAGGAAGAGGGATCACTGAGATAGGGGTCACAGAGAGTGGGGTCACTGAGATAGGGGTCACTGAGAGTGGGGTCACTGAGAGTTGGGTCGCGGAGAATGAGGACACAGGGAGTGGTGTCACTGGGAGTGGGGTCACAGAGAGTGGCGTCATGGGGAATGGGGTCACTGAGAGCGGGGTCACTGAGAGTGGGATCACTGAGAGTGGGGTCACAGGGAGCGGGGTCAGTGGGAGTGGTATCACTGAGAGAGACGTCATGGGGAGTGGGGTCACAGAGTGGGGTCACAGCAAGTGGGGTCACTGAGAGTGAAGTCACAGGGAGTGGGGTCACTGAGAGTTGGGTCACTGGGAGAGTGGTCACTGAGAGTGGGGCCAGAGAGAGTGAGGTCACTGAGAGTAGGGTCACTGAGAGTGGGGTCACTGAGAGTCGGGTCACTGAGAGTAGGGTCACTGAGAGTGGGTCAGAGAGAATGAGGTCACAGGGTGAGGTCACTGGGAATGGGGTTACAGGGAGTGGTGTCACTGAGAGTTGGGTCGCAGAGAGTGAGGTCACAGGGAGTGGGGTCACTGGGAGTGAGGTCACTGAGAATGGCGTCATGGTGAATGGGGTCACTGAGAGTGGTGTCACTGAGTGTGGGGTCACTGGGAGCGAGGTCACTGAGAGTGGGGTCAGAGAGAGTGGGGTCAGTGAGAGTGGGGTCACTGAGAATGGCGTTATGGTGAAGGGGTCACTGAGAGGGGTATCACTGAGAGTGGGGTCACTGAGAGTGGGGTCACAGGAATGATGTCACTGGGAGTGGGGTCACAGGGAGTGAGGTCACTGAGAATGGGGTCAGAGAGAGTGGAGTCACTGCCATTGAGGTCACTGTGAGTGAGGTCACTGGGAGTGAGGTCACTGCGAGTGGGGTTGCTGAGAGTGATGTCACAGGGAGTGGTGTCACTGAGAGTTGGGTCGCGGAGAATGAGGTCACAGGGAGTGGTGTCACTGGGGGTGGGGTCACAGAGAGTGGGGTCACTAAGAGTGGAGTCACTCAGAGTGGAGTTACTGAGAGTGAGGTCACAGGGAGTGGGGTCACTGGGAGTGGTGTCACTGAGAATGGCGTCATGGAGAATGGCGTCATGTAGAATGGGGTCACTGAGAGTGGCGTCACAGGGAGAGGGGTCACTGAGAGTGGGGTCAGAGGGATTGGGGTCACTGGGAGTGGGGTCACAGGAATGATGTGACTGGGAGTGAGGTCACTGGGAGCGAGGTCACTGAGAGTGGGGCCAGAGAGAGTGGAATCATGGGGAGTAGGGTCACAGAGTGGGGTCACAGCAAGTGGGGTCACTGAGAGTTGGGTTGCTGTGAGTGAGGTCACTTTGAGTGCGGTCACTGAGAGTGGGGTCATTGGGAGTGGGGTCACAGGGGATGGGGGTCACTGAAAGTTGGGTCGCTGAGAGTGAGGTCACAGGGAGTGGGGTCACTGAGAGTGAGGTCACAGGGAGTGGGGTCACTGGGAGTAGAGTCATTGAGAGTGGAGTCACAGGGAGTGGGGTCAATGAGAGGGGTGTTGCTGAGATTGGGGTGACTGAGAGTGAGGTCACAGGGTGTGGGGTCACTGAGACTTGGGTCGCTGAGAGTGAGGTCACGGGGAGTGGGGTCACTGGGCGTGGGGTCACTGAGAGTGGGATCACTGAGAGTGGGGTCACTGAGAGTGAGATAACAGGGAGTTGGGTCACTGGGAGTGGGGTCACTGAGAGTGGGGCCAGACAGAGCGGGGTCACTGAGAGTGCGGTCACTGTGAGTGAGGTCAGAAGGAGTGTGGTCACTGAGAGTGGGGTCAGCAGGAGTGGGGTCACTGGGAGTGAGGCCACTGAGAGTTGGGTCGCTGAGAGTGGGGATACAGGGAGTGGGTCACAGGGAGTGAGGTCACGGGAAGTGGCGTCATGGGAATGGGGTCACTGAGAGTGGGGTCACTGAGAGTTGGGTCGCTGAGAGTGAGGTCACAGGGAGTGTGGTCACTGAGAGTGAGGTCTCTGGGAGTGGGGTCACAGGGAGTGGGGTCACTGAGAGTGGGGTCACAGGGAGTGGGGTCACTGAGATTTGGGTCGCTGAGAGTGAGATCACAGGGAGTGTGGTCACTGAGAGTGAGGTCTCTGGGAGTGGGGTCACAGGGAGTGGGGTCACTGAGAATAGGGTCACAGGGAGTGAGGTCACTGAGAGTTGGGTCGCGGAGAATGAGGTCACAGGGAGTGTGTCACTGAGAGTGGGGTCACTGAGAGTGGCGTCATGGTGAATGGGGTCACTGACATTGGTGTCACTGAGAGTGGGCTCATTGAGAGTGGGGTCACAGGGCGTGGGGTCACTGAGAGTTGGGTTGCTGTGAGTGAGGTCACTGCGAGTGGGGTCACAGCGAGTGGGGTCACTGACAGTGGGGTCACTGGGAGTGGGGTCACTGACAGTGGGGTCACTGAGAGTGGGGTCAGAAGGAGTGGGGTCACTGGGAGTTGGGTCGCTGAGAGTGAGGTCACAGGGAGTGGAGTCATGGTAATGGGGTCACTGAGAGTTGGGTCGCTGAGAGGGAGGTCACAGGGAGTGGGGTCACTGAGAATGGGGTCACAGAGAGTGGGGTCACTGGGAGTGGGGTCACTGAGATAGGGGTCACTGAGAGGGGGGTCAGTGGGAGTGGTGTCACTGAGAGTGGAGTCATGGGGAGTGGGGTCACAGAGTGGGGTCACAGGGAGTGGGCTCACTGGGAGAGGGGTCACTGAGAGTGGGGCCAGAGAGAGTGAGGTTACTGAGAGTAGGGTCACTGAGAGTGGGGTCACTGAGAGTAGGGTCACTGAGAGTGGGGCCAGAGAGAGTGAGGTCACAGAGTGAGGTCACTGGGAGTGGGGTCACTGGGAATGGGGTCACAGGGAGTGGTGTCACTGAGAGTGGGGTCACTGAGAATGGCGTCATGGTGAATGGGGTCACTAAGATTGGTGTCACTGAGAGTGGGGTCACTGAGAGTGGCGTCATGGGGAATGGGGTCACTGAGAGTGGGGTCACTGAGAGTGGGGTCACAGGGCGTGGGGTCACTGAGAGCTGGGTTGCTGTGAGTGAGGTCACTGCGAGTGGGGTCACAGCGAGTGGGGTCACTGACAGTGGGGTCACTGGGAGTGGGGTCACTGACAGTGGGGTCACTGGGAGTGGGGTCACTGACAGTGGGGTCACTGAGAGTGGGGTCAGAAGGAGTGGGGTCACGGAGTTGGGTCGCTGAGAGTGAGATCACAGGGAGTGGAGTCATGGTAATGGGGTCACTGAGAGTTGGGTCGCTGAGAGGGAGGTCACAGGGAGTGGGGTCACTGAGAGTGAGGTCACAGGGAGTGGGGTCACTGAGTGTTGGGTCGCTGAGAGTGAGGTCACAGGGAGTGGGGTCACTGAGAGTGATGTCACGGGAGTTGTGTCACTGAGAGATGGGTCACTGAGAGTGAGGTCACAGGGAATGGCGTCACTGGGAATGGGGTGACTGAGAGTGGGGTCTCTGAGAGTGGGGTCACAGGGAGTGGGGTCACTGGGAAAGGAGTCACTGATAGGGGTGTCACTGAGAGTGGGGTCGCAGGGAGTGGAGTCACAGGAAATGGGGTCACTGAGAGAGGGGTCACTGAGAGTGGGGCCACGGAGACTGGAGTCACTGAGAGTGAGCTCACTGAGAGTGGGGTCACTGAGAGTGGGGTCAGAGGGAGTGGGGTCACTGAGAGTGAGGTCACTGAGAGTGGGGTCACTGTGAGTGAGGTCACTGACAGTGGGGTCACTGAGAATGAGGTCACGGGAATTCTGTCACTGAGAGTGGGGTCACTGAGAGTGAGGTCACTGAGATGGGGTCACAGGGAGTGGGGTCACTGAGAGTAGGGTCACAGGGATGGTGTCACTGGGAGTGGGGTCACGGAGAGTGGGGTCACTGAGAGTGGGGTCACTGAGAGAGGGGTCACTTAGAGTGGGGTCAGAGAGAGTGAGGTCACTGGGAGCGAGGTCACTGAGAGTGGGGTCACTGAGAGTGGGGTCACTGAGCGTAGGGTCACTGTGAGTAGGGTCACTGAGAGTGGGGCCAGAGAGAGTGAGGTCCCAGAGTGAGGTCACTGGGAGTGGGGTCACTGGGAATGGGGTCACAGGGAGTGGTGTCACTGAGAGTTGGGTCGCGGAGAATAAGGTCACAGGGAGTGGGGTCACTGGGAGTGAGGTCACTGAGAATGGCGTCATGGTGAATGGGGTCACTGAGAGTGGGGTCACTGAGAGAGGGGTCACTGAGAGAGGGGTCACTTAGAGTGGGGCCAGAGAGAGTGAGGTCACTGGGAGCGAGGTCACTGAGAGTGGGGTCACTGAGAGTGGGGTCACTGAGCGTAGGGTCACTGTGAGTAGGGTCACTGAGAGTGGGGCCAGAGAGAGTGAGGTCCCAGAGTGAGGTCACTGGGAGTGGGGTCACTGGGAATGGGGTCACAGGGAGTGGTGTCACTGAGAGTTGGGTCACGGAGAATAAGGTCACAGGGAGTGGGGTCACTGGGAGTGAGGTCACTGAGAATGGCGTCATGGTGAATGGGGTCACTGAGAGTGGTGTCACTGAGAGTGGGGTCACTGAGAGTGGGGTCACTGAGAGTGGGGTCAGAGAGAGTGGGGTCAGTGAGAGTGGGGTCACTGAGAGTGGGGTCACTGAGAATGGCGTCATGGTGAATGGGGTCAGTGAGAGTGGGGTCAGTGAGAGTGGGGTCCCTGAGAGTGGGGTCACTGAGAATGGCGTCATGGTGAATGGGGTCACTGACAGTGGGGTCACTGAGAGGGAGGTCAGAAGGAGTGGGGTCACTGGGAGTTGGCTCGATGAGAGTGAGGTCACAGGGAGTGGAGTCATGGTAATGGGGTCACTGAGTGTTGGGTTGCTGAGAGGGAGGTCACAGGGAGTGGGGTCACTGAGAGTGAGGTCCCAGGGAGTGGGGTCACTGAGAGTTGGGTCGCTGAGAGTGAGGTCACAGGGAGTGGGGTCACTGAGAGTGAGGTCCCAGGGAGTGGGGTCACTGAGAGTGAGGTCACAGGGAGTGGGGTCACTGAGAGTGAGGTCACGGGAGTTGTGTCACTGAGAGAGGGGTCACTGAGAGGGAGGTCACATGGAGTGGCGTCACTGGGAATGGGGTGACTGAGAGTGGGGTCTCTGAGAGTGGGGTCACAGGGAGTGGGGTCACTAGGAATGGAGTCACTGATAGGGGTCTCACTGAGAGTGGGGTCACTGGGAGTGGGGTCAGAGGGAGTGGGGCCACGGAGACTGGAGTCACTGACAGTGAGATCAATGAGAGTGAGCTCACTGAGAGTGGGGTCACAGGGAGAGGTGTCACTGAGAGTAGGGTCACAGGGAGAGGGATCACTGAGATAGGGTCACAGGGAGTGGGGTCACTGAGAGTGGGGTCACAGAGAGTGGGGTCACTGGGAGAGGGGTCACTGAGATAGGGGTCACTGAGAGTTGGGTCGCGGAGAATAAGGACACAGGGAGTGGTATCACTGGGAGTGGGGTCACAGAGAGTGGCGTCATGGGGAATGGGGTCACTGAGAGTGGGGTCACTGGGAGTGGGGTCACTGAGAGTGGGATCACTGAGAGTGGGGTCACTGAGAGTGAGATAACAGGGAGTTGGGTCACTGGGAGTGGGGTCACTGAGAGTGGGGCCAGACAGAGCGGGGTCACTGAGAGTGCGGTCACTGTGAGTGAGGTCAGAAGGAGTGTGGTCACTGAGAGTGGGGTCAGCAGGAGTGGGGTCACTGGGAGTGAGGCCACTGAGAGTTGGGTCGCTGAGAGTGGGGATACAGGGAGTGGGTCACAGGGAGTGAGGTCACGGGAAGTGGCGTCATGGGAATGGGGTCACTGAGAGTGGGGTCACTGAGAGTTGGGTCGCTGAGAGTGAGGTCACAGGGAGTGTGGTCACTGAGAGTGAGGTCTCTGGGAGTGGGGTCACAGGGAGTGGGGTCACTGAGAGTGGGGTCACAGGGAGTGGGGTCACTGAGATTTGGGTCGCTGAGAGTGAGATCACAGGGAGTGTGGTCACTGAGAGTGAGGTCTCTGGGAGTGGGGTCACAGGGAGTGGGGTCACTGAGAATAGGGTCACAGGGAGTGAGGTCACTGAGAGTTGGGTCGCGGAGAATGAGGTCACAGGGAGTGTGTCACTGAGAGTGGGGTCACTGAGAGTGGCGTCATGGTGAATGGGGTCACTGACATTGGTGTCACTGAGAGTGGGCTCATTGAGAGTGGGGTCACAGGGCGTGGGGTCACTGAGAGTTGGGTTGCTGTGAGTGAGGTCACTGCGAGTGGGGTCACAGCGAGTGGGGTCACTGACAGTGGGGTCACTGGGAGTGGGGTCACTGACAGTGGGGTCACTGAGAGTGGGGTCAGAAGGAGTGGGGTCACTGGGAGTTGGGTCGCTGAGAGTGAGGTCACAGGGAGTGGAGTCATGGTAATGGGGTCACTGAGAGTTGGGTCGCTGAGAGGGAGGTCACAGGGAGTGGGGTCACTGAGAATGGGGTCACAGAGAGTGGGGTCACTGGGAGTGGGGTCACTGAGATAGGGGTCACTGAGAGGGGGGTCAGTGGGAGTGGTGTCACTGAGAGTGGAGTCATGGGGAGTGGGGTCACAGAGTGGGGTCACAGGGAGTGGGCTCACTGGGAGAGGGGTCACTGAGAGTGGGGCCAGAGAGAGTGAGGTTACTGAGAGTAGGGTCACTGAGAGTGGGGTCACTGAGAGTAGGGTCACTGAGAGTGGGGCCAGAGAGAGTGAGGTCACAGAGTGAGGTCACTGGGAGTGGGGTCACTGGGAATGGGGTCACAGGGAGTGGTGTCACTGAGAGTGGGGTCACTGAGAATGGCGTCATGGTGAATGGGGTCACTAAGATTGGTGTCACTGAGAGTGGGGTCACTGAGAGTGGCGTCATGGGAATGGGGTCACTGAGAGTGGGGTCACTGAGAGTGGGGTCACAGGGCGTGGGGTCACTGAGAGCTGGGTTGCTGTGAGTGAGGTCACTGCGAGTGGGGTCACAGCGAGTGGGGTCACTGGGAGTGGGGTCACTGACAGTGGGGTCACTGAGAGTGGGGTCAGAAGGAGTGGGGTCACGGAGTTGGGTCGCTGAGAGTGAGATCACAGGGAGTGGAGTCATGGTAATGGGGTCACTGAGAGTTGGGTCGCTGAGAGGGAGGTCACAGGGAGTGGGGTCACTGAGAGTGAGGTCACAGGGAGTGGGGTCACTGAGTGTTGGGTCGCTGAGAGTGAGGTCACAGGGAGTGGGGTCACTGAGAGTGATGTCACGGGAGTTGTGTCACTGAGAGATGGGTCACTGAGAGTGAGGTCACAGGGAATGGCGTCACTGGGAATGGGGTGACTGAGAGTGGGGTCTCTGAGAGTGGGGTCACAGGGAGTGGGGTCACTGGGAATGGAGTCACTGATAGGGGTGTCACTGAGAGTGGGGTCGCAGGGAGTGGAGTCACAGGAAATGGGGTCACTGAGAGAGGGGTCACTGAGAGTGGGGCCACGGAGACTGGAGTCACTGAGAGTGAGCTCACTGAGAGTGAGGTCACTGAGAGTGGGGTCAGAGGGAGTGGGGTCACTGAGAGTGAGGTCACTGAGAGTGGGGTCACTGTGAGTGAGGTCACTGACAGTGGGGTCACTGAGAATGAGGTCACGGGAATTCTGTCACTGAGAGTGGGGTCACTGAGAGTGAGGTCACTGAGATGGGGTCACAGGGAGTGGGGTCACTGAGAGTAGGGTCACAGGGATGGTGTCACTGGGAGTGGGGTCACGGAGAGTGGGGTCACTGAGAGTGGGGTCACTGAGAGAGGGGTCACTTAGAGTGGGGTCAGAGAGAGTGAGGTCACTGGGAGCGAGGTCACTGAGAGTGGGGTCACTGAGAGTGGGGTCACTGAGCGTAGGGTCACTGTGAGTAGGGTCACTGAGAGTGGGGCCAGAGAGAGTGAGGTCCCAGAGTGAGGTCACTGGGAGTGGGGTCACTGGGAATGGGGTCACAGGGAGTGGTGTCACTGAGAGTTGGGTCACGGAGAATAAGGTCACAGGGAGTGGGGTCACTGGGAGTGAGGTCACTGAGAATGGCGTCATGGTGAATGGGGTCACTGAGAGTGGGGTCACTGAGAGAGGGGTCACTGAGAGAGGGGTCACTTAGAGTGGGGCCAGAGAGAGTGAGGTCACTGGGAGCGAGGTCACTGAGAGTGGGGTCACTGAGAGTGGGGTCACTGAGCGTAGGGTCACTGTGAGTAGGGTCACTGAGAGTGGGGCCAGAGAGAGTGAGGTCCCAGAGTGAGGTCACTGGGAGTGGGGTCACTGGGAATGGGGTCACAGGGAGTGGTGTCACTGAGAGTTGGGTCACGGAGAATAAGGTCACAGGGAGTGGGGTCACTGGGAGTGAGGTCACTGAGAATGGCGTCATGGTGAATGGGGTCACTGAGAGTGGTGTCACTGAGAGTGGGGTCACTGAGAGTGGGGTCACTGAGAGTGGGGTCAGAGAGAGTGGGGTCAGTGAGAGTGGGGTCACTGAGAGTGGGGTCACTGAGAATGGCGTCATGGTGAATGGGGTCAGTGAGAGTGGGGTCAGTGAGAGTGGGGTCCCTGAGAGTGGGGTCACTGAGAATGGCGTCATGGTGAATGGGGTCACTGACAGTGGGGTCACTGAGAGGGAGGTCAGAAGGAGTGGGGTCACTGGGAGTTGGCTCGATGAGAGTGAGGTCACAGGGAGTGGAGTCATGGTAATGGGGTCACTGAGTGTTGGGTCGCTGAGAGGGAGGTCACTGGGAGTGGGGTCACTGAGAGTGAGGTCCCAGGGAGTGGGGTCACTGAGAGTTGGGTCGCTGAGAGTGAGGTCACAGGGAGTGGGGTCACTGAGAGTGAGGTCCCAGGGAGTGGGGTCACTGAGAGTGAGGTCACAGGGAGTGGGGTCACTGAGAGTGAGGTCACGGGAGTTGTGTCACTGAGAGAGGGGTCACTGAGAGGGAGGTCACATGGAGTGGCGTCACTGGGAATGGGGTGACTGAGAGTGGGGTCTCTGAGAGTGGGGTCACAGGGAGTGGGGTCACTAGGAATGGAGTCACTGATAGGGGTCTCACTGAGAGTGGGGTCACTGGGAGTGGGGTCAGAGGGAGTGGGGCCACGGAGACTGGAGTCACTGACAGTGAGATCAATGAGAGTGAGCTCACTGAGAGTGGGGTCACAGGGAGAGGTGTCACTGAGAGTAGGGTCACAGGGAGAGGGATCACTGAGATAGGGTCACAGGGAGTGGGGTCACTGAGAGTGGGGTCACAGAGAGTGGGGTCACTGGGAGAGGGGTCACTGAGATAGGGGTCACTGAGAGTTGGGTCGCGGAGAATAAGGACACAGGGAGTGGTATCACTGGGAGTGGGGTCACAGAGAGTGGCGTCATGGGGAATGGGGTCACTGAGAGTGGGGTCACTGGGAGTGGGGTCACTGAGAGTGGGATCACTGAGAGTGGGGTCACTGAGAGTGAGATAACAGGGAGTTGGGTCACTGGGAGTGGGGTCACTGAGAGTGGGGCCAGACAGAGCGGGGTCACTGAGAGTGCGGTCACTGTGAGTGAGGTCAGAAGGAGTGTGGTCACTGAGAGTGGGGTCAGCAGGAGTGGGGTCACTGGGAGTGAGGCCACTGAGAGTTGGGTCGCTGAGAGTGGGGATACAGGGAGTGGGTCACAGGGAGTGAGGTCACGGGAAGTGGCGTCATGGGAATGGGGTCACTGAGAGTGGGGTCACTGAGAGTTGGGTCGCTGAGAGTGAGGTCACAGGGAGTGTGGTCACTGAGAGTGAGGTCTCTGGGAGTGGGGTCACAGGGAGTGGGGTCACTGAGAGTGGGGTCACAGGGAGTGGGGTCACTGAGATTTGGGTCGCTGAGAGTGAGATCACAGGGAGTGTGGTCACTGAGAGTGAGGTCTCTGGGAGTGGGGTCACAGGGAGTGGGGTCACTGAGAATAGGGTCACAGGGAGTGAGGTCACTGAGAGTTGGGTCGCGGAGAATGAGGTCACAGGGAGTGTGTCACTGAGAGTGGGGTCACTGAGAGTGGCGTCATGGTGAATGGGGTCACTGACATTGGTGTCACTGAGAGTGGGCTCATTGAGAGTGGGGTCACAGGGCGTGGGGTCACTGAGAGTTGGGTTGCTGTGAGTGAGGTCACTGCGAGTGGGGTCACAGCGAGTGGGGTCACTGACAGTGGGGTCACTGGGAGTGGGGTCACTGACAGTGGGGTCACTGAGAGTGGGGTCAGAAGGAGTGGGGTCACTGGGAGTTGGGTCGCTGAGAGTGAGGTCACAGGGAGTGGAGTCATGGTAATGGGGTCACTGAGAGTTGGGTCGCTGAGAGGGAGGTCACAGGGAGTGGGGTCACTGAGAATGGGGTCACAGAGAGTGGGGTCACTGGGAGTGGGGTCACTGAGATAGGGGTCACTGAGAGGGGGGTCAGTGGGAGTGGTGTCACTGAGAGTGGAGTCATGGGGAGTGGGGTCACAGAGTGGGGTCACAGGGAGTGGGCTCACTGGGAGAGGGGTCACTGAGAGTGGGGCCAGAGAGAGTGAGGTTACTGAGAGTAGGGTCACTGAGAGTGGGGTCACTGAGAGTAGGGTCACTGAGAGTGGGGCCAGAGAGAGTGAGGTCACAGAGTGAGGTCACTGGGAGTGGGGTCACTGGGAATGGGGTCACAGGGAGTGGTGTCACTGAGAGTGGGGTCACTGAGAATGGCGTCATGGTGAATGGGGTCACTAAGATTGGTGTCACTGAGAGTGGGGTCACTGAGAGTGGCGTCATGGGGAATGGGGTCACTGAGAGTGGGGTCACTGAGAGTGGGGTCACAGGGCGTGGGGTCACTGAGAGCTGGGTTGCTGTGAGTGAGGTCACTGCGAGTGGGGTCACAGCGAGTGGGGTCACTGGGAGTGGGGTCACTGACAGTGGGGTCACTGAGAGTGGGGTCAGAAGGAGTGGGGTCACGGAGTTGGGTCGCTGAGAGTGAGATCACAGGGAGTGGAGTCATGGTAATGGGGTCACTGAGAGTTGGGTCGCTGAGAGGGAGGTCACAGGGAGTGGGGTCACTGAGAGTGAGGTCACAGGGAGTGGGGTCACTGAGTGTTGGGTCGCTGAGAGTGAGGTCACAGGGAGTGGGGTCACTGAGAGTGATGTCACGGGAGTTGTGTCACTGAGAGATGGGTCACTGAGAGTGAGGTCACAGGGAATGGCGTCACTGGGAATGGGGTGACTGAGAGTGGGGTCTCTGAGAGTGGGGTCACAGGGAGTGGGGTCACTGGGAATGGAGTCACTGATAGGGGTGTCACTGAGAGTGGGGTCGCAGGGAGTGGAGTCACAGGAAATGGGGTCACTGAGAGAGGGGTCACTGAGAGTGGGGCCACGGAGACTGGAGTCACTGAGAGTGAGCTCACTGAGAGTGAGGTCACTGAGAGTGGGGTCAGAGGGAGTGGGGTCACTGAGAGTGAGGTCACTGAGAGTGGGGTCACTGTGAGTGAGGTCACTGACAGTGGGGTCACTGAGAATGAGGTCACGGGAATTCTGTCACTGAGAGTGGGGTCACTGAGAGTGAGGTCACTGAGATGGGGTCACAGGGAGTGGGGTCACTGAGAGTAGGGTCACAGGGATGGTGTCACTGGGAGTGGGGTCACGGAGAGTGGGGTCACTGAGAGTGGGGTCACTGAGAGAGGGGTCACTTAGAGTGGGGTCAGAGAGAGTGAGGTCACTGGGAGCGAGGTCACTGAGAGTGGGGTCACTGAGAGTGGGGTCACTGAGCGTAGGGTCACTGTGAGTAGGGTCACTGAGAGTGGGGCCAGAGAGAGTGAGGTCCCAGAGTGAGGTCACTGGGAGTGGGGTCACTGGGAATGGGGTCACAGGGAGTGGTGTCACTGAGAGTTGGGTCACGGAGAATAAGGTCACAGGGAGTGGGGTCACTGGGAGTGAGGTCACTGAGAATGGCGTCATGGTGAATGGGGTCACTGAGAGTGGGGTCACTGAGAGAGGGGTCACTGAGAGAGGGGTCACTTAGAGTGGGGCCAGAGAGAGTGAGGTCACTGGGAGCGAGGTCACTGAGAGTGGGGTCACTGAGAGTGGGGTCACTGAGCGTAGGGTCACTGTGAGTAGGGTCACTGAGAGTGGGGCCAGAGAGAGTGAGGTCCCAGAGTGAGGTCACTGGGAGTGGGGTCACTGGGAATGGGGTCACAGGGAGTGGTGTCACTGAGAGTTGGGTCACGGAGAATAAGGTCACAGGGAGTGGGGTCACTGGGAGTGAGGTCACTGAGAATGGCGTCATGGTGAATGGGGTCACTGAGAGTGGTGTCACTGAGAGTGGGGTCACTGAGAGTGGGGTCACTGAGAGTGGGGTCAGAGAGAGTGGGGTCAGTGAGAGTGGGGTCACTGAGAGTGGGGTCACTGAGAATGGCGTCATGGTGAATGGGGTCAGTGAGAGTGGGGTCAGTGAGAGTGGGGTCCCTGAGAGTGGGGTCACTGAGAATGGTGACATGGTGAATGGGGTCACTGACAGTGGGGTCACTGAGAGGGAGGTCAGAAGGAGTGGGGTCACTGGGAGTTGGCTCGATGAGAGTGAGGTCACAGGGAGTGGAGTCATGGTAATGGGGTCACTGAGTGTTGGGTCGCTGAGAGGGAGGTCACAGGGAGTGGGGTCACTGAGAGTGAGGTCCCAGGGAGTGGGGTCACTGAGAGTTGGGTCGCTGAGAGTGAGGTCACAGGGAGTGGGGTCACTGAGAGTGAGGTCCCAGGGAGTGGGGTCACTGAGAGTGAGGTCACAGGGAGTGGGGTCACTGAGAGTGAGGTCACGGGAGTTGTGTCACTGAGAGAGGGGTCACTGAGAGTGGCGTCATGGTGAATGGGGTCACTGACATTGGTGTCACTGAGAGTGGGCTCATTGAGAGTGGGGTCACAGGGCGTGGGGTCACTGAGAGTTGGGTTGCTGTGAGTGAGGTCACTGCGAGTGGGGTCACAGCGAGTGGGGTCACTGACAGTGGGGTCACTGGGAGTGGGGTCACTGACAGTGGGGTCACTGAGAGTGGGGTCAGAAGGAGTGGGGTCACTGGGAGTTGGGTCGCTGAGAGTGAGGTCACAGGGAGTGGAGTCATGGTAATGGGGTCACTGAGAGTTGGGTCGCTGAGAGGGAGGTCACAGGGAGTGGGGTCACTGAGAATGGGGTCACAGAGAGTGGGGTCACTGGGAGTGGGGTCACTGAGATAGGGGTCACTGAGAGGGGGGTCAGTGGGAGTGGTGTCACTGAGAGTGGAGTCATGGGGAGTGGGGTCACAGAGTGGGGTCACAGGGAGTGGGCTCACTGGGAGAGGGGTCACTGAGAGTGGGGCCAGAGAGAGTGAGGTTACTGAGAGTAGGGTCACTGAGAGTGGGGTCACTGAGAGTAGGGTCACTGAGAGTGGGGCCAGAGAGAGTGAGGTCACAGAGTGAGGTCACTGGGAGTGGGGTCACTGGGAATGGGGTCACAGGGAGTGGTGTCACTGAGAGTGGGGTCACTGAGAATGGCGTCATGGTGAATGGGGTCACTAAGATTGGTGTCACTGAGAGTGGGGTCACTGAGAGTGGCGTCATGGGGAATGGGGTCACTGAGAGTGGGGTCACTGAGAGTGGGGTCACAGGGCGTGGGGTCACTGAGAGCTGGGTTGCTGTGAGTGAGGTCACTGCGAGTGGGGTCACAGCGAGTGGGGTCACTGGGAGTGGGGTCACTGACAGTGGGGTCACTGAGAGTGGGGTCAGAAGGAGTGGGGTCACGGAGTTGGGTCGCTGAGAGTGAGATCACAGGGAGTGGAGTCATGGTAATGGGGTCACTGAGAGTTGGGTCGCTGAGAGGGAGGTCACAGGGAGTGGGGTCACTGAGAGTGAGGTCACAGGGAGTGGGGTCACTGAGTGTTGGGTCGCTGAGAGTGAGGTCACAGGGAGTGGGGTCACTGAGAGTGATGTCACGGGAGTTGTGTCACTGAGAGATGGGTCACTGAGAGTGAGGTCACAGGGAATGGCGTCACTGGGAATGGGGTGACTGAGAGTGGGGTCTCTGAGAGTGGGGTCACAGGGAGTGGGGTCACTGGGAATGGAGTCACTGATAGGGGTGTCACTGAGAGTGGGGTCGCAGGGAGTGGAGTCACAGGAAATGGGGTCACTGAGAGAGGGGTCACTGAGAGTGGGGCCACGGAGACTGGAGTCACTGAGAGTGAGCTCACTGAGAGTGAGGTCACTGAGAGTGAGGTCCCAGGGAGTGGGGTCACTGAGAGTTGGGTCGCTGAGAGTGAGGTCACAGGGAGTGGGGTCACTGAGAGTGAGGTCCCAGGGAGTGGGGTCACTGAGAGTGAGGTCACAGGGAGTGGGGTCACTGAGAGTGAGGTCACGGGAGTTGTGTCACTGAGAGAGGGGTCACTGAGAGGGAGGTCACATGGAGTGGCGTCACTGGGAATGGGGTGACTGAGAGTGGGGTCTCTGAGAGTGGGGTCACAGGGAGTGGGGTCACTAGGAATGGAGTCACTGATAGGGGTCTCACTGAGAGTGGGGTCACTGGGAGTGGGGTCAGAGGGAGTGGGGCCACGGAGACTGGAGTCACTGACAGTGAGATCAATGAGAGTGAGCTCACTGAGAGTGGGGTCACAGGGAGAGGTGTCACTGAGAGTAGGGTCACAGGGAGAGGGATCACTGAGATAGGGTCACAGGGAGTGGGGTCACTGAGAGTGGGGTCACAGAGAGTGGGGTCACTGGGAGAGGGGTCACTGAGATAGGGGTCACTGAGAGTTGGGTCGCGGAGAATAAGGACACAGGGAGTGGTATCACTGGGAGTGGGGTCACAGAGAGTGGCGTCATGGGGAATGGGGTCACTGAGAGTGGGGTCACTGGGAGTGGGGTCACTGAGAGTGGGATCACTGAGAGTGGGGTCACTGAGAGTGAGATAACAGGGAGTTGGGTCACTGGGAGTGGGGTCACTGAGAGTGGGGCCAGACAGAGCGGGGTCACTGAGAGTGCGGTCACTGTGAGTGAGGTCAGAAGGAGTGTGGTCACTGAGAGTGGGGTCAGCAGGAGTGGGGTCACTGGGAGTGAGGCCACTGAGAGTTGGGTCGCTGAGAGTGGGGATACAGGGAGTGGGTCACAGGGAGTGAGGTCACGGGAAGTGGCGTCATGGGAATGGGGTCACTGAGAGTGGGGTCACTGAGAGTTGGGTCGCTGAGAGTGAGGTCACAGGGAGTGTGGTCACTGAGAGTGAGGTCTCTGGGAGTGGGGTCACAGGGAGTGGGGTCACTGAGAGTGGGGTCACAGGGAGTGGGGTCACTGAGATTTGGGTCGCTGAGAGTGAGATCACAGGGAGTGTGGTCACTGAGAGTGAGGTCTCTGGGAGTGGGGTCACAGGGAGTGGGGTCACTGAGAATAGGGTCACAGGGAGTGAGGTCACTGAGAGTTGGGTCGCGGAGAATGAGGTCACAGGGAGTGTGTCACTGAGAGTGGGGTCACTGAGAGTGGCGTCATGGTGAATGGGGTCACTGACATTGGTGTCACTGAGAGTGGGCTCATTGAGAGTGGGGTCACAGGGCGTGGGGTCACTGAGAGTTGGGTTGCTGTGAGTGAGGTCACTGCGAGTGGGGTCACAGCGAGTGGGGTCACTGACAGTGGGGTCACTGGGAGTGGGGTCACTGACAGTGGGGTCACTGAGAGTGGGGTCAGAAGGAGTGGGGTCACTGGGAGTTGGGTCGCTGAGAGTGAGGTCACAGGGAGTGGAGTCATGGTAATGGGGTCACTGAGAGTTGGGTCGCTGAGAGGGAGGTCACAGGGAGTGGGGTCACTGAGAATGGGGTCACAGAGAGTGGGGTCACTGGGAGTGGGGTCACTGAGATAGGGGTCACTGAGAGGGGGGTCAGTGGGAGTGGTGTCACTGAGAGTGGAGTCATGGGGAGTGGGGTCACAGAGTGGGGTCACAGGGAGTGGGCTCACTGGGAGAGGGGTCACTGAGAGTGGGGCCAGAGAGAGTGAGGTTACTGAGAGTAGGGTCACTGAGAGTGGGGTCACTGAGAGTAGGGTCACTGAGAGTGGGGCCAGAGAGAGTGAGGTCACAGAGTGAGGTCACTGGGAGTGGGGTCACTGGGAATGGGGTCACAGGGAGTGGTGTCACTGAGAGTGGGGTCACTGAGAATGGCGTCATGGTGAATGGGGTCACTAAGATTGGTGTCACTGAGAGTGGGGTCACTGAGAGTGGCGTCATGGGGAATGGGGTCACTGAGAGTGGGGTCACTGAGAGTGGGGTCACAGGGCGTGGGGTCACTGAGAGCTGGGTTGCTGTGAGTGAGGTCACTGCGAGTGGGGTCACAGCGAGTGGGGTCACTGGGAGTGGGGTCACTGACAGTGGGGTCACTGAGAGTGGGGTCAGAAGGAGTGGGGTCACGGAGTTGGGTCGCTGAGAGTGAGATCACAGGGAGTGGAGTCATGGTAATGGGGTCACTGAGAGTTGGGTCGCTGAGAGGGAGGTCACAGGGAGTGGGGTCACTGAGAGTGAGGTCACAGGGAGTGGGGTCACTGAGTGTTGGGTCGCTGAGAGTGAGGTCACAGGGAGTGGGGTCACTGAGAGTGATGTCACGGGAGTTGTGTCACTGAGAGATGGGTCACTGAGAGTGAGGTCACAGGGAATGGCGTCACTGGGAATGGGGTGACTGAGAGTGGGGTCTCTGAGAGTGGGGTCACAGGGAGTGGGGTCACAGGAAATGGGGTCACTGAGAGAGGGGTCACTGAGAGTGGGGCCACGGAGACTGGAGTCACTGAGAGTGAGCTCACTGAGAGTGAGGTCACTGAGAGTGGGGTCAGAGGGAGTGGGGTCACTGAGAGTGAGGTCACTGAGAGTGGGGTCACTGTGAGTGAGGTCACTGACAGTGGGGTCACTGAGAATGAGGTCACGGGAATTCTGTCACTGAGAGTGGGGTCACTGAGAGTGAGGTCACTGAGATGGGGTCACAGGGAGTGGGGTCACTGAGAGTAGGGTCACAGGGATGGTGTCACTGGGAGTGGGGTCACGGAGAGTGGGGTCACTGAGAGTGGGGTCACTGAGAGAGGGGTCACTTAGAGTGGGGTCAGAGAGAGTGAGGTCACTGGGAGCGAGGTCACTGAGAGTGGGGTCACTGAGAGTGGGGTCACTGAGCGTAGGGTCACTGTGAGTAGGGTCACTGAGAGTGGGGCCAGAGAGAGTGAGGTCCCAGAGTGAGGTCACTGGGAGTGGGGTCACTGGGAATGGGGTCACAGGGAGTGGTGTCACTGAGAGTTGGGTCACGGAGAATAAGGTCACAGGGAGTGGGGTCACTGGGAGTGAGGTCACTGAGAATGGCGTCATGGTGAATGGGGTCACTGAGAGTGGGGTCACTGAGAGAGGGGTCACTGAGAGAGGGGTCACTTAGAGTGGGGCCAGAGAGAGTGAGGTCACTGGGAGCGAGGTCACTGAGAGTGGGGTCACTGAGAGTGGGGTCACTGAGCGTAGGGTCACTGTGAGTAGGGTCACTGAGAGTGGGGCCAGAGAGAGTGAGGTCCCAGAGTGAGGTCACTGGGAGTGGGGTCACTGGGAATGGGGTCACAGGGAGTGGTGTCACTGAGAGTTGGGTCACGGAGAATAAGGTCACAGGGAGTGGGGTCACTGGGAGTGAGGTCACTGAGAATGGCGTCATGGTGAATGGGGTCACTGAGAGTGGTGTCACTGAGAGTGGGGTCACTGAGAGTGGGGTCACTGAGAGTGGGGTCAGAGAGAGTGGGGTCAGAGAGAGTGGGGTCAGTGAGAGTGGGGTCACTGAGAGTGGGGTCACTGAGAATGGCGTCATGGTGAATGGGGTCAGTGAGAGTGGGGTCAGTGAGAGTGGGGTCCCTGAGAGTGGGGTCACTGAGAATGGCGACATGGTGAATGGGGTCACTGACAGTGGGGTCACTGAGAGGGAGGTCAGAAGGAGTGGGGTCACTGGGAGTTGGCTCGATGAGAGTGAGGTCACAGGGAGTGGAGTCATGGTAATGGGGTCACTGAGTGTTGGGTCGCTGAGAGGGAGGTCACAGGGAGTGGGGTCACTGAGAGTGAGGTCCCAGGGAGTGGGGTCACTGAGAGTTGGGTCGCTGAGAGTGAGGTCACAGGGAGTGGGGTCACTGAGAGTGAGGTCCCAGGGAGTGGGGTCACTGAGAGTGAGGTCACAGGGAGTGGGGTCACTGAGAGTGAGGTCACGGGAGTTGTGTCACTGAGAGAGGGGTCACTGAGAGGGAGGTCACATGGAGTGGCGTCACTGGGAATGGGGTGACTGAGAGTGGGGTCTCTGAGAGTGGGGTCACAGGGAGTGGGGTCACTAGGAATGGAGTCACTGATAGGGGTCTCACTGAGAGTGGGGTCACTGGGAGTGGGGTCAGAGGGAGTGGGGCCACGGAGACTGGAGTCACTGACAGTGAGATCAATGAGAGTGAGCTCACTGAGAGTGGGGTCACAGGGAGAGGTGTCACTGAGAGTAGGGTCACAGGGAGAGGGATCACTGAGATAGGGTCACAGGGAGTGGGGTCACTGAGAGTGGGGTCACAGAGAGTGGGGTCACTGGGAGAGGGGTCACTGAGATAGGGGTCACTGAGAGTTGGGTCGCGGAGAATGAGGACACAGGGAGTGGTATCACTGGGAGTGGGGTCATAGAGAGTGGCGTCATGGGGAATGGGGTCACTGAGAGTGGGGTCACTGGGAGTGGGGTCACTGAGAGTGGGATCACTGAGAGTGGGGTCACAGGGAGTGGGGTCAGTGGGAGTGGTATCAATGAGAGTGGCGTCATGGGGAGTGGGTTCACAGCAAGTGGGTTCACTGAGAGTGAAGTCACAGGGAGTGGGGTCACTGAGAGTTGGGTCACTGGGAGAGGGGTCAATGAGAGTGGGGCCAGAGAGAGTGAGGTCACTGAGAGTAGGGTCACTGAGAGTCGGGTCACTGAGAGTCGGGTCACTGAGAGTGGGGTCAGAGAGTGTGAGGTCACAGGGTGAGGTCACTGGGAATGGGGTCACAGGGAGTGGTGTCACTGAGAGTTGGGTCGCGGAGTGTGAGGTCACAGGGAGTGGGGTCACTGGGAGTGAGGTCACTGAGAATGACGTCATGGTGAATGGGGTCACTGAGAGTGGTGTCACTGAGAGTGGGGTCACTGAGAGTGGGGTCACTGGGAGCGAGGTCACTGAGAGTGGGGTCAGAGAGAGTGGGGTCAGTGAGAGTGGGGTCACTGAGAATGGCGTCATGGTGAAGGGGTCACTGAAAGGGGTATCACTGAGAGTGAGGTCACTGAGAGTGGGGTCACAGGAATGATGTCACTGGGAGTGGGGTCATTGTGAGTGAGGTCACTGAGAGTGAAGCCACTGAGAATGGGGTTGCTGAGAGTGATGTCACAGGGAGTGGGGTCACTGAGAGTGAGGTCACTGGGAGTGGGTTCACTGAGAGTTGATTGACTGAGAGTAGGTCACAGAGAGTGGTGTCACTGAGAGTAGGGTCACAGAGAGTGGTGTCACTGAGAATGGAGTCACTGAGAGTGGGATCACTGAGAGTGGGGTCACAGGAGTGATGTCACTGAGAGTGGGGTCACAGGGAGTGCGGTGACTGAGAGTGGGGTCACTGAGAGTGAGGTCACTGGGAGTGGGGTCACTGAGAGAGGGGTCAGAGGGAGTGGGGTCACTGGGAGAGGGGTCACTGAGAGTAGGGTCACAGGAAGTGGGGTCATTGAGAGTTGGGTCACGGAGAATGAGGTCAGAGGGAGTGGTGTCACTGGGAGTAGGGTCACAAAGAGTGGGGTCATTGAGAGTGGAGTCACTGAGAGTGGAGTTACTGAGAGTGGGGTCACAGGGAGTGGGTTCACTGGGAGTGGTGTCACTGAGAGTGGCGTCATGGGGGGAGGGTTCACAAAGTGGGGTCACAGCATGTGGGGTCGCTGAGGAGTGGTATCGCTGGCGTGGGGTCACTGAGAGTTGGGTTGCTGTGAGAGAGGTCACTGGGAGTGGGATCACTGAGAGTGAGGTCACTGAGAGTGGGGTCACAGGGAGTGGGGTCACTGAGAGTGAGGTCACAGGGAGTGGGGCCACAGGGAGTGGGGTCACTGAGAGTTGGGTCACTGAGAGTGGGGTCACAGGGAGTGGGGTCACAGGGAGTGTGCTCACAGGGAGTGGGGTCACTGAGAGTGAGGTCACAGGGAGTGGGGCCACAGGGAGTGGGGTCACTAAGAGTGTGGTCACTGAGAGTGAGGTCACAGGGAGTGGGGTCACTGAGATTGGGGTCACTGAGAGTGGGGTCACTGGGAGTGGGGTCACAGGGAGTGGGGTCAGTGGGAGTGGGGTCATAGGGAGTGGGGTCACTGAGAGTTGGGTCGCTGAGAGTGAGGTCACAGGAAGTGGGGTCACTGAGAGTGAGGTCACTGAGAGTGGGGTCACTGAGAGAGGGGTCACTGAGAGAGGGGTCAGAGGGAGTGGGGACACTGAGAGTTGGGTCACTGAGAGTGGGGTCACAGTGAGTGGGGTTACAGTGAGTGGAGTCACTGAGAGTGGGGTCACTGAGAGTGGGGTCACTGAGAGTGGGGTCACAGGGAGTGGGGTCACAGGGAGTGGGGTCACTGGGAGTGGAGTCACTGAGAGTTGGGTCAATGAGAGTGAGGTCACGGGAGTTGTGTCACTGAGAGTTGGGTCACTGAGAGTGAGGTCACAGGGAGTGGCGTCACTGGGAATGGGGTGACTGAGAGTGGGGTCTCTGAGAGTGGGGTCACAGGGAGTGGGGTCACTGGGAATGGAGTCACTGATAGGGGTGTCACTGAGAGTTGGGTCACAGGGAGTGGAGTCACAGGAAATGGGGTCACTGAGAGAGGGGTCACTGAGAGAGGGGCCTCGGAGACTGGAGTCACTGAGAGTGAGATCAATGAGAGTGAGCTCACTGAGAATGGGATCACTGGGAATGGGGTCAGAGGGAGTGGGGTCACTGAGAGTGAGGTCACTGAGAGTGGGGTCACTGTGAGTGAGGTCACTGACAGTGGGGTCACTGACAGTGGGGTCACTGAGAATGAGGTCATGGGAATTCTGTCACTGAGAGTGAGGTCACTGAGAGTGGGGTCACAGGGAGTGGGGTCACTGAGAGTAGGGTCACAGGGAGTGGTGTCACTGGGAGTGGGGTCACTGAGAGGGGGGTCACTGAGAGTGTGGGCACAGGGAGTGGGGTCACTGAGAGGGGGGTCACTGAGAGTGAGGGCACAGGGAGCAGGGTCACTGAGAGGGTGGTCACTGAGAGTGAGGTCATAGGGAGTGGGGTCACTGAGAGTGGTGTCACTGAGAGTGGGGTCACTGAGAGTTGGGTCACTGAGAGTGTGGTCACTGAGAGTGAGGTCACAGGGAGTGGGGTCACTGAGATTGGGGTCACTGAGAGTGGGGTCACTGGGAGTGGGGTCACAGGGAGTGGGGTCAGTGGGAGTGGGGTCACAGGGAGTGGGGTCACTGAGAGTGGGGTCACTGAGAGTGAGGTCACAGGGAGTGGGGTCACTGAGAGTGGGGTCACTGAGAGTGAGGTCACAGGGAGTGGGGTCACTGAGAGTGGGGTCACTGAGAGTGAGGTCACAGGGAGTGGGGTCACTGAGATTGAGAGCACGGGAGTGGGTCACTGTGAGTGAGGTCGCTGAGAGTGGCGTCATGGGGAGTAGGTTCACAGAGTGGGGTCACAGGGAGTGGGGTCACTGAGAGTGGTATCGTAGGGTGTGGGGTCACTGAGAGTTGGGTTGCTGTGAGTGAGGTCACTAACAGTGGGATCACTGAGAGTGAGGCCACTGAGAGTGGGGTCACAGGGAGTGGGGTCACAGGGAGTGGGGTCACTGGGAATGGGGTCACAGAGACCTGTATCGCTGAGAGTGAGGTCACAGGGAGTGGAATCACTGAGAGTGAGGTCACAGGGAGTGGGGTCACTGGGAATGGGGTCACAGAGAGTTGTATCACTGAGAGTGAGGTCACAGGGAGTGGGGTCACTGAGAGTGTGGTTACAGGGAGTGGGGTCAGAGGGAGTGGGGTCACAGGGAGTGGGGTCGCTGAGAGTTGGGTCGCTGAAAGTGAGGTCACAGGCAGTGGGGTCACTGAGAGTGAGGTCACAGGGAGTGGGGTCACTGAGAGTGGTATCGTAGGGTGTGGGGACACTGAGAGTTGGGTTGCTGTGAGAGAGGTCACTGGGAGTGGGATCACTGAGAGTGAGGTCACTGAGAGTGGGGTCACAGGGAGTGGGGTCACTGAGAGTGAGGTCACAGGGAATGGGGCCACAGGGAGTGGGGTCACTGAGAGTTGGGTCACTGAGAGTGGGGTCACAGGGAGTGGGGTCACAGGGAGTGCGTCACTGAGAGTTGGGTTGCTGAGAGTGAGGTCACAGGGAGTGGGGTCACTGAGAGTGTTATCGCAGGGTGTGGGGTCACTGAGAGTTGGGTTGCTGTGAGTGAGGTCACTGAGAGTGAGGTCAGAGGGAGTGGGGTCACTGAGAGGGGGGTCACTGAGAGTGAGGTCACAGGGAGTGGGGTCACTGGGAGTGGGGCCACAGAGTGTGGTCACTGAGAGTGGCGTCGCTGAGAGTGAGGTCACAGGGAATGGGGTCACTGAGAGTTGTATCACTGAGATTGAGGTCACAGGGAGTGGGGTCATTGAGAGTGGTGTCACTGAGAGTGGCGTCATGGGGAGTGGGGTCACAGAGTGGGGTCACAGGGAGTGGGGTCACTGAGAGTTGGGTTGCTGTGAGTGAGGTCACTGAGAGTGAGGTCAGAGGGAGTGGGGTCACTGAGAGTGAGGTCACAGGGAGTGGGGTCATTGGGAGTGGGGCCACAGAGTGTGGTCACTGAGAGTGGCGTCGCTGAGAGTGAGGTCACAGGGAATGGGGCCACTGAGAGTGGTGTCACTGAGAGTGGTGTCACTGAGAGTGGCATCATGGGGAGTGGGATCACAGAGTGGTGTCACAGGGAGTGGGGTCACTGAGAGTGGTATCGCAGGGTGTGGGGTCACTGAGAGTTGGGTTGCTGTGAGTGAGGTCACTGAGAGTGAGGTCAGAGGGAGTGGTGTCACACTGAGAGTGGCGTCGCTGAGAGTGAGGTCACAGGGAGTGGGGTCACTGAGAGTGTGGTTACAGGGAGTGGGGTCAGAGGGAGTGACATCACTGAGTGTTGGGTCGCTGAGAGTGAGGTCACAGGGAGTGGGGTCACTGAGAGTGGGGTCACTGGGAGTGGCGTCATGGGGAGTGAGGTCACTGTGAGGGGGGGTCGCTGAGAGTGGGGTCACTGAGAGTGAGGTCACTAACAGTGGGGTCACTGAGAATGAGGTCACTTTGTGTGAGGTCACTAAGAGTGAAGTCACTGAGAGTGGGGTCACTGGGAGTGAGGTCACTGAGTGTGAGTTCACAGCGAGTGGGGTCACTGAGAGTGGCGTCACTGAGAGTAGGGTCACTGGGAGTGGGGTCACAGAGTGTGGGGTAAGATGGAGTGAGGTCACTGATTATGGGGTCACTGAGAGTTGGGTTGCTGATAACGGGATCACTGGGAGTGGGGTCACAGAGAGTTGGGTCACAGTGAGTGGGGTCACAGTGAGTGGTGTCACTGAGAGTTGGTTCGCTGAGAGTGAGGTCAAAGGGAGTGGGGTCACTGAGAATGAGGTCACGGGAGTGGGGTAACTGAGAATGAGGTCACGGGAGTGGGTCACTGAGAGTGAGGTCGCTGAGAGTGAGGTCACAGGGAGTGGGGTCACTGGGACTGGCGACCTACAGTGGGGTCACTGAGAGTGGTGTCGCTGAGAGTGAAGTCACAGGGAGTGGGGTCACTGAGAGTGAGGTCACAGGGCGTGGGGTCACTGAGAGTGAGGTCACAGGGAGTGAGGTCACTGAGGGTGAGGTCACTGAGAGTGGGGTCACAGGGAGTAGGGTCACAGAGAGTTGTATCGCTGAGTGTGAGGTCACAGGGAGTGGGGTCACTGAGAGTGGGGTCGTTGAGAGTGGGTTCACAGGGAGTGGGGTCAGAGGGAGTGGCGTCACTGAGAGTGGGGTGACTGAGAGTGGGGTCACAGGGAGTGGGGTGACTGAGATTGGGGTCACTGGGAGTGGGGTCACAAGGAATGGGGTCACTGAGAGTGAGGTCACAGGGAGTGGGGACACTGAGAGTGGTATCACAGGGTGTGGGGTCACTGAGAGTTGGGTTGCTGTGAGTGAGGTCACAAGCAGTGGGATCACTGAGAGTGAGGTCACTGAGAGTGGGGTCACAGGGAGTGGGGTCACTGAGAGTGAGGTCACAGGGAGTGGGGCCACAGGTAGTTGGGTCACTGAAAGTTGGGTCACTGAGAGTGGGGTCACAGGGAGTGGGGTCACTGAGAGTGGGGTCATTGAGAGTGGGGTCATTGAGAGTGGGGTCACTGAGATTGTGGTCACTGAGAGTTGGGTCACTGAGAGTGAGGACATAGGGAGTGGGGTCACTGAGATTGGGGTCACAGGGAGTGGGGTCACAGAGTGGGGTCACTGAGAGTGGTGTCGCTGAGAGTGAAGTCACAGGGAGTGGGGTCACTGAGAGTGAGGTCAGAGGGAGTGGGGCCACAGGGAGTGGAGTCACTGAGAGTTGGGTCGCTGAGAGTGAGGTCACAGGGAGTGGAGTCACTGAGAGGGGGCTCACTGAGAGTGAGGTCACAGGGAATGGGGTCACTGAGAGTTGTATCGCTGAGATTGAGGTCACAGGGAGTGGGGTCACTGAGATTGGCGTCATGGGGAGTCGGGTCACAGAGTGGGGTCACAGGGAGTGGGGTCACTGAGGGTGGTATCGCAGGGTGTGGGGTCACTGAGTGTTGCGTTGCTGTGAGTGAGGTCACAGAGAGTGAGGTCAGAGGGAGTGGGGTCACTGAGAGGGGGGGTCACTGAGAGTGAGGTCACAGGGAGTGGGGTCACTGGGAGTGGGGCCACAGAGTGTGGTCACTGAGAGTGGCATCGCTGAGAGTGAGGTCACAGGGAGTGGGGTCACTGAGAGTGTGGTTACAGGGAGTGGAGTCAGAGGGAGTGACGTCACTGAGAGTGAGGTCACAGGGAGTGGAGTCAGTGAGAGTGGGGTCACTGGGAGTGGCGTCATGGGGAGTGAGGTCACTGTGAGGGGGGTCGCTGAGAGTGGGGTCACTGAGAGTGAGCTCACTAACAGTGGGGTCACTGAGAATGAAGTCACTTTGTGTGAGGTCACTAAGAGTGAAGTCACTGAGAGTGGGGTCACTGAGAGTGGGGTCACTGGGAGTCAGGTCACTGGGAGTGGGGTCACTGGGAGTGGGGTCACTGAGCTTGAGTTCACAGCGAGTGGGGTCACTGAGAGTGGGGTCACTGGGAGTGGCGTCATGGGGAGTGAGGTCACTGTGAGGGGGGTCGCTGAGAGTGGGGTCACTGAGAGTGAGCTCACTAACAGTGGGGTCACTGAGAATGAAGTCACTTTGTGTGAGGTCACTAAGAGTGAAGTCACTGAGAGTGGGGTCACTGAGAGTGGGGTCACTGGGAGTCAGGTCACTGGGAGTGGGGTCACTGGGAGTGGGGTCACTGAGCTTGAGTTCACAGCGAGTGGGGTCACTGAGAGTGAGGTCACTGAGAGTAGGGTCACTGGGAGTGGGATCACTGAGAGAGGGGTCAGAGGTAGTGGGATCACTGGGAGTGGGGTCACAGAGAGTTGGGTCACAGTGAGTGGGTCACAGTGAGTGGGTCACTGAGAGTTGGTTCGCTGAGAGTGAGGTCAAAGGGAGTTGGGTCACTGAGAATGAGGTCACGGGAGTGGGGTCACTGAGAATGAGGTCACGTGAGTGGGTCACTGAGAGTGGGGTCACTGAGAGTGAGGTCACAGGGAGTGGGGTCACAGGGAGTGGGGTCACAGAGTGGGGTCACTGAGAGTGGTGTCGCTGAGAGTGGGGTCACAGGGAGTGGGGTCACTGAGAGTTGCGTCACTGAGAGTGAGGCCACGGGAGTGGGTCACTGAGAGTGGGGTCACTGAGAGTGAGGGCACAGGGAGTGGGGCCACTGAGAGTGGTGTCGCTGTGAGTGAAGTCACAGGGAGTAGGTTCACGGAGAGTGAGGTCACAGAGAGTGGGGTCACTGAGAGTGAGGTCACAGGGCATGGGGTCACTGAGGGTGAGGTCACAGGGAGTGGGGTCACTGAGGGTGAGGTCACTGAGAGTGGGGTCACAGGGAGTGGGGTCACAGAGAGTTGTATCGCTGAGTGTGAGGTCACAGGGAGTGGGGTCACTGAGAGTGGGGTCATTGAGAGTGGGGTCACAGGGAGTGGGGTCAGAGGGAGTGGCGTCACTGAGAGTTGGGTCACTGAGAGTGGGGTCACAGGGAGTGGGGTCACTGAGATTGGGGTCACTGGGAGTGGGGTCACTGAGAGTTGCGTCACTGAGAGTGAGGCCACGGGAGTGGGTCACTGAGAGTGGGGTCACTGAGAGTGAGGGCACAGGGAGTGGGGCCACTGAGAGTGGTGTCGCTGTGAGTGAAGTCACAGGGAGTAGGTTCACTGAGAGTGAGGTCACAGAGAGTGGGGTCACTGAGAGTGAGGTCACAGGGCATGGGGTCACTGAGGGTGAGGTCACAGGTAGTTGGGTCACTGAAAGTTGGGTCACTGAGAGTGGGGTCACAGGGAGTGGGGTCACTGAGAGTGGGGTCATTGAGAGTGGGGTCATTGAGAGTGGGGTCACTGAGATTGTGGTCACTGAGAGTTGGGTCACTGAGAGTGAGGACATAGGGAGTGGGGTCACTGAGATTGGGGTCACAGGGAGTGGGGTCACAGAGTGGGGTCACTGAGAGTGGTGTCGCTGAGAGTGAAGTCACAGGGAGTGGGGTCACTGAGAGTGAGGTCAGAGGGAGTGGGGCCACAGGGAGTGGAGTCACTGAGAGTTGGGTCGCTGAGAGTGAGGTCACAGGGAGTGGAGTCACTGAGAGGGGGCTCACTGAGAGTGAGGTCACAGGGAATGGGGTCACTGAGAGTTGTATCGCTGAGATTGAGGTCACAGGGAGTGGGGTCACTGAGATTGGCGTCATGGGGAGTCGGGTCACAGAGTGGGGTCACAGGGAGTGGGGTCACTGAGGGTGGTATCGCAGGGTGTGGGGTCACTGAGTGTTGCGTTGCTGTGAGTGAGGTCACAGAGAGTGAGGTCAGAGGGAGTGGGGTCACTGAGAGGGGGGGTCACTGAGAGTGAGGTCACAGGGAGTGGGGTCACTGGGAGTGGGGCCACAGAGTGTGGTCACTGAGAGTGGCATCGCTGAGAGTGAGGTCACAGGGAGTGGGGTCACTGAGAGTGTGGTTACAGGGAGTGGAGTCAGAGGGAGTGACGTCACTGAGCGTGAGGTCACAGGGAGTGGAGTCAGTGAGAGTGGGGTCACTGGGAGTGGCGTCATGGGGAGTGAGGTCACTGTGAGGGGGGTCGCTGAGAGTGGGGTCACTGAGAGTGAGCTCACTAACAGTGGGGTCACTGAGAATGAAGTCACTTTGTGTGAGGTCACTAAGAGTGAAGTCACTGAGAGTGGGGTCACTGAGAGTGGGGTCACTGGGAGTCAGGTCACTGGGAGTGGGGTCACTGGGAGTGGGGTCACTGAGCTTGAGTTCACAGCGAGTGGGGTCACTGAGAGTGAGGTCACTGAGAGTAGGGTCACTGGGAGTGGGATCACTGAGAGAGGGGTCAGAGGTAGTGGGATCACTGGGAGTGGGGTCACAGAGAGTTGGGTCACAGTGAGTGGGTCACAGTGAGTGGGGTCACTGAGAGTTGGTTCGCTGAGAGTGAGGTCAAAGGGAGTTGGGTCACTGAGAATGAGGTCACGGGAGTGGGGTCACTGAGAATGAGGTCACGTGAGTGGGTCACTGAGAGTGGGGTCACTGAGAGTGAGGTCACAGGGAGTGGGGTCACAGGGAGTGGGGTCACAGAGTGGGGTCACTGAGAGTGGCGTCGCTGAGAGTGGGGTCACAGGGAGTGGGGTCACTGAGAGTTGCGTCACTGAGAGTGAGGCCACGGGAGTGGGTCACTGAGAGTGGGGTCACTGAGAGTGAGGGCACAGGGAGTGGGGCCACTGAGAGTGGTGTCGCTGTGAGTGAAGTCACAGGGAGTAGGTTCACTGAGAGTGAGGTCACAGAGAGTGGGGTCACTGAGAGTGAGGTCACAGGGCATGGGGTCACTGAGGGTGAGGTCACAGGGAGTGGGGTCACTGAGGGTGAGGTCACTGAGAGTGGGGTCACAGGGAGTGGGGTCACAGAGAGTTGTATCGCTGAGTGTGAGGTCACAGGGAGTGGGGTCACTGAGAGTGGGGTCATTGAGAGTGGGGTCACAGGGAGTGGGGTCAGAGGGAGTGGCGTCACTGAGAGTTGGGTCACTGAGAGTGGGGTCACAGGGAGTGGGGTCACTGAGATTGGGGTCACTGGGAGTGGGGTCACAAGGAGTGGGGTTACTGAGAGTGGGGTCACAGGGAGTGGGGTCACTGAGAGTTGCGTCACTGAGAGTGAGGCCACGGGAGTGGGTCACTGAGAGTGGGGTCACTGAGAGTGAGGGCACAGGGAGTGGGGCCACTGAGAGTGAGGTCACAGAGAGTGGGGTCACTGAGAGTGAGGTCACAGGGCATGGGGTCACTGAGGGTGAGGTCACAGGGAGTGGGGTCACTGAGGGTGAGGTCACTGAGAGTGGGGTCACAGGGAGTGGGGTCACAGAGAGTTGTATCGCTGAGTGTGAGGTCACAGGGAGTGGGGTCACTGAGAGTGGGGTCATTGAGAGTGGGGTCACAGGGAGTGGGGTCAGAGGGAGTGGCGTCACTGAGAGTTGGGTCACTGAGAGTGGGGTCACAGGGAGTGGGGTCACTGAGATTGGGGTCACTGGGAGTGGGGTCACAAGGAGTGGGGTTACTGAGAGTGGGGTCACAGGGAGTGGGGTCACTGAGAGTTGCGTCACTGAGAGTGAGGCCACGGGAGTGGGTCACTGAGAGTGGGGTCACTGAGAGTGAGGGCACAGGGAGTGGGGCCACTGAGAGTGGTGTCGCTGTGAGTGAAGTCACAGGGAGTAGGTTCACTGAGAGTGAGGTCACAGAGAGTGGGGTCACTGAGAGTGAGGTCACAGGGCATGGGGTCACTGAGGGTGAGGTCACAGGGAGTGGGGTCACTGAGGGTGAGGTCACTGAGAGTGGGGTCACAGGGAGTGGGGTCACAGAGAGTTGTATCGCTGAGTGTGAGGTCACAGGGAGTGGGGTCACTGAGAGTGGGGTCATTGAGAGTGGGGTCACAGGGAGTGGGGTCAGAGGGAGTGGCGTCACTGAGAGTTGGGTCACTGAGAGTGGGGTCACAGGGAGTGGGGTCACTGAGATTGGGGTCACTGGGAGTGGGGTCACAAGGAGTGGGGTTACTGAGAGTGAGGTCACAGGGAGTGGGGACACTGAGGGTGAGGTCACTGAGAGTGGGTTCACAGGGTGTGGGGTCACAGAGAGTTGTATCGCTGAGAGTGGGGTCACTGGGAGTGGGGTCACAGGGAGTGCGTCACTGAGAGTGTTATCGCAGGGTGTGGGGTCACTGAGAGTTGGGTTGCTGTGAGTGAGGTCACTGAGAGTGAGGTCAGAGGGAGTGAGGCCACTGAGAGGGGGGTCACTGAGAGTGAGGTCACAGGGAGTGGGGTCACTGGGAGTGGGGCCACAGAGTGTGGTCACTGAGAGTGGCGTCGCTGAGAGTGAGGTCATGGGGAGTGGGGTCACAGAGTGGGGTCACAGGGAGTGGGGTCACTGACAGTGGTATCGCAGGGTGTGGGGTCACTGAGAGTTGGGTTGCTGTGAGTGAGGTCACTGAGAGTGAGGTCAGAGGGAGTGGGGTCACTGAGAGGGGGGTCACTGAGAGTGAGGTCACAGGGAGTGGGGTCATTGGGAGTGGGGCCACAGAGTGTGGTCACTGGGAGTGGCGTCGCTGAGAGTGAGGTCACAGGGAATGGGGCCACTGAGAGTGGTGTCACTGAGAGTGGTGTCACTGAGAGTGAGGTCACAGGGAGTGGGGTCACTGAGAGTGTGGTTACAGGGAGTGGGGTGAGAGGGAGTGACATCACTGAGTGTTGGGTCGCTGAGAGTGAGGTCACAGGGAGTGGGGTCACTGAGAGTGGGGTCACTGGGAGTGGCGTCATGGGGAGTGAGGTCACTGTGAGGGGGGTCGCTGAGAGTGGGGTCACTGAGAGCGAGGTCACTAACAGTGGGGTCACTGAGAATGAGGTCACTTTGTGTGAGGTCACTAAGAGTGAAGTCACTGAGAGTGGGGTCACTGAGAGTGAGGTCACTGAGAGTGGGGTCACTGGGAGTGGGGTCACTGGGAGTGAGGTCACTGAGAGTAGTGTCACTGGGAGTGGGGTCACAGAGAGTGGGGTCAGATGGAGTGGGGTCACTGATTATGGGGTCACTGAGAGTTGAGTTGCTGATAATGGGATCACTGGGAGTGGGGACACAGAGAGTTGGGTCACAGTGAGTGGGGTCACAGTGAGTGGTGTCACTGAGAGTTGGTTCGCTGAGAGTGAGGTCAAAGGGAGTGGGGTCACTGAGAATGAGGTCACGTGAGTGGGTCACTGAGAGTGGGGTCACTGAGAGTGAGGTCACAGGGAGTGGGGTCACTGGGACTGGCGACCTAGAGTGGGGTCACAGGGAGTGGGGTCACTGAGAGTGGGGTCACAGGGAGTGGGGTCACTGAGAGTGGTGTCGCTGTGAGTGAAGTCACAGGGAGGGGGGTCACTGAGAGTTAAGTCACAGGGAGTGGGGTCACTGAGAGTGAGGTCACAGGGCATGGGGTCACTGAAGGTGAGGTCACAGGGAGTGGGGTCACTGAGGGTGAGGTCACTGAGAGTGGGGTCACAGGGAGTGGTGTCACAGAGAATGGGGTCATTGAGAGTGGGGTCACAGGGAGTGGGGTCAGAGGGTTTGGCGTCACTGAGAGGGGGTCACTGAGAGTGGGGTCACAAGGAGTGGGGTCACTGAGAGTGAGGTCACAGGGAGTGGGGACACTGAGGGTGAGGTCACTGAGAGTGGGGTCTCAGGGAGTGGGGTCACTGAGAGTGGTATCACAGGGTGTGGGGTCACTGACAGTTGGATTGCTGTGAGTGAGGTCACGAGCAGTGGGATCACTGAGAGTGAGGTCACTGAGAGTGGGGTGACAGGGAGTGGGGTCACTGAGAGTGAGGTCACAGGGAGTGGGGCCACAGGGAGTGGGGTCACTGAAAGTTGGGTCACTGAGAGTGGGGTCACAGGAGTGGGGTCACTGAGAGTGGGATCATTGAGAGTGGGGTCATTGAGAGTAGGGTCACTGAGATTGGGGTCACTGAGAGTTGGGTCACTGAGAGTGAGGACACAGGGAGTGGAGTCACTGAGATTGGGGTCACAGGGAGTGGGGTCACAGAGTGGGGTCACTGAGAGTGGTGTCGCTGAGAGTGAAGTCACAGGGAGTGGGGTCACTGAGAGTGAGGTCAGAGGGAGTGGGGTCACTGAGGGTGAGGTCACTGAGAGTGAGGTTAGAGGGAGTGGGGCCACAGGGAGTGGAGTCACTGAGAGTTGGGTCGCTGAGAGTGAGGTCACAGGGAGTGGAGTCACTGAGAGGGGGGTCACTGAGAGTGAGGTCACAGGGAATGGGGTCACTGAGAGTGAGGTCACAGGGAGTGAGGTCACTGAGAGTGAGGTCACAGGGAGTGGGGTCACTGGGAATGGGGCCACAGAGTGTGGTCACTGAGAGTGGCATCGCTGAGAGTGAGGTCACAGGGAGTGGGGTCACTGAGAGTGTGGTTACAGGGAGTGGGGTCAGAGGGAGTGACGTCACTGAGAGTTGGGTCGCTGAGAGTGAGGTCACAGGGAGTGGGGTCACTGAGAGTGGGGTCACTGGGAGTGGCGTCATGGGGAGTGAGGTCACTGTGAGGGGAGTCACTGAGAGTGGGGTCACTGAGAGTGGGGTCACTGAGAATGAGGTCACTTTGTGTGAGGTCACTAAGAGTGAAGTCACTGAGAGTGAGGTCACTGAGAGTGAGGTCACTGAGAGTGGGGCCACAGGGTGTGGGGTCACAGAGAGTTGTATCGCTGAGAGTGAGGTCACAGGGAGTGGGGTCACTGAGAGTGGGGTCATTGAGAGTGGGGTCACAGGGAGTGGGGTCACTGAGAGTTGGGTCACTGAGAGTGAGGTCCCAGGGAGCGGGGTCACTGAGAGTGTGGTCACTGAGAGTGAGGTCACAGGGAGTGGGGTCACAGGGAGTGGGGTCACTGAGAGTTGGGTCACTGAGAGTTGGGTCACTGAGAGTGGGGTCACTGAGTTGGGGTCACTGAGAGTGAGGTCACTGAGATTGGGGTCACTGGGAGTGGGGTCACAGAGTGTGGTCACTGAGAGTGAGGTCACAAAGAGTGGGGTCACAGGGAGTGGGGTCACTGAGAGTTGGGTCACTGAGAGTGAGGTCACAGGGAGTGGGGTCACTGAGAATGGGGTCACAGGGAGTGGGGTCACTGAGAGTGGGGTCATTGAGAGTGGGGTCACAGGGAGTGGGGTCACTGAGATTTGGGTCACTGAGAGTGAGGTCACAGGGAGCGGGGTCACTGAGAGTTGGGTCACTGAGAGTGAGGTCACAGGGAGTGGGGTCACTGAGTTGGGGTCACAGGGAGTGGGGTCACTGAGATTGGGGTCACTGGGAGTGGGGTCACAGAGTGTCGTTACTGAGAGTGGTGTCGCTGGGAGTGGGGTCACAGGGAGTGGGGTCACTGAGAGTGAGGTCACAGGGAGCGGGGTCACTGAGGGTGAGGTCACTGAGAATGGGGTCACAGAGAGTTGTATCGCTGAGAGTGTGGTTACAGGGAGTGTGGTCAGTGAGAGTTGGGTCACTGAGAGTGAGGTCACGGGAGTGGGTCACTGAGAGTGGGGTCACTGAGAATGAGGTCACGGGAGTGGGTCACTGTGAGTGGGGTCATTGAGAGTGAGGTCACAGGGAGTGGGGTCACTGGGACTGGGGACCCAGAGTGGGGTCACTGAGAGTGGTGTCGCTGAGAGTGAAGTCACAGGGAGTGGGATCACTGAGAGTGGGGTCACTGGGAGCGAGGTCACTGACAGTGAGGTCACTGAGAGTAAAGTCACTGAGAGTGAAGTCACTGACAGTGAGGTCACTGAGAGTAAAGTCACTGAGAGTGAAGTCACTGAGAGTGGGGTCACTGAGAGTTGGGTCGCTGAGAGTTGGGCCGCAGGGAGTGGGGTCACTGAGAGTGAGGTCACAGGGACTGGGTTCACTGAGAGTGAGGTCACAGGGAGTGGCATCACTGGGAATGGGGTCACTGAGAGTGGGGTATCTGAGAGTGGGGTCACAGGGAGTGTGGTCACTGGGAAGGGAGTCACTGATAGGGGTGTCCATGAGAGTGGGGTCGCAGGGTGTGGGGTCACTGTGAATGGGGTCGCTGAGAGTGAGATCACAGGGTGTGCGGTCACAGGGAGTGGGGTCACTGAGAGTAGGGTCACAGGGAGTGGGTTCATTGAGAGTTGGGTCGCGGTGAATGAGGTCACAGGGAGTGGTTTCACTGGGAGTGGGGTCACAGAGAGTGGGGTCACTGAGAGTGGGGTCACAGGGAGTGGCGTCAGTGGGAATGGTGTCACTGAGAGTGGCGTCATGGGGAAAGGGTTCACAAAGTGGGGGCACAGCAAGTGGGGTCACTGAGAGTGGTATCGCAGGGTGTGGGGTCAAAGAGAGTTGGGTTGCTGTGAGTGAGGTCACTTACAGTGGGATCACTGAGAGTGAGGTCACTGAGAGTGGGGTCACAGGAGTGGGGTCACTGAGAGTGAGGTCACAGGGAGTGGGGCCACAGGGAGTGGGGTCACTGAGAGTAGGGTCACAGTGAGTGGGGTCACAGGGAGTGGGGTCACTGAGAGTGGGGTCACTGAGAGTGGGGTCACAGGGAGTGGGGTCACTGAGAGTGGGGTCACTGAGAGTTGGGACACTGAGAGTGAGGTCACAGGGAGTGGGGTCACTGAGAGTGAGGTCACTGAGAGTGAGGTCAAAGGGAATGGGGTCACTGGGAGTGGGGTCACAGGGAGTGGGGTCACAGAGTGGGGTCACTGAGAGGGGTGTCGCTGAGAGTGAAGTGACAGGGAGTGGGGTCACTGAGAGTGAGGTCACAGGAAGTGGGGTCACTGAGGATGTGGTTACTGGGAGTGGGGTCACTGGGAATGGGGTCACAGAGTGGGGTCACTGAGAGTGGGGTCACAGGGAGTGGGGTCATTGGGAGTGGGGCCACAGAGTGTGGTCACTGGGAGTGGCGTCGCTGAGAGTGAGGTCACAGGGAATGGGGCCACTGAGAGTGGTGTCACTGAGAGTGGTGTCACTGAGAGTGAGGTCACTGAGAGTGAGGTCACTGAGAGTGGGGCCACAGGGTGTGGGGTCACAGAGAGTTGTATCGCTGAGAGTGAGGTCACAGGGAGTGGGGTCACTGAGAGTGGGGTCATTGAGAGTGGGGTTACAGGGAGTGGGGTCACTGAGAGTTGGGTCACTGAGAGTGAGGTCCCAGGGAGCGGGGTCACTGAGAGTGTGGTCACTGAGAGTGAGGTCACAGGGAGTGGGGTCACAGGGAGTGGGGTCACTGAGAGTTGGGTCACTGAGAGTTGGGTCACTGAGAGTGGGGTCACTGAGTTGGGGTCACTGAGAGTGAGGTCACTGAGATTGGGGTCACTGGGAGTGGGGTCACAGAGTGTGGTCACTGAGAGTGAGGTCACAAAGAGTGGGGTCACAGGGAGTGGGGTCACTGAGAGTTGGGTCACTGAGAGTGAGGTCACAGGGAGTGGGGTCACTGAGAATGGGGTCACAGGGAGTGGGGTCACTGAGAGTGGGGTCATTGAGAGTGGGGTCACAGGGAGTGGGGTCACTGAGATTTGGGTCACTGAGAGTGAGGTCACAGGGAGCGGGGTCACTGAGAGTTGGGTCACTGAGAGTGAGGTCACAGGGAGTGGGGTCACAGGGAGTGGGGTCACTGAGAGTTGGGTCACTGAGAGTGAGGTCACAGGGAGTGGGGTCACTGAGTTGGGGTCACAGGGAGTGGGGTCACTGAGATTGGGGTAACTGGGAGTGGGGTCACAGAGTGTCGTTACTGAGAGTGGTGTCGCTGGGAGTGGGGTCACAGGGAGTGGGGTCACTGAGAGTGAGGTCACAGGGAGCGGGGTCACTGAGGGTGAGGTCACTGAGAATGGGGTCACTGGGAATGGGGTCACAGAGAGTTGTATCGCTGAGAGTGTGGTTACAGGGAGTGTGGTCAGTGAGAGTTGGGTCACTGAGAGTGAGGTCACGGGAGTGGGTCACTGAGAGTGGGGTCACTGAGAATGAGGTCACGGGAGTGGGTCACTGTGAGTGGGGTCATTGAGAGTGAGGTCACAGGGAGTGGGGTAACTGGGACTGGGGACCCAGAGTGGGGTCACTGAGAGTGGTGTCGCTGAGAGTGAAGTCACAGGGAGTGGGATCACTGAGAGTGGGGTCACTGGGAGCGAGGTCACTGAGAGTGGGGCCAGTGAGAGTGGGGTCACTGAGAGTGAGGTCACTGACAGTGAGGTCACTGAGAGTAAAGTCACTGAGAGTGAAGTCACTGAGAGTGGGGTCACTGAGAGTTTGGTCGCTGAGAGTTGGGCCGCAGGGAGTGGGGTAACTGAGAGTGAGGTCACAGGGACTGGGTTCACTGAGACTGAGGTCACAGGGAGTGGCATCACTGGGAATGGGGTCACTGAGAGTGGGGTATCTGAGAGTGGGGTCACAGGGAGTGGGGTCACTGGGAAGGGAGTCACTGATAGGGGTGTCCATGAGAGTGGGGTCACAGGGAGTGGGGTCACTGTGAATGGGGTCGCTGAGAGTGAGATCACAGGGTGTGCGGTCACAGGGAGTGGGGTCACTGAGAGTAGGGTCACAGGGAGTGGGGTCATTGAGAGTTGGGTCGCGGTGAATGAGGTCACAGGGAGTGGTTTCACTGGGAGTGGGGTCACAGAGAGTGGGGTCACTGAGAGTGGGGTCACAGGGAGTGGGGTCAGTGGGAATGGTGTCACTGAGAGTGGCGTCATGGGGAAAGGGTTCACAAAGTGGGGGCACAGCAAGTGGGGTCACTGAGAGTGGTATCGCAGGGTGTGGGGTCAAAGAGAGTTGGGTTGCTGTGAGTGAGGTCACTTACAGTGGGATCACTGAGAGTGAGGTCACTGAGAGTGGGGTCACAGGAGTGGGGTCACTGAGAGTGGTGTCGCTGTGAGTGAAGTCACAGGGAGGGGGGTCACTGAGAGTTAAGTCACAGGGAGTGGGGTCACTGAGAGTGAGGTCACAGGGCATGGGGTCACTGAAGGTGAGGTCACAGGGAGTGGGGTCACTGAGGGTGAGGTCACTGAGAGTGGGGTCACAGGGAGTGGTGTCACAGAGAATGGGGTCATTGAGAGTGGGGTCACAGGGAGTGGGGTCAGAGGGTGTGGCGTCACTGAGAGTGGGGTCACTGAGAGTGGGGTCACAGGGAGTGGGGTGACTGAGATTGGGGTCACTGGGAGTGGGGTCACAAGGAGTGGGGACACTGAGAGTGAGGTCACAGGGAGTGGGGACACTGAGGGTGAGGTCACTGAGAGTGGGGTCTCAGGGAGTGGGGTCACTGAGAGTGGTATCACAGGGTGTGGGGTCACTGAGAGTTCGACTGCTGTGAGTGAGGTCACTAGCAGTGGGATCACTGAGAGTGAGGTCACTGAGAGTGGGGTGACAGGGAGTGGGGTCACTGAGAGTTGGGTCACTGAGAGTGAGGTCACAGGGAGTGGGGCCACAGGGAGTGGGGTCACTGAAAGTTGGGTCACTGAGAGTGGGGTCACAGGAGTGGGGTCACTGAGAGTGGGATCATTGAGAGTGGGGTCATTGAGAGTGGGGTCACTGAGCTTGTGGTCACTGAGAGTTGGGTCACTGAGAGTGAGGACACAGGGAGTGGAGTCACTGAGATTGGGGTCACAGGGAGTGGGGTCACAGAGTGGGGTCACTGAGAGTGGTGTCGCTGAGAGTGAAGTCACAGGGAGTGGGGTCACTGAGAGTGAGGTCAGAGGGAGTGGGGTCACTGAGGGTGAGGTCACTGAGAGTGAGGTCAGAGGGAGTGGGGCCACAGGGAGTGGAGTCACTGAGAGTTGGGTCGCTGAGAGTGAGGTCACAGGGAGTGGAGTCACTGAGAGGGGGGTCACTGAGAGTGAGGTCACAGGGAATGGGGTCACTGAGAGTGAGGTCACAGGGAGTGAGGTCACTGAGAGTGAGGTCAGAGGGAGTGGGGTCACTGAGAGGGGGGTCACTGAGAGTGAGGTCACAGGGAGTGGGGTCACTGGGAATGGGGCCACAGAGTGTGGTCACTGAGAGTGGCATCGCTGAGAGTGAGGTCACAGGGAGTGGGGTCACTGAGAGTGTGGTTACAGGTAGTGGGGTCAGAGGGAGTGACGTCACTGAGAGTTGGGTCGCTGAGAGTGAGGTCACAGGGAGTGGGGTCACTGAGAGTGGGGTCACTGGGAGTGGCGTCATGGGGAGTGAGGTCACTGTGAGGGGAGTCACTGAGAGTGCGGTCACTGAGAGTGAGGTCACTAACAGTGGTGTCACTGAGAATGAGGTCACTTTGTGTGAGGTCACTAAGAGTGAAGTCACTGAGAGTGAGGTCACTGAGAGTGAGGTCACTGAGAGTGGGGCCACAGGGTGTGGGGTCACAGAGAGTTGTATCGCTGAGAGTGAGGTCACAGGGAGTGGGGTCACTGAGAGTGGGGTCATTGAGAGTGGGGTCACAGGGAGTGGGGTCACTGAGATTTGGGTCACTGAGAGTGAGGTCCCAGGGAGCGGGGTCACTGAGAGTGTGGTCACTGAGAGTGAGGTCACAGGGAGTGGGGTCACAGGGAGTGGGGTCACTGAGAGTTGGGTCACTGAGAGTGAGGTCACAGGGAGTGGGGTCACTGAGTTGCGGTCACAGGGAGTGGGGTCACTGAGATTGGGGTCACTGGGAGTGGGGTCACAGAGTGTGGTCACTGAGAGTGAGGTCACAAAGAGTGGGGTCACAGGGAGTGGGGTCACTGAGAGTTGGGTCACTGAGAGTGAGGTCACAGGGAGTGGGGTCACTGAGAATGGGGTCACAGGGAGTGGGGTCACTGAGAGTGGGGTCATTGAGAGTGGGGTCACAGGGAGTGGGGTCACTGAGATTTGGGTCACTGAGAGTGAGGTCACAGGGAGCGGGGTCACTGTGAGTGTGGTCACTGAGAGTGAGGTCACAGGGAGTGGGGTCACAGGGAGTGGGGTCACTGAGAGTTGGGTCACTGAGAGTGAGGTCACAGGGAGTGGGGTCCCTGAGTTGGGGTCACAGGGAGTGGGGTCACTGAGATTGGGGTCACTGAGAGTGGGGTCACAGAGTGTCGTTACTGAGAGTGGTGTCGCTGGGAGTGGGGTCACAGGGAGTGGGGTCACTGAGAGTGAGGTCACAGGGAGCGGGGTCACTGAGGGTGAGGTCACTGAGAATGGGGTCACTGGGAATGGGGTCACAGAGAGTTGTATCGCTGAGAGTGTGGTTACAGGGAGTGTGGTCAGTGAGAGTTGGGTCACTGAGAGTGAGGTCACGGGAGTGGGTCACTGTGAGTGGGGTCATTGAGAGTGAGGTCACAGGGAGTGGGGTCACTGGGACTGGGGACCCAGAGTGGGGTCACTGAGAGTGGTGTCGCTGAGAGTGAAGTCACAGGGAGTGGGATCACTGAGAGTGGGGTCACTGGGAGCGAGGTCACTGAGAGTGGGGCCAGTGAGAGTGGGGTCACTGAAAGTGAGGTCACTGAGAGTGAGGTCACTGAGAGTAAAGTCACTGAGAGTGAAGTCACTGACAGTGAGGTCACTGAGAGTAAAGTCACTGAGAGTGAAGTCACTGAGAGTGGGGTCACTGAGAGTTTGGTCGCTGAGAGTTGGGCCGCAGGGAGTGGGGTAACTGAGAGTGAGGTCACAGGGACTGGGTTCACTGAGACTGAGGTCACAGGGAGTGGCATCACTGGGAATGGGGTCACTGAGAGTGGGGTATCTGAGAGTGGGGTCACAGGGAGTGGGGTCACTGGGAAGGGAGTCACTGATAGGGGTGTCCATGAGAGTGGGGTCACAGGGAGTGGGGTCACTGTGAATGGGGTCGCTGAGAGTGAGATCACAGGGTGTGCGGTCACAGGGAGTGGGGTCACTGAGAGTAGGGTCACAGGGAGTGGGGTCATTGAGAGTTGGGTCGCGGTGAATGAGGTCACAGGGAGTGGTTTCACTGGGAGTGGGGTCACAGAGAGTGGGGTCACTGAGAGTGGGGTCACAGGGAGTGGGGTCAGTGGGAATGGTGTCACTGAGAGTGGCGTCATGGGGAAAGGGTTCACAAAGTGGGGGCACAGCAAGTGGGGTCACTGAGAGTGGTATCGCAGGGTGTGGGGTCAAAGAGAGTTGGGTTGCTGTGAGTGAGGTCACTTACAGTGGGATCACTGAGAGTGAGGTCACTGAGAGTGGGGTCACAGGAGTGGGGTCACTGAGAGTGGTGTCGCTGTGAGTGAAGTCACAGGGAGGGGGGTCACTGAGAGTTAAGTCACAGGGAGTGGGGTCACTGAGAGTGAGGTCACAGGGCATGGGGTCACTGAAGGTGAGGTCACAGGGAGTGGGGTCACTGAGGGTGAGGTCACTGAGAGTGGGGTCACAGGGAGTGGTGTCACAGAGAATGGGGTCATTGAGAGTGGGGTCACAGGGAGTGGGGTCAGAGGGTGTGGCGTCACTGAGAGTGGGGTCACTGAGAGTGGGGTCACAGGGAGTGGGGTGACTGAGATTGGGGTCACTGGGAGTGGGGTCACAAGGAGTGGGGACACTGAGAGTGAGGTCACAGGGAGTGGGGCCACAGGGAGTGGGGTCACTGAGAGTTGGGTCACTGAGAGTAGGGTCACAGTGAGTGGGGTCACAGGGAGTGGGGTCACTGAGAGTGGGGTCACTGAGAGTGGGGTCACTGAGAGTGGGGTCACAGGGAGTGGGGTCACTGAGAGTTGGGACACTGAGAGTGAGGTCACAGGGAGTGGGGTCACTGAGAGTGAGGTCACTGAGAGTGAGGTCAAAGGGAATGGGGTCACTGGGAGTGGGGTCACAGGGAGTGGGGTCACTGGGAATGGGGCCACAGAGTGTGGTCACTGAGAGTGGCATCGCTGAGAGTGAGGTCACAGGGAGTGGGGTCACTGAGAGTGTGGTTACAGGTAGTGGGGTCAGAGGGAGTGACGTCACTGAGAGTTGGGTCGCTGAGAGTGAGGTCACAGGGAGTGGGGTCACTGAGAGTGGGGTCACTGGGAGTGGCGTCATGGGGAGTGAGGTCACTGTGAGGGGAGTCACTGAGAGTGCGGTCACTAACAGTGGTGTCACTGAGAATGAGGTCACTTTGTGTGAGGTCACTAAGAGTGAAGTCACTGAGAGTGAGGTCACTGAGAGTGAGGTCACTGAGAGTGGGGCCACAGGGTGTGGGGTCACAGAGAGTTGTATCGCTGAGAGTGAGGTCACAGGGAGTGGGGTCACTGAGAGTGGGGTCATTGAGAGTGGGGTCACAGGGAGTGGGGTCACTGAGAGTTGGGTCACTGAGAGTGAGGTCCCAGGGAGCGGGGTCACTGAGAGTGTGGTCACTGAGAGTGAGGTCACAGGGAGTGGGGTCACAGGGAGTGGGGTCACTGAGAGTTGGGTCACTGAGAGTGAGGTCACAGGGAGTGGGGTCACTGAGTTGCGGTCACAGGGAGTGGGGTCACTGAGATTGGGGTCACTGGGAGTGGGGTCACAGAGTGTGGTCACTGAGAGTGAGGTCACAAAGAGTGGGGTCACAGGGAGTGGGGTCACTGAGAGTTGGGTCACTGAGAGTGAGGTCACAGGGAGTGGGGTCACTGAGAATGGGGTCACAGGGAGTGGGGTCACTGAGAGTGGGGTCATTGAGAGTGGGGTCACAGGGAGTGGGGTCACTGAGATTTGGGTCACTGAGAGTGAGGTCACAGGGAGCGGGGTCACTGAGAGTGTGGTCACTGAGAGTGAGGTCACAGGGAGTGGGGTCACAGGGAGTGGGGTCACTGAGAGTTGGGTCACTGAGAGTGAGGTCACAGGGAGTGGGGTCCCTGAGTTGGGGTCACAGGGAGTGGGGTCACTGAGATTGGGGTCACTGAGAGTGGGGTCACAGAGTGTCGTTACTGAGAGTGGTATCGCTGGGAGTGGGGTCACAGGGAGTGGGGTCACTGAGAGTGAGGTCACAGGGAGCGGGGTCACTGAGGGTGAGGTCACTGAGAATGGGGTCACTGGGAATGGGGTCACAGAGAGTTGTATCGCTGAGAGTGTGGTTACAGGGAGTGTGGTCAGTGAGAGTTGGGTCACTGAGAGTGAGGTCACGGGAGTGGGTCACTGTGAGTGGGGTCATTGAGAGTGAGGTCACAGGGAGTGGGGTCACTGGGACTGGGGACCCAGAGTGGGGTCACTGAGAGTGGTGTCGCTGAGAGTGAAGTCACAGGGAGTGGGATCACTGAGAGTGGGGTCACTGGGAGCGAGGTCACTGAGAGTGGGGCCAGTGAGAGTGGGGTCACTGAAAGTGAGGTCACTGAGAGTGAGGTCACTGAGAGTAAAGTCACTGAGAGTGAAGTCACTGACAGTGAGGTCACTGAGAGTAAAGTCACTGAGAGTGAAGTCACTGAGAGTGGGGTCACTGAGAGTTTGGTCGCTGAGAGTTGGGCCGCAGGGAGTGGGGTAACTGAGAGTGAGGTCACAGGGACTGGGTTCACTGAGACTGAGGTCACAGGGAGTGGCATCACTGGGAATGGGGTCACTGAGAGTGGGGTATCTGAGAGTGGGGTCACAGGGAGTGGGGTCACTGGGAAGGGAGTCACTGATAGGGGTGTCCATGAGAGTGGGGTCACAGGGAGTGGGGTCACTGTGAATGGGGTCGCTGAGAGTGAGATCACAGGGTGTGCGGTCACAGGGAGTGGGGTCACTGAGAGTAGGGTCACAGGGAGTGGGGTCATTGAGAGTTGGGTCGCGGTGAATGAGGTCACAGGGAGTGGTTTCACTGGGAGTGGGGTCACAGAGAGTGGGGTCACTGAGAGTGGGGTCACAGGGAGTGGGGTCAGTGGGAATGGTGTCACTGAGAGTGGCGTCATGGGGAAAGGGTTCACAAAGTGGGGGCACAGCAAGTGGGGTCACTGAGAGTGGTATCGCAGGGTGTGGGGTCAAAGAGAGTTGGGTTGCTGTGAGTGAGGTCACTTACAGTGGGATCACTGAGAGTGAGGTCACTGAGAGTGGGGTCACAGGAGTGGGGTCACTGAGAGTGGTGTCGCTGTGAGTGAAGTCACAGGGAGGGGGGTCACTGAGAGTTAAGTCACAGGGAGTGGGGTCACTGAGAGTGAGGTCACAGGGCATGGGGTCACTGAAGGTGAGGTCACAGGGAGTGGGGTCACTGAGGGTGAGGTCACTGAGAGTGGGGTCACAGGGAGTGGTGTCACAGAGAATGGGGTCATTGAGAGTGGGGTCACAGGGAGTGGGGTCAGAGGGTGTGGCGTCACTGAGAGTGGGGTCACTGAGAGTGGGGTCACAGGGAGTGGGGTGACTGAGATTGGGGTCACTGGGAGTGGGGTCACAAGGAGTGGGGACACTGAGAGTGAGGTCACAGGGAGTGGGGCCACAGGGAGTGGGGTCACTGAGAGTTGGGTCACTGAGAGTAGGGTCACAGTGAGTGGGGTCACAGGGAGTGGGGTCACTGAGAGTGGGGTCACTGAGAGTGGGGTCACTGAGAGTGGGGTCACAGGGAGTGGGGTCACTGAGAGTTGGGACACTGAGAGTGAGGTCACAGGGAGTGGGGTCACTGAGAGTGAGGTCACTGAGAGTGAGGTCAAAGGGAATGGGGTCACTGGGAGTGGGGTCACAGGGAGTGGGGTCACTGGGAATGGGGCCACAGAGTGTGGTCACTGAGAGTGGCATCGCTGAGAGTGAGGTCACAGGGAGTGGGGTCACTGAGAGTGTGGTTACAGGTAGTGGGGTCAGAGGGAGTGACGTCACTGAGAGTTGGGTCGCTGAGAGTGAGGTCACAGGGAGTGGGGTCACTGAGAGTGGGGTCACTGGGAGTGGCGTCATGGGGAGTGAGGTCACTGTGAGGGGAGTCACTGAGAGTGCGGTCACTGAGAGTGAGGTCACTAACAGTGGTGTCACTGAGAATGAGGTCACTTTGTGTGAGGTCACTAAGAGTGAAGTCACTGAGAGTGAGGTCACTGAGAGTGAGGTCACTGAGAGTGGGGCCACAGGGTGTGGGGTCACAGAGAGTTGTATCGCTGAGAGTGAGGTCACAGGGAGTGGGGTCACTGAGAGTGGGGTCATTGAGAGTGGGGTCACAGGGAGTGGGGTCACTGAGAGTTGGGTCACTGAGAGTGAGGTCCCAGGGAGCGGGGTCACTGAGAGTGTGGTCACTGAGAGTGAGGTCACAGGGAGTGGGGTCACAGGGAGTGGGGTCACTGAGAGTTGGGTCACTGAGAGTGAGGTCACAGGGAGTGGGGTCACTGAGTTGCGGTCACAGGGAGTGGGGTCACTGAGATTGGGGTCACTGGGAGTGGGGTCACAGAGTGTGGTCACTGAGAGTGAGGTCACAAAGAGTGGGGTCACAGGGAGTGGGGTCACTGAGAGTTGGGTCACTGAGAGTGAGGTCACAGGGAGTGGGGTCACTGAGAATGGGGTCACAGGGAGTGGGGTCACTGAGAGTGGGGTCATTGAGAGTGGGGTCACAGGGAGTGGGGTCACTGAGATTTGGGTCACTGAGAGTGAGGTCACAGGGAGCGGGGTCACTGAGAGTGTGGTCACTGAGAGTGAGGTCACAGGGAGTGGGGTCACAGGGAGTGGGGTCACTGAGAGTTGGGTCACTGAGAGTGAGGTCACAGGGAGTGGGGTCCCTGAGTTGGGGTCACAGGGAGTGGGGTCACTGAGATTGGGGTCACTGAGAGTGGGGTCACAGAGTGTCGTTACTGAGAGTGGTGTCGCTGGGAGTGGGGTCACAGGGAGTGGGGTCACTGAGAGTGAGGTCACAGGGAGCGGGGTCACTGAGGGTGAGGTCACTGAGAATGGGGTCACTGGGAATGGGGTCACAGAGAGTTGTATCGCTGAGAGTGTGGTTACAGGGAGTGTGGTCAGTGAGAGTTGGGTCACTGAGAGTGAGGTCACGGGAGTGGGTCACTGTGAGTGGGGTCATTGAGAGTGAGGTCACAGGGAGTGGGGTCACTGGGACTGGGGACCCAGAGTGGGGTCACTGAGAGTGGTGTCGCTGAGAGTGAAGTCACAGGGAGTGGGATCACTGAGAGTGGGGTCACTGGGAGCGAGGTCACTGAGAGTGGGGCCAGTGAGAGTGGGGTCACTGAAAGTGAGGTCACTGAGAGTGAGGTCACTGAGAGTAAAGTCACTGAGAGTGAAGTCACTGACAGTGAGGTCACTGAGAGTAAAGTCACTGAGAGTGAAGTCACTGAGAGTGGGGTCACTGAGAGTTTGGTCGCTGAGAGTTGGGCCGCAGGGAGTGGGGTAACTGAGAGTGAGGTCACAGGGACTGGGTTCACTGAGACTGAGGTCACAGGGAGTGGCATCACTGGGAATGGGGTCACTGAGAGTGGGGTATCTGAGAGTGGGGTCACAGGGAGTGGGGTCACTGGGAAGGGAGTCACTGATAGGGGTGTCCATGAGAGTGGGGTCACAGGGAGTGGGGTCACTGTGAATGGGGTCGCTGAGAGTGAGATCACAGGGTGTGCGGTCACAGGGAGTGGGGTCACTGAGAGTAGGGTCACAGGGAGTGGGGTCATTGAGAGTTGGGTCGCGGTGAATGAGGTCACAGGGAGTGGTTTCACTGGGAGTGGGGTCACAGAGAGTGGGGTCACTGAGAGTGGGGTCACAGGGAGTGGGGTCAGTGGGAATGGTGTCACTGAGAGTGGCGTCATGGGGAAAGGGTTCACAAAGTGGGGGCACAGCAAGTGGGGTCACTGAGAGTGGTATCGCAGGGTGTGGGGTCAAAGAGAGTTGGGTTGCTGTGAGTGAGGTCACTTACAGTGGGATCACTGAGAGTGAGGTCACTGAGAGTGGGGTCACAGGAGTGGGGTCACTGAGAGTGGTGTCGCTGTGAGTGAAGTCACAGGGAGGGGGGTCACTGAGAGTTAAGTCACAGGGAGTGGGGTCACTGAGAGTGAGGTCACAGGGCATGGGGTCACTGAAGGTGAGGTCACAGGGAGTGGGGTCACTGAGGGTGAGGTCACTGAGAGTGGGGTCACAGGGAGTGGTGTCACAGAGAATGGGGTCATTGAGAGTGGGGTCACAGGGAGTGGGGTCAGAGGGTGTGGCGTCACTGAGAGTGGGGTCACTGAGAGTGGGGTCACAGGGAGTGGGGTGACTGAGATTGGGGTCACTGGGAGTGGGGTCACAAGGAGTGGGGACACTGAGAGTGAGGTCACAGGGAGTGGGGCCACAGGGAGTGGGGTCACTGAGAGTTGGGTCACTGAGAGTAGGGTCACAGTGAGTGGGGTCACAGGGAGTGGGGTCACTGAGAGTGGGGTCACTGAGAGTGGGGTCACTGAGAGTGGGGTCACGGGAGTGGGGTCACTGAGAGTTGGGACACTGAGAGTGAGGTCACAGGGAGTGGGGTCACTGAGAGTGAGGTCACTGAGAGTGAGGTCAAAGGGAATGGGGTCACTGGGAGTGGGGTCACAGGGAGTGGGGTCACTGAGATTGGGGTCACAGGGAGTGGGGTCACAGAGTGGGGTCACTCAGAGTGGTGTCGCTGACAGTGAAGTGACAGGGAGTGGGGTCACTGAGAGTGAGGTCACAGGAAGTGGGGTCACTGAGGATGTGGTTACTGGGAGTGGGGTCACTGGGAATGGGGTCACAGAGTGGGGTCACTGAGAGTGGGGTCACAGGGAGTGGGGTCACTGAGAGTGGGGGTCACTGAGAGTGGAGTCACTGAGAGTTGGGACACTGAGAGTGAGGTCACAGGGAGTGGGGTCACTGAGAATGAGGTCACTGAGAGTGGGGTCAAAGGGAATGGGGTCACTGGGAGTGGGGTCACAGGGAGTGGGGTCACTGAGATTGAGGTCACAGGGAGTGGGGTCACTGGGAGTGAGGTCACTGAGAGTGAGGCCAGTGAGAGTGGGGTCACTGAGAGTGAAGCCACTGACAGTGAGGTCACTGAGAGTAAAGTCACTGAGAGTGGGGTCACTGAGAGTTGGGTCGCTGAGAGTTGGGTCGCTGAGAGTTGAGCCGCAGGCAGTGGTGTCACTGAGAGTGAGGTCACAGGGACTGTGTTCACTGAGAGTGAGGTCACAGGGAGTGGCATCACTGGGAATGGGGTCACTGAGAGTGGGGTATCTGAGAGTGGGGTCACAGGGAGTGGGGTCACTGAAAATTGGGTCGCTGAGAGTGAGATCACAGGGTGTGGGGTCACAGGGAGTGGGGTCACTAAGAGTATGGTCACAGGGAGTGGGGTCATTGAGAGTTGGGTCGCGGTGATTGAGGTCACAGGGAGTGGTGTCACTGGGAGTGTGGTCACAGAGAGTGGGGTCACAGAGAGTGGGGTCACTGAGAGTGGGGTCAGTGGGAATAGTGTCACTGAGAGTGGCGTCATGGGGAAAGGGTTCACAAAGTGGGGGCATAGCAAGTGGGGTCACTGAGAGTGGTATCGCAGGGCGTGGGGTCACTGAGAGTTGGGTTGCTGTGAGTGAGGTCACTTACAGTGGGATCACTGAGAGTGAGGTCACTGAGAGTGGGGTCACAGGAGTGGGGTCACTGAGAGTGAGGTCACAGGGAGTGGGCCACAGGGAGTAGGGTCACTGAGAGTTGGGTCACTGAGAGTAGGGTCACAGTGAGTGGGGTCACAGGGAGTGGGGTCACTGAGAGTGGGGTCACTGAGAGTGGGGTCACAGGGAGTGGGGTCACTGAGAGTGGGGTCACTGAGAGTTGGGACACTGAGAGTGAGGTCACAGGGAGTGGGGTCACTGAGAGTGAGGTCACTGAGAGTGAGGTCAAAGGGAATGGGGTCACTGGGAGTGGGGTCACAGGGAGTGGAGTCACTGAGATTGGGGCACAGGGAGTGGGGTCACAGAGTGGGGTCATTGAGAGCGGTGTCGCTGAGAGTGAAGTCACAGGGAGTGGGGTCACTGAGAGTGAGGTCACAGGGAGTGGGGTCACTGAGGATGTGGTTACTGGGAGTGGGGTCACTGGGAATGGGGTCACAGAGTGGGGTCACTTAGAGTGGGGGTCACTGAGAGTGGAGTCACTGAGAGTTGGGACACTGAGAGTTGAGGTCACAGGGAGTGGGGTCACTGAGAATGAGGTCACTGAGAGTGAGGTCAAAGGGAATGGGGTCACTGGGAGTGGGGTCACAGGGAGTGGGGTCACTGAGATTGGGGTCACAGGGAGTGGGGTCACAGAGTGGGGTCACTGAGAGCGGTGTCGCTGAGAGTGAAGTCACAGGGAGTGGGGTCACTGGGAGTGAGGTCACTGAGAGTGGGGCCAGTGAGAGTGGGGTCACATGGAGTGAAGTCACTGACAGTGAGGTCACTGAGAGTAAAGTCACTGAGAGTGGGGTCACTGAGAGTTGGGTCGCTGAGAGTTGAGCCGCAGGCAGTGGGGTCACTGAGAGTGAGGTCACAGGGACTGGGTTCACTGAGAGTGAGGTCACAGGGAGTGGCATCACTGGGAATGGGGTCACTGAGAGTGGGGTATCTGAGAGTGGGGTCACAGGGAGTGGGGTCACTGGGAAGGGAGTCACTGAGAATGGGGTGTCTGCGAGTGGGGTCACAGGGAGTGGGGTCACTGAAAATTGGGTCGCTGAGAGTGAGATCACAGGGTGTGGGGTCACAGGGAGTGGGGTCACTAAGAGTATAGTCACAGGGAGTGGGGTCATTGAGAGTTGGGTCGCGGTGAATGAGGTCACAGGGAGTGGTGTCACTGGGAGTGGGGTCACAGAGAGTGGGGTCACTGAGAGTGGGGTCACTGAGAGTGGGGTCAGTGGGAATAGTGTCACTGAGAGTGGCGTCATGGGGAAAGGGTTCACAAAGTGGGGGCACAGCAAGTGGGGTCACTGAGAGTGGTATCGCAGGGCGTGGGGTCACTGAGAGTTGGGTTGCTGTGAGTGAGGTCACTTACAGTGGGATCACTGAGAGTGAGGTCACTGAGAGTGGGGTCACAGGAGTGGGGTCACTGAGAGTGAGGTCACAGGGTCACTGGGAGTGGAGTCACTGAGAGTGGGGTCACAGGGAGTAGGGTCACTGAGAGTGGGTTCACTGAGAGTGGGGTCACAGGGAGTGGGGTCACTGAGAGTAGGGTCACAGGGAGTGATGTCACTGGGAGTGGGGTCACTGAGAGTGCGATCACTGAGAGTGGGGTCACTGGGAGAAGGGTCACTGAGAGTGGGGTTGCTGAGAGTGATGTCACAGGAAGTGGGGTCACTGAGAGTGAGGTCACAAGGAGTGGGTTCACTGAGAGTTGGGTGACTGAGACTGGTGTCACTGAGAGTGGTGTCACTGAGAGTGGGGTCGCTGAGAGTGGGGTCACTGGGAGCGAGGTCACTGAGAGTGGGGCCAGTGAGAGTGGGGTCACTGAGAGTGGGGTCACTGAGAGTAAAGTCACTGAGAGTGAAGTCACTGAGAGTGGGTTCACTGAGAGTTGGGTCACTGAGAGTGAGGCCACAGGGAGTGTGGTCACTGAGAGTGAGGCCACAGGGAGTGGGTTCACTGAGAGTTAGGTCACAGGGAGTGGCATCACTGAGAATGGGGTCACTGAGTGTGGGGTATCTGAGAGTGGGGTCACAGGGAGTGGGGTCACTGGGAAGGGAGTCACTGATAGGGGTGTCACTGAGGGTGGGGTCACAGGAATTGGGTTCACTGGGAATGGGGTCACTGAGATTGGGGTATCTGAGAGTGGGGTCACTGAAAGTTGGGTCTCTGAGAGTGAGATCACAGGGAATGGGGTCACAGGGAGTGGGTCACTGAGAGTAGGGTCACAGGGAGTGGGGTCATTGAGAGTTGGGTCGCGGTGAATGAGGTCACAGGGAGTGGTGTCACTGGGAGTGGGGTCACTGAGGGTGGTATCGCAGGGTGTGGAGTCACTGAGAGTTGGGTTGCTGTGAGTGAGGTCACTGAGAGTGGGGTCAGTGGGAGTGGTGTCACTGAGAGTGGCGTCATGGGGAGAGGGTTCACAAAGTGGGGGCACAGCAAGTGGGGTCACTGAGAGTGGTATCGCAGGGCGTGGGGTCACTGAGAGTTGGGTCGCTGTGAGTGAGGTCACTTATAGTGGGATCACTGAGAGTGAGGTCACTGAGAGTGGGGTCACAGGGAGTGGGGTCACTGAGAGTGAGGTCACAGGGAGTGGGGCCACAGGGAGTGGGGTCACTGAGAGTTGGGTCACTGAGAGTGGGGTCACAGGGAGTGGGGTCACAGGGAGTGTGGTCACAGGGAGTGGGGTCACTGAGAGTGAGGTCACAGGGAGTGGGGCCACAGGGAGTGGGGTCACTGAGAGTTGGGTCACTGAGAGTAGGGTCACAGTGAGTGGGGTCACAGGGAGTGGGGTCACAGGGAGTGTGGTCACAGGGAGTGGGGTCACTGAGAGTTGGGTCACTGAGAGTAGGGTCACAGTGAGTAGGGTCACAGTGAGTGGGGTCACAGGGAGTGGGGTCACAGGGAGTGGGGTCACTGAGAGTGGGGTCACTGAGAGTGAGGTCACAGGGAGTGGGGTCACTGAGAGTGAGGTCACTGAGAGTGAGGTCACAGGGAGTGGGGTCACTGGGAGTGAGGTCACAGGGAGTGAGGTCACTGAGGATGTGGTTACTGGGACTGGGGTCACTGGGAATGTGGTCACAGAGTGGGGTCACTGAGAGTGGGTCACAGGGAGTGGGGTCACATGGAGTGGGGTCACTGAGAGTGAGGTCACAGGGAATGGGATCACTGAGAGTGAGGTCACAGGGAGTGGGGTCACTGAGATGGGGTCACAGGGAGTGGTGTCACAGGGAGTGGGGTCACAGTGAGTGGTGTCACTGAGAGTGAGGTCATAGGGAATGGGGTCACTGAGGGTGAGGTCACTGAGAGTGGGGTCACTGGGAATGGGGTCACAGAGAGTTGGGTCGCGGAGAATGAGGTCACGGGGAGTGTGATTACAGGGAGTGGGGTCACTGAGAGCAGGGTCACTGAGAGTGAGGTCAGAGGGAGTGGGCTCACTGGGAGTGGGGCCACAGGGAGTGGGGTCACAGGGAGTGGGGTCACGGGAGTGGGTCACTGAGAGTGGGGTCACTGAGAGTGAGGTCACGGAGTGGGGTCACTGGGAGTGGGGTCACTGGGAGTGGGGTCACTGAGAGTGAGGTCACAGGGAGTGGCGTCACTGAGGGTGAGGTCACTGAGAGTGAGGTCACAGGGAGTGGGGCCACAGAGAGTGGGGTCACTGGGAGTGGGGTCACAGGGAGTGGGGTCACTGAGAGTGGGGTCACAGGGAGTGGCGTCAGTGGGAATGGTGTCACTGAGAGTGGCGTCATGGGGAAAGGGTTCACAAAGTGGGGGCACAGCAAGTGGGGTCACTGAGAGTGGTATCGCAGGGTGTGGGGTCAAAGAGAGTTGGGTTGCTGTGAGTGAGGTCACTTACAGTGGGATCACTGAGAGTGAGGTCACTGAGAGTGAGGTCACTGAGAGTGGGGTCACAGGAGTGGGGTCACTGAGAGTGAGGTCACAGGGAGTGGGGTCACATGGAGTGAAGTCACTGACAGTGAGGTCACTGAGAGTAAAGTCACTGAGAGTGGGGTCACTGAGAGTTGGGTCGCTGAGAGTTGAGCCACAGGCAGTGGGGTCACTGAGAGTGAGGTCACAGGGACTGGGGTCACTGAGAGTGGGGTATCTGAGAGTGGGGTCACAGGGAGTGGGGTCACTGGGAAGGGAGTCACTGAGAGTGGGGTATCTGCGAGTGGGGTCACAGGGAGTGGGGTCACTGAAAATTGGGTCGCTGAGAGTGAGATCACAGGGTGTGGGGTCAC